>NC_048224.1:85436322-85593102 GCF_002007445.2 Ailuropoda melanoleuca | reverse complement strand
TAAATAAATAAATAAATAAATAAATAAATAAAACTGTCTCATTAAGAACTAGCAGGAAATTCTGCTTCTTGCCATGGTGTGGTAACAGGGACCAACCTTACCCTTCTCCCTGAAACACCCAAACACAATTAAAACACATGAAACAATGGTGCTCAGATACTGGACAAAGTAAGCACAAAACAGTGGTCCCTGAAAGAAGGAAAACAAACCTGATGAGCCCTAAGATTGTCCCAGCTTATTGTGTGAAGAGTTTCCAGGCTGCAGTGCAGAGAGAGAGAACCCAAGCAGAGCATAGCAGTACCCCTGAGTTGACAGGACAGGACTGAGAATTCAAGGAAGCCAAGGTGCTAGAAATTTGTAGCGCAGAATACCAGAGAGGAGAGAGCTGCCTGGAGAGGAAAAGTCGTCTAGAAAGAAAGCTCCAGACATCTTCAGAGGGTCTGCCGTAAGTCTGCCATAAGTCTTTAGCTGAGTATTACTCAATGCATGTGTGTGTGTAAACTACCAGAGACTGGGACAAGAACTATCAGAAACAAATGGGCAGAATGATTCTCTGAACGTACACAGCACTGGAAATAATTTGGTTCCCACCAGAGCAGAAAAATCTCATGATACCTGGAGCATCAAGTTCAGTACTCAGAGATTATCTCAATCTTGAGAGACAAAATTAGCTCAAGACTAATTCAACTTTTAATAAGCCTCAAAAGGATTGGACTGTGTTTAAGTAACTTAACTGCATCCCAGGACAAAATTCAAGAATATTTAAAGGAATACAGAAATCTCAGCACACAGCAAGGTGAAATTCACAATGCCTCACATACAATAAAAAATTAGTAGGCATGCAAAGAAGCAGTAAAATATGACCCATAATGAGGATAAAAATCAATTAATAAGAAACAGACGCAGAAATAACAGCTATATAATTATGTTCTATATGTTCAAGAAGCTAGAGGAAAGAGACACAGGAGACACTGAAAAGACCCAAGTCAAATTTTTTATACTTGAAAACTGTAATGTCTGAGATTAAAAAAAAAAAATATATATATATATACACTGGATAGGATTAATGTAAGATTAGACATTATAAAAAAAGAGATTAGTGAATCTGAAGACAAAGCAACAGAAATTATCCCAAATGAAACACAGACAGAAAAAAATGAAACAGAGGGGAAAAATGAATAGAGTGTCAATGAACCTTGGGACAACGTCAGATGACCAAATATCTCTGTACCTGGAGTCCCCCCAGAACAAACTGGGGTGCGTGGTACAGGAAATATGTTTGAGGAAATAAAGACCGAAAGTTTTCCACATTTGGTGAACGCTACAAACCCTCAGATTCAAGAAGTCGACAAACCTCAAGCATGAGAAAGACCAAAGCCCGTTATAATCTACTTGCTTAAAACCAGCAATAAAGGGAAAATCTGAAAGTAAGCCAGAGGAAAAAAGACATTATATACCAAGGAACAAAGGTAGGAATGACAACAGATTTATCATTGGAAACAATGCAAACCAGAGGGCGAAGAACACTATCCTTAAAGAACTGTAAGAAAAAAAAACTATCATTCTAGAATTCCACAGTCAGAGAAAATATCTTTCAAAAATGAAAAATGAAATAAAGACTTTTTAGACATCTAGAAGCTGAAATGCTTTCTCCCCAGTAGATCTGCACTGTTAGAAATATTTCAGATAGAAGGCAAATGATAATCAGTGGAAATCTGGACCCACACCATGGAAAGGTAAGCACCGGAAATGGCAAATAGGTAAGTATAGCACACATAGCACATTTCCCCCATATTTGGAAAGCCTCTTTAAAAGATAATTGACTGTTATTTACACATATCTAAAAATAAAAGGTTGTCATGCTAAAATTAAATCAAGAGAAAGCTCGAGTGGGGGCGCCTGGGTGGCACAGCGGTTAAGCGTCTGCCTTCAGCTCAGGGCGTGATCCCGGCGTTATGGGATCGAGCCCCACATCAGGCTCTTCCGCTATGAGCCTGCTTCTTCCTCTCCCACTCCCCCTGCTTGTGTTCCCTCTCTCGCTGGCTGTCTCTATCTCTGTTGAATAAATAAATTAAAANAAAAAAAAAAAAAAGAGAAAGCTCGAGTGGCTATATTAACGTCAGAAAAGTAGATTTCAAAGAAGATATTACCAGGAATAAAGAGGGTCACACCATAATGAAAACAGGGTGATTCGTTAAGAGGACAAAAGCATCTAAAATGTTTAGGAATCTAAAAAAAAAGTTTCAAAATACCCGAAAGAAAACTTAAAGACCTGAAAGGAAAAAAAAATAATAAAAATAACAGGAAGGGGCGCCTGGGTGGCACAGCGGTTAAGCGTCTGCCTTCGGCTCAGGGCGTGATCCCGGCGTTACGGGATCGAGCCCCACATCAGGCTCCTCTGCTATGAGCCTGCTTCTTCCTCTCCCACTCCCCGCTTGTGTTCCCTCTCTCGCTGGCTGTCTCTATCTCTGTCAAAATAAATAAATAAAATCTTTAAAAAAAATAAAAAATAAAAAAATAAAAATAACAGGAAAATAGCAAAACATTCCTTTGGTTTTAAGTGTAGCTTAAAATACCATTTTGCTGGTTTAAATCACATTCCTAAACATATGCTAGTATTTTTCCAAGTCAATAATATACTCAATAAAAAGTCATTTCCTTGAGTTATGTTACCTTCTCATTAACTGCCAAATCAAGGCTAATGTTAGAGTGCGGTTTCCTTCATTGAGATCTTGTCCCCCGATGCCAACCAGGGAGAACTTAGCTTGATTCTTCCCCAACTCCACTGCATAGTTACAATTTTCAAGCTGTTAATGAGCAAGAAGGAAAACATTCTAAAGTCATCATCTCTATGATGAGAAATACCGGATAATAAAAATACAGACACAAAATGAAATAAATATTGTCAGACTCTATGATCTCTCAAGTCTTGCCTGGTTCTGCAATGCTAAGATTCTAAACTAGTCAAAGAATTTACATCTTTTTTTTTTTTTAATAGAACCCCTCACTTCCACCAAAACATATTCATAGTGTACTGTAAGTATAAAACCAAAATGAATTTATCATTATGAACACTGTCATGGCTATATCACACTCCAGAAATAGAGGGCCATGCTTAGTGACTGTCCATGATATTCCTAAAACAGCTGAATTCATGGAGATTGATTGTCATGGAAAATCTGGATTCTCCATCCTACATGCACATAATGGGCTGACATGTGGACAGTATTCCCGTAGCTACGCTTGGATCATTAACAGCCAAAGGGACAAGGATTGGTGAGAAATATGTGTGCCAACCCCATCGCTGCTTTTACAAAACAATGTGTTCCCACTGTGTGGACATTAGACAAACTATTTGTACAAGTCAAACTGTCAGTACAAAGCTCTAATTCTTTAGGAAATTAGAATAAGGATCCTGCTGGTGGAAAAGTGACCCTGTGGCTCTGCTTGTTCTAATTATCTTAATTAGAATTTTTACATCATAATGTTTAAAGACAACCAACATGGAATTATAAATAAGTAATCAACTGAAATAACGGACTCACTTTAATGAAACCATTCAGGCTTCTGATTGCTGTGCTATAATTTAATCCCTGTATAAACATTACTTAGATTCTAAGTTTGGCCTCCTAATAAAGTATTCACAGGGTGCATCTGCAGGCTTGTGACTTCACCTGCCTGTTGGGACATCTGGAGAGTCACTGTTTACCTTCTTCATGTTGCCCCCCAGTTTGGGGTATGGTGGTTTGTTTACTCTGTTCCAATCAACAGGGACTTTAATCTTTTCATAGAGCTGGAAGATGACCAGGGCATCTGATAAGTCACTGAACAAAAACAAACACAAAAGAATTCTCAGATAGCCACCATTTATTAAGGGCCTACCGTGGGCAGGCACTTCCTTATACATCAGCGCAAGGAACATTTGCAACAGCCCAAAAGAACTGGTATTAGTAGCTCCATCTTTAGAGGTAAAGAAACTCTGACTCAGAGAAATTGAAGAAACTTACGCAAGTTCTCTCCCAGGTGTGACGACCTATGCCCCTGGAGCAGGACCATGTTGCCTCCAGGAAAAGAAATATGGTTCTAACAAATGGCATAGGAGACACGTCACCATAAACTCAACATTTTTTTGTTTGGCCTGCTTAGGAGCAGATCATAGGCTTACAACGTGTAGTAAATCTGTCCTTTTGCTGGGTTATGATTTTGTACTGAACACACAGCAAGGATGGTGTACGGAAGGAAGTTTCCCAGCTGAAGAGCCAACACCTGCAGCTCCATTTGGCACGAGCCCCCTTCTCGTCAAGGTGCACGCATTTGTGAAGAGAATTGCACACCATACAGATATTTGAAATCCTGGGGATCTTCCAAGGTCTCAGTGTCTCCCATTAAAAATGAGTCCCCACATGTTCTTACCTGTACAAGTGATTGACTCGAGGGTTAACGCCCAAGGAATTCATCCAGTTCCTAAATGTCCGCTCTTCTCTCGTCTCACCTAAATTAATGAAGACCCGTTATCTTTCAGGCCCCTAGAAAATATGCCTTTTTTATGATCAAAGTTTAACTACAGAGGCTATAATAAAAATTGAACCTAGAATGAAAAAGCTTAATTCAATAAACCTTAATGGATTTGGATGATTGTTATTCTGTGTTCGTTTTTTCTTTTCCAATTCAGCGAGTGTTTCTATGCCAGTGTTTCTATTAGTAGGACACAAGCTCCTGTGTGGGGAAGCAGTTCAGCATCGGCCCCCAAAAGCTTACATTCTTTCAGGAAAAGCAAGACTCTCAGGCATCTAAGTAAGATCATGCCAGCCCCAGGGCTAACATATGAGGTAAACATATTTGCTAGTTGAGTTGACATAGGAGAGAGAACAGTTTGGGAGGGAGTAGAGTTTGAGCTTCACCTTATAGGGCTAGAAAAACGTGGACCGGAAGGAAGAAAGAGAGAGGACTCGAGGGAACAGGAAGTGGTGGGAAGAGGAGACAGCATACACAGGGGCATAAAGGGAGCGACAGGCAAGGTCTGTATTAAAACCACTGGGAACTCATTTTTCAGGGATCTGTGTGATACGCGGAGATAAGGCCGCTTGGTGGCTGGAACCAAAATTGGGGCTCTCTGAATGCCAGCCACCAGATTTGGGTTGATATGTTAGACAATGCCGGTCATTATAGGTTCTTTTTTTATTACGACAATAAATTCTTGAGGAAGGCAGAGATATAATGAAGGTGATAGTGTGATGTGCCTGGCAGCCGTGTGTAAAACTACTGAAAGGCAATAATTTAAATTAAACACGCAGAGGGGATGGTGTGTGACACCCGCGCATGGGCACGTTCAAATGCTTGATAAATGGAGGAACAGGCCCCTAAGACCTACTGAAATGGTTGGTGTATGATTTAATAAGAGTCCACAAAGCAGGAAGGAAAAAATCACAATCTAAAAGCTGTTCTGCAGGAAGAATTATTAGTATTTACTAATTCAGGAGATCTAGGGGTGAAGAAGAGGAGGAAAATATCAAAGTGGGACCCAGGGTTTTGGTGACTGAAGAAAAAAAAAAGTGGTATGATTAATGAAAATGGAGAGTTTCTAAAGGAGATGAGTGGGAGGGGGAAGGGCGGAAAGGCACCGCAGGGAGGAGAAATGATCAATTCTGTTTTGCATATGCTGAATTTTAAGTGATAGCAAAGGAACCTAATGGGGATGTTCTAGAGGCAGCTGCAAGTGGGTGATTAGAGGGGTTGATGTATATACTTGGTTGTCAACAAAATGCCTGGACCCCTGGCCACAATTTATCAAATGATACAAATGTAGCCCTGTTGGAATACGGATTGAGTTTTGCACTTCCAGTTCGGGTAAAGCATTGCAGGGAGAAAAAAAAGATCAATCAATACTTTAAATCTGGATTTCCTTTCTTTAGCGATATTCATTTAATATTAATTTTGTCTTGATTTCTTTTGTCTCAACATTGAAACTAATTCATGATGGAAAAAAAGAAGGACCTGATGATAGTTACACGCTTTTCATCCAATGTTAGGGCTCTAACTCCAAATACAACTTAACTCTGCCCCGCCCCACCTCCCAAATCCAAATCCAAGAAACAACCCAAAACCTCACTAAGCACCTTTTAGCATGAAGTTAAATATTTTTAGATGATGAGTGGCCGCAATCTCTTGCACGAGGAATTAACACTCAGTCCATTAGGTACATAAATTAGGTTTTTGGAACTCGGGGTTTATTTCTCCTGATAATTAAATGCACTTCTTCCCTAAAACATTTAATTCTGATAATGGATGAAGCTTATGTATAATGGATGTGATATAATGGTATTTGATTATTCCTGCTTGGCTGTAATTGACTTGATTAATCTATTTATTCTCTTTGTTATATAACAGAGAATTGATGACCTGTTTGCAAATCTTCTCCAACATGTAAGGGGTTTATATTTGCTTAGCAGGTCATTTCAGACTGCCCTTGAATTAGAATGGTGAATGCTTTTCCGAAGCTCTAAGCAACAGGTTTCCAGTTACCTTCAAGAGCCCCCCAGTCGATGTCCTGGTTCTCTGGTTTGTGCAGGGCAGGGTATCTGTTAAAGAGGTTGGCAATGAAAGCCAAGTTCAACTTGGGGTTCCCTCGGACAACGTCAGTGGCTGTGACAAACTGTCGGCAGCCCAGCCTCTCTGCCTGCTGCAACATGCATTCTGCCCTCTGGATGTCGTCCCTCTCCTGCAAGGAAAAAGGACACGTCAAGGTTGGGTCAAGGCTGTCCATGCAGAAAGGAGGCAGGCGTAACATGAATAAGAAATGGGAATCTTACTGCCACCCTCAGTGTTCAACCTCAGATTGCCACTTAATCTTAACATGATTACTTATATTTGCCTGAACTGAAATTAGCAAGTAAAAGGTATCTCAGAAATAGAGAAACGGAGTCTCTCATCTCTATACAGACCCATGTCAGATGAATGCTTGGGGGTCCTCTTCTTAAAAAGAGTCAGTAGATTCTATAATCTGATCATTTACGTTGATCTTAATTATTTTCAACGATGAAGCTTCTTTTTTATTATTTGCTTACACAGACTCTGTGAGATTTCATCTACCAAAAGGGTTCGTTTGTTGTCATAAATAATACTCCTATTGTCAGCTCCTCGAAGACATTTACACCTGTCCGTAAGAACTTCTGATTCCTATAGCCGCCTTCCCCACACGAAGTTGGTGTGCGTGTGACTCAGACACAATGAATGTGATCAGGCAGTTGAGCTACATACTGTCATTGATGAATCCATAGCAACTTGGCTTTTGCAGACTTCAGATTGAGGGCTTGATACGTTAAAAGTCTATTCAAACAGTTCTAGAGAATCTCCAGTCATTTTTAAGTAGACTCTTATCAGAACATAAAGTTTTTTTGAAATGTGGTCCACCATTCTTAAAACTCTTTCGAGTCTATGAATCCACCAATTTTCAGAAAACAGAATTTTTAAAGTATTTATTAATATAATGCTTTACTAGAAGACACTGCACATTACACAGTTCGTGAACTTGTCATTCGGGAATGAGTTGACTTTAATATTAACTCACGGGCTTTAGCTCTAAGGATATCAAATGAGGCACAAGAATGGATAAGGCAACCTTTCAAGGTTAGTATTAACGTGTTGGCAAAACCAGTTTTAACATCCAGACCCATGTTGTGCTGTTTTTAAGAACTCTCAAACCGGGGACTTCTAAGAACTCACACAATCCCACCCAGTTCTTCCTTCCTATTACTCCCCAATGATGTAGTGAGGTAAGGTTGGGGCTGGGTGAATGTTGGAGCCATGCTGGATTTAAATCCTTTCTACTATGACATGTACTGGCTCTGTGGTCATGAGATGCTTACTAGCCTCTCTGACCTTCAGCTTTCTCAACCATCAAATAGTTATTTATTAACACTTAGCTTAGTGATGTTTACAAGGGTTAGAGGCCGTGTATGCAATGTGCCTGGCATAGTACCTTGCACATAGTACCAGCAGGTGGGGTGTTGTCTCCTTATTACTACCAGAGGAAAAGGACCCCAGCCTTGGATCAAATAACTTCCAATAATCTCTCCTATTAAGTAACCCATCTGAGACTCAGTATTTCATTGATAAATTGAGAATTTATTTATTTGTATAAATATCCCACTGATCTCTAGAAATAATACTCAGTCACCTAAAAATAACATAATAATACCTCTTGGTGTCCTTGAGTCTCGTAAATGATGAGACACACAGATGTGCCTAACATGGTGTGTGGCATTTGACTGGCATTAGTTTCTTTCTTTCCTTAATGTCTATTTTCAGATGCAATTTCCCACGATTATCATCCAAAACCATTAACGATTGTTAACAATTTTAGCAGGGCTTTAAGCAGAGATATGCACCCATGGAACTCCAGAATCAGGGTCATGCGGGGCCGTGGAACTGCCAACACAAAGGCAGCATCACGTTCTCTAAACACAACTTGGGACATGGCCTTACCCTTAGTCCTGACATGTCAATGACAACAGCAGGAATACCTTCTTCATCTCCTTTTGGAGCCACCTGTTCAAGCAGGTGGTAATAAGCTTTTGAGTCCTGCAAGGAATTAAGAAATTACAATTTCAAAACAGCACAGCTAATTACATACTTAGCACGACAATAATTTCCCAAAAGCAAACATATTATATTTCTTATCTGACTGTCATTCAAGAATGCAACTTAATTAACAAAGCTGGAAGCATTCACTAATTTGAATTTTCTATTTCTGTTTACATATTATACTGGACTTTCTTTTTTTAAAGGAGTATAACAAATATAGGATACACACAAAAGCAACCCAAAGAAGCAAATGCTATTCTGTTGTTCTCAGGGGAGAAAAAGAAATCACTTGTAGGCATTAAATTGTATACAGGAAAATACATATACCTTTATATTGCTGTAGAAGTCAGTCAGCTAAGATTTAATTTAAAAAAAAGTGACAGAAAAAGGAAGCAGAAGTTTAAGGCAGAGTTTAAATACATTTAAACGGACAATCAGCAAAAGAAAATAAGGATTTCCAAGACAGAAGGTTGAAGCATTAACAAGCAATCTCTATGTAACAGGAGATACTAAGATGACAAGCTCATTTAATGTTTATCAAGAAGCTGGAAAAAATGTTTAAATTTAGTAATAGCAGATTGAATACAGATATTGAATTCTCATGTTTTCCTAGATTTACAAATATGTTTATTGATGAAAAGAATTCACAGAATCCTCGTCTTAAAATTATAAATTTGTGCTCATTCAATAAAAGCGTACAGATATTCCGGTAATTTATTTAAATTATTTAAAAGCCTCTTAATTTCTCTTTACGACTGAAAAAATCAGCTGTTGTTCTTTTTGTTTTTAAAACTGGATGGGGCCTGGGAACAGCAAGGTATGCTCCCCACTTGCGACATTAGAGACATTAAAACAAGAGAAAGCCCGCGACTGATGTTGCACCTGGGGAAACTGATTTTCACCTCTCCCTTCCACCCTCCCCTTCTCTTACTTTTCACCATAGCTATTTTGAAGTCAGTGAAAGTTCTGTGCAGGTGTTGGGCACAAATCAAATCTGCCTACCACATGTTACATCTGCTTAGCTCTGCTAAGTCTCCTCTCATTTTATCTGACCCTAATAAACCTTTCTCACTCGCTCCAGGGCGGGTGTTCTCCCCATGTTTGCTGACTTTGTGTGATTTGAGGGCACTTCCCAAAGCTGCCAGATGCTCAGACATCCGTCACAGCACTGACCTTGGGCAGGATGCAGCTGTCCCCTGGTGACAGACACCACCCCTGTCTATGCTCAGCTTGCCAGCCACTATGGTTATTATTCTAAAGAACACAGCTTTTTAGTGATGAGAAATTCAGATAAATTTATGGCTCAGATGAAGAAGCCCCATTCTGGCTGAAAAGCTTGAAAATTTTGGCTGAACAGGTACAGAGCTTAACTGTTGAGCACCAAGGAAGATAATGAGACTGTCCAGCTCCTGTTAAATCCTCATTTGGTTGGTGGTGCTACGCCATCAATAACCAGTGAAAGTGGTACAGTTAAAAAAATGCATTTGGCATCATTAACTTAGGTGCTAAGGAATGGGAGACTTCCCATCTAGAAGCTTCCGTCTAACTAGCACCATGCCTGGCAGCCATTGAGTCCATAGCAGGGGGAAGCTGTCACTCAAAGGAATATAAGCCTGGGTGACTCTTGGTGAGTCTTGTGACCTTTCCTCTGACTCTCTTTGGAGAAGATTTCTTTTTAACTTTCGAGAAAGTGGAGACTGAAAAGATTTTCTCATGCCGCATCCCAGTGTCTCACACGGCTCCTTAAGCTCCTTCTGCCTTGGCCCAACTGTCCTTAGTGCCAACAGCTGCCTTTCACCTTGACATGGAAGTTTTCACCAACTGGAAAACCACAGGGCATGCTTCCCTCAGCCTTTCCCCCCTTTGGATCTCTGCTGTAGTGCCTGCCCTTCTACCTGCCCTGGGGGACATTCTCATTGCAGGTGGTTTCCCGAGAATCATTCTCTTTTAAAAACCACTCTGGCTTCTACAAGTGAAAACCTTCGAAGAAAGTCACCGGTTGTTTTAGGGAGGCCGTATGTACACGCCCCAGTACAGGGACCTTGGAGGCTGACTGCTGGGTTTGAATCCTGACCCCGTTCCCCAGCTACGTGAACCTGAGCAGATTACTTAATTCTCTTCCACTTCAGTTTCCTTACCTGTAAAATGAGAAAATCATAATCTTTATCTCAAAGGTTTATTGTGAGGATTAAATGAGCCAATACACATAGAAAGCAGGTAGAACCGTGCCTGGTATGCAGTAGACCCCATGTTTGGTATTCTTAGATTCATTAAGAGGAATCCTCACTTAATTTTTTTAAAGGATTCCCATCTGATGCTCCCATCAGATGCTCCCTGATTTTTGATAAAACCGGAAGGACACCACAGTCCTACACATTCTCTCTTCCTTGAAAAGCAATCTGACCTCTTGCCCTTCCTCCCTCTACTTGCTGTCGCCAGTAACTCCAGGGGAGGCCCACCTCCCTTTGATGCTGCGGTGCCTAGGACTTTGGACAGATCTGCATGGGGCCCAGAGCCAGAGCTGCACGGGGACCCGTGAGAGGAGCAAGCGGCTCCCACAGCACCAGCTGCCGTCGAACGAACTCTAGAGCTTCTGAAGTGACATAGCCAAGGCTTTGTCTTTTCTCCATGAATGCCCCAATTCCCCTTCTCTGCTGTGGCGAGCTGTGTTCAGATGGCACTCCTCCTACCTTAATGTCAGTACTGAAGTTGCTGATTTTGTTGCAGCCTGAGTTCTCCAGGTGGTAATTAGCCCACCTCAGCAGGAGCTCCTCGGGGGAGAGTTTCATCAAGTCCTCCAGACTCTCCCCTTCTCTCAAGAGAGCAATCAGAGCTGAAGAAGGACAAAAGCCGAAGAAAAATAAATACAGGGGATATTTGAAGGGATTAGTTAGAACTTCAATTGAGCTCTGCTGGAAAGCTGACATAGAATGTTATTTCTCTGGGGTAACGGTACTCATAGCCCTTCCCATGGAATAAACACTTTATCATCATTCCCTAAAAAGAAAGGTATTGAGAGCTTATCTATTATCCTCATTTTTCAGGTGGGGAAGACAAGTCACCAGCGAATCTCAGTGCTATGCCTAAGAATACCGATAACCAAGATGAGTAGGCTCGGAATGCTCTGTGGGCTGTGTCAGACCACATTTCACCATATGACAACAGTTCTGCTTTTAAGAGGTCAATTTTGTAATAATGACAATTGTCTCCTTGTCTATTCCCCATAGGTGTTTTATATTTCAAATGCTTACTTGCATAATTACAGCATCTCAAAAAGCGTAATCAACTCTTTCCCCTATTTTTCCCAGCTGAATAAAAATGTTTTGCTCAGCTAGAAGGTTTAAATTTAGTTGAGGTCATAATTTGTAAATCGATATTCTTTCTCGTGGGTTCTAAGATTCCTATTTGCTTTTTCTCCTCTATATTATGTTTAATATCCATATTTGGTTTAAAAATGGCAACCCAGGGTTCTTCGCTGGCTATTGTGATTTGGAGACATAAATTAAAAAGTATATATAACTAAAGATTAGAATTTGGCTACAGATTTCATATTGCTGGGCTCTGTCCTGGAAAGCTAAAAGGTAACCCCGGTTTTTTGTTTTGTTTTTTTGTATGATTCTTATCACGATCCACTCCTTTTGTCTAAACAATGGGGCTGTAATTGTTTAAATGCAGATAGGATGCAGAGAGCAGACAGGATAAGAATGACAGCTACAATATTTAGTTGCAAACTTTGAAACCCTACATGTAATCTTCCATAGTCTTGGTAAGAAATAGATCAACTTTCTTCTAACCTGGTGCTATCACTTCAGTATATGGATGTGAACCGCTTCATCAAATACAAGTTAAAATTTGTTACAAAGCATCTAGAGGCAAAGTGAACCCAGAAAAGCTCTTGAGGTTGGATCCCAGACAGCTAGACTTGAGCTGTAGGTTCCAAACAGGCATTATTATTAGTCTGTGGTCTTAAAAAGCTTTTGCTCTGTCATTTAAAAAAGTCTGGTCAGTGTGGATAGAAACTGTTACATTAATGCAATGGATTCGATGTAACTATAGTTTTCAAAAATTAAGGATTTTGAGCTTGACTATTACTGACGTCTTCCCCCCACAGCCCCCAACACATGCATTAACAGAAAGCCATGCCACTAATAACACTTGTGGCTTTGCTCAGACCTTCATTTCTACTGAGTTCGATGTCAGCAAACAATCCAATCTTGATGACTTGCCACAAAAGTCCCAGGACCAGGTAAGGCTTCCCCTCCTTTAAGTCCTCTGCCCCGATGTTAACCACATGGCATCCAATGGCTGAGGCAGAATTCAGAGCCAGGTTCAAATTCTCCTGAGGGAGAAAAAGTGTACACATGTTGTTTTTGACTTTGCAGATGTCAACTAATGATTCCGGGATGACAACACTGCTTTGCTTCTGGAAAGTTCACAGGTCTAGAGGCGTGGTCTTCACTAAACTTTAACATTGAGAGAAAGCAGTGAGTAACAACTGAAAGAAAAAATCTGGTAACCCAGATACTGGGCTTATGCAGTGACTGGTCAATCAAACCGGCACCCTGAGCCGAGAGCCCATCTTGGCCTGGATGAAACTAATGAGTCTTACAGTTTTCCACTTTGCCCTGTGATGGAGCCCACACAAACATCCCCATCAGCCAGACATAAAGGGGTACCTTTGAGGGTAGTCATTGTCTTGTCATTGGCTCTCATTAACCGCACAATCGTTGATGTAAATCAAAGTCATAAAAAAAGAGTAACAAACAGCTTTTTGACTTTCAGATTGGGTATTAAGAGAATGAAAAAGACACAAATCAAATTCATAGAAAAGATAGAGTGGTTTTTACTGAGAAAATTTATTGAGTATCCATAATGTCTTACGTATACACACACCTATGCACACACAAACAGGCACACACATATATAGACTACATGTTCTTATAACTAACAACAAGGTATATAATGTGTATACAACTCACACACAGTTGGAATAGAATCAATGCCATTTTCAGTCTAGAATCTATATACTGTTCTTGGGCCCACAAAGGAGAAGATACCAGAGGCAGCAATGTAAAGAAGTTGTTTTTAGGGCACAGGCCACCAGTGAACTGGAAAGGGGACTATCAGAAAAGTGGGTTTTTGCCCTAGTGGAAAGCTCAAATGATGAACGAAAAATATCATTTCTATTTATGGCCAATCTTAAAATACAACAGCAAGATTAAATTTAACATTAAGTGCATTCATACAGGTTTAATCACTGTTCCCATGCTGGTTACCAATTCCCTTTTAAAAGTACACAGCACTGCTTACGATCAAACAGCATACTATATTGTTCATGATTTAAGGAGTGAGACATGCTTTCTGAGCAAGAGAATTACAATAGTGTTGAAACACTGGAACGTAACACAGAAATACAGCTTACTTACTCCTGGTTACTGTTCCAGTTAATCAACAAATTAAGGCAAAAAACCAAGTTATATTTATCACACTGGCGGCTGTGGCCAACCCACCGTGAGGCTGCCAGGGAACTTCCCGTTTGTAGCCCCCTCACTTCTTAGAAAGGCTTATCTTTTCAGCTAACATGCTGTGGGTGGATTTGGCATCAGCTCAAAGATAAACTGCTAGGGAAAATGGAGTTAAAACTCCAGCCAATGTGAATTTTATTCATAAATGGCCAAAACAAACAAAGAATGCCCTCCAACTACTAACACCCCACCAACATTCCCCCTCCCAGTTCCCCTGTCATATTAATAAAAGATAAAACAAAACTGTCTCCCTCTGTCCCCACAAGTCATGACGAACCACTGACCGCAGTGCAGAGTTTGGGAATCATGCCTGAGCACCTGGAAAAGGCTGGCTCTGCCTTTCCAGGGCTCATTCATTCCAAGCACAATCTTACAGTTTGGTAACAGAGAGAAGACATACCTGAATGGTGAAGGGGGTGAGTTTCTTTTTGTTGATTGTCCTTTCATCAATTGTGTCTGGTACTGATAGGTTGATCATTTTACTGAAAAAAGAAACAATTAAATTAAAGAAAGCTGCCTTCAGAAAAACAGAGTCCAGTGACACTGAATTTAAATTCTAGCAATACCAGCAGCAAATAAGACAACAATATAATCTGTGTGATTCAGTGTTTCGATATAAAATCAGTTATGCAGCTCTGATTAGATTCAAACTCTCTATGGGAAAGGCTAATGTTGAAATCACACTAATATATTGAGGCAGGAAATAAAGACCCCACTTTATTCATGTGTTTCAGCAGCTGCAAAATCACCCTGGTGTCCTTAGCATATTAGGAAATTCTGGGTAGAAAGCCAAGGCAAGTCCTCCATAAGTACTTTACTTTCTCAGCTGGGAAAATTGTATATAAGTGACTATCTATACACTATAAAAATGACTACCTGTACACTTCTGAGCTTATATAATGTCTAAATTTCCGACACCTGGTGGAACTCTATACTTTTAATCAAGTTAAAATGTTTTATATCCTGCTGTAGTCACTGTTGCATCAGTACTTGAGAAATTTCACCCATTAAGTGTCTAATACATTGATCAGATGTCTAAAGTAGGCAATTATTATTCATGAAAAACTGCTTTTACTCATTTAAGTTTAACCTCCAATGGGGCATAAAAAATAAATTTCCTTAGGTCACCTCCAACTTATTTACAGAAAGGAAGTTGAAAAGCAAATCCAAAGAAACAACAAATTCAAACAATAGTAAACTTGACTGTGGCTCTTTGTTTTTAATGAGAAATCAGCATTAACCTTTTATACGAACAATGTTTAAGCAACTACCTTTTTTGTGGTGTTCTTTAAAGATGTATTTCCATAGCTTTGTCGTGTGTGTGTGTGTGTGCGTGTGTGTGTGTGTACACATATATAAACAAAAGACACTTTATTGCTATTCAGGCAAAACAAACTCCTAAATCATTATTTGAAAAATCTGAAACTGTTGGTGAACTAGAAGCTGTAGGAAATGGCGTGAGGGAGGGATGACTTTAGAAAGCAGAAGGTGACCTTGCTCTTGAAAAGCTTATGGTGCGATTATAGAGACAAAACATAAGGATATGAAAAGTTACCTAACAGCCCAAAAGAAGAGCATTATAATGGCTCCCAAGGTACTACAGATACGTGCTTTGGGAATCCATGGAAGGGAGAGACCCCTGGGGGACTGGAATAGACCAGAAACTGTTCGGGTAAATGGATTTCTACAGGAGGAGAAGATGCGGAAGGGAAGGGTATTCTTAAGAAGAAAAATAAAAGGCAAGGCCATAGTTGCAGTTATGAGCAGGACGTGTATGGGGAGGGGTAATATGGTTGCTGATGCATTCAGTTATTCACACAGCCATTCACTCAGTATCCTGGGTGGGTACCTGAGTCATGCGGGTCCTTGGGAGGTAAAACTAGAAGGAGATTGAGAGAAGATGATGGAGTGCATTGGATGCCAACCGAAGGAACTAGCACTTGATCCTGAGGCTACATTTATTTATTTATTTATTTATTTATTTATTTATTTATTATTTGGCAGTTGAAAGTTTTGGTTTTTTTTTAAGATTCTATTTATTTATTTGACAGAGAGAGAGACAGCCAGCGAGAGAGGGAACACAAGCAGGGGGAGAGGGAGAGGAAGAAGCAGGCTCATAGCGGAGGAGCCTGATGTGGGGCTCGATCCCATAACGCCAGAATCACGCCCTGAGCCAAAGGCAGATGCTCAACCGCCGTGCCACCCAGGCGCCCCATGGCAGTTGAAAGTTTTTAAAATGAAATCTCAGGGTGAACTCTAATAAAAAAGAAAATACCGAAAGCAGAATTGTTCTGCTCAGAGCAGGAAAGAAGGGGTTCTAAGTCTTGTTCACCCACCCTTCCCTTCAACTCTTGTGCCCATCGGAGATTGAGCATTTCAAGCCTCTTCACAAATACCATGTCTGACAGTGATACCAGAAGCTGCTAAAGCCAGGGATTCAGAAGCATTTCAAAGACACCATCATGACCATCTGTGGATCGAGGTCTTCCGCAGACAGAAAACATTCCTCTTTTTCCAGGTGTCCTCAGCATTGGAAGTGCATGTTGTATGTACCACTCCAAGTCCCTTTGCTTAAGGACTTGTATTGGGTTTCTTTAATTATCATGCTGCTATTATCAATCTATCTATTCTCATGGTTGGTCATGTTCAGGTGAAGCCAGGTGGCATACATTCCAGAAATAATTGCTTTGGGCCTTATATTATTACATCTTTATCTGTATTTATTTGTGTCTATGCTGCACATCCCTCTCCTCCAACCAAACAATAACAGTTTTACATTTCTCATTATAAGTTGCTTTTGAAATTAGTTTGCTTTCCAAGGACCTGCCAAGTAAGAGTCCAGAAAGCATTTTGGGTCCAGCTGAGCACCAAAGGAAGTTGGCCTAGGATAAACACAATGAATTGTTGGTATTGCCGAAAATTCCAGGAAAAACCTTTGGAAACCGAGAAGGAAGTGTTATTTACCAAAGGACAATGCCATCCCCAACGGCACTGAAGAGATCATTTGTGTTTGGATTCATTGGAATAACATGCCGACAGTCAGGGTCATTCTCCAGGGCTTTGTTTATCCAGTTGACAAAGGCATACTTCTCTTCCTCTGCAAATAAAATTATAAAAATGACTTACTTGCAAAGTGAAAATCTGACATAAACAAAATTATACACATGGATCTCAGATTGTCATGCCCAGGAGAGACACTGAGATATTATCTGGTCCCCTATCCTATCATCTCACCTTTTTTTTTTTTTTAAAGATTTTATTTATTTATTTATTTGACAGAGATAGAGACAGCCCAGCGAGAGAGGGAACTCAGGCAGGGGAGTGGGAGAGGAAGAAGCAGGCTCATAGCAGAGGAGCCTGATGTGGGGCTCGATCCCAGAATGCCGGGATCACGCCCTGAGCCGAAGGCAGATGCTCAACCGCTGTGCCACCCAGGCGCCCCTGACCTTTTTTGACATTAAAAAGAATCTCTTGGATTCTTGGGGAATAGGCTGAGAATCTCTATTCACTCCAAGTCATAAAATATATGGCAGGCAGATTTAGATATTATATATATAATATATAATTTTATATTATAATCATATATACAATATATATTATACATAATATAATTATATATATTACATGTAAGTATCATATAACTACATATATATATAATGAAGATATATTTTATTTATATTTAGATATAATTTAAATACGAATGTGATCTAATGCTTATAGGATTAAACTCAGGCTACCTTAAGCCCAGTCAAATTAAATGTGGGATGATCACAGATAATTCCTATAGTATCTTTGAGTTTCTTTATACAATCATAATGAAATTGCTATGAAATAAAATCTTTTGTGATATAATCTTTCTTTTCTATCAGTAAAGCTGCGAGAAGTTGATTTTGGAAGTTTTAATAAAACCTCAAGTTATGCCTTACAGTCTAGCACTGTGTTTCCTAAATGCTTTTTTTTTTTAAGATTTTATTTATTTATTTGACAGAGATAGAGACAGCTAGCGAGAGAGGGAACACAAGCAGGGGGAGTGGGAGAGGAAGAAGCAGGCTCATGGCGGAGGAGCCTGACGTGGGGCTCGATCCCAGAACGCCGGGATCAGGCCCTGAGCCGAAGGCACACGCTTAACCGCTGTGCCACCCAGGTGCCCCAGCACTGTGTTTCCTAAATTGTGTGTCACTGGAAACAGTAGCATCCCTCAGAAGAATCTTGAGTCACAAAAGTTTCAGAAGCTTCAGTGCATGACAGTTTCATCCCTCAGAAGTTTCAGTGCATGACACATCACTGTCTTGAAGATTCATAAGGCATCTTTATATAATTTCTGTCTTCAAAAGTAAAAGGTTAAACATTGTCTTCACAATCACAGACTGTCCTTAACCATGAACTTATCTTTGAGATCAGCTAACGTTTTGAAGAACTCAGCTTGGAATTTGTTGGATCACCATCCTGTGAGGGTGTTGGATGGCAGCCTTCACAAGAAATATACAACTTCCTTCCAAATCAGTGAAAACACAATTTTTTTGATCAATCAGCAGGCATTGAGAAAAATCACGAAGTTTAGGAGATAGAAGCCTGAGTAGTTCATTTTATCCACAAGACTTACAAAGGAGTTCTGGCAGCCTTGATGTATTTTTTTAAATGCCATTGAGATTATTTGGTATTGGACTCTACCTAGAATTAGGATTGCTCCTCCTAATTTATGGCCCTGGAACTGACCCACCAACCACAGGACAACAGGCAGTAGTCAATAAACTTGTGTTGGCTTAGGTCTGAATAGCAGGTTTAGAATCTGTAACCCCGGAAGGCACAGATCCTTTCCATATGGCTCCCTTTCCCACTACCCCGCCAGTCTCCCCTCATGCCAGCACCCTCCCCACCTCCACTGTGCACCCACTGGGACAGCCTACCTGAATAGGAGTGCTGGGTGCCGACACTAGACTGCTCCGAAGTACCACCGATCGCACAGATCCCTTCCTTCTTGTTGATTGCCTTTCTAAAGGTCTTGGCAACCTCTGTGCTTTTTAGGCCGTGAAAAACCTGCCAAAATGTAATGTACCTTTAGAAATCCAATCTGTGATCAAGAAAACCACAAAGGGAAGAATATGTAATGTTGAAGCAAGGAGGGTGGGAATATATTTCTGGATATTTTTCAAATTAAAGTCCCAGGTTTCAAATGCATCTCCTTGCATTCTGCACCGTACTCACCTTGATAAACTCATCAAAGCTGATCCTCCCGTCCTGGTCTAGATCACCGGTAGCCATCAGGTTTTCTGTGATTTCTCTCACTCTGTACCCAGGCAGAGGCAAGCAAGCAGCCTTGAACAAGTCATTCAACTCATTGCAGCTGATGTACCCATTGCCATCGGTATCTGCAAGGCAAGTGACCACAGGAAGTCTCAGGGCAATTCAGGTAACAGAATGAAGAGGTGAGGGAAGGGGAGATGGGAGGGGAGTGTGCTGGAGAGGCAATCATTCAGGGGCCACAGCCCAACCCCACGCAAGAGCCATAATCTCATGAGCGGCCTGTTTCTATAAGAGATGGGCATTAGTGGCACTTCCAACATACATGAGTCATCATGTCACAACAGAGATTCTGGGAGAAGAATCTGAAGAGACTTATAGGAACAGATGGGAAAATAAATCACAGGCTTAGAGATACAAAGAAAAATTGCGGAACAGTAGAAAAACAAAGGAAACCAAAGAAAGCAGATAAAATAAAAATAGGAGAAAAGCAGCAGGTGTGAAAGGGTCCATTCCATGTTTTGATAGAGAAAGAAGTACTTTTCTTAAAGTAGAGCTTTCAAAATTAAGTTCCCCCAGCTCCTCTGGCCAATACCATTGTGTTCCTTTCACTTGCATTATTTTGCTTATGTTACCATTTCACCGAATCTGTCCTGAAGCTACTTGGTAAAGAGGAGAATTATCTGACTTGAGCTGTGGTCTACTCACCAACTTTGGCAAAAGCTTCTCTGAGCTCCATCATTTCTTCATCGGACACTGATCCTCTGGCCATTTTTATTGCTTCAGGCAATAGATCTGCAGAAGGAAAAGAACATAAGGAATGACTACTGTGTGTCTTAATTCTTAAAGTACCACATGAAGCAGCAATCTCCATTTATTAAATGAAGAAATATCCCTCTGCATCCCTCATGATTTATAACTATCTTCCCAATATGTAAGAAATCGCCTTATTCTTAACCTTCCATGCAGTAGTCTCCAATTGGCTCTCACCACTTTCTCCCTCCCTGTGTATACAGACTGTTCCTCACATGAGGAGGCAGAGCTGATTTCTCTCCCCTTGAATCTGGGCTAATCTTTCATCTGCTTTGACCACTGAGAAGGCAGCAGAAGCCATATCTGAGACTGGAAACTTCTGGCTCCTTCCTTTTGGAATGCCCATTCTTAGGATTTTCCCTCTTGGAAACCAAAAACCATGCTGTGAGACGTCCAAGCCACATGAAGAAGCCAGTGACTAGGTGCTTTGGTTAGCAGTCCCTGCTGGGCTCCCAGCTGACAGCCAGCATCAGCCGCCAGACACTGGAGTAGGCCACTTTAGATGTCCCAGCTGATTTGAGACCCTGGATGTCCACAGTCCCAGTCAAATCACACAGAGCCGGGAAACCACCCAGCTTTTCCCAGTCAACAAACAGAATCAAGAGATACGATAAAATGATTGTTGCTTTAAATCACTAAGTCTTGGAATAGTGTGTTACTGGTAATATACAACTATAACACTTAACTTTTACATAAATGTCTTTTTTAGCAATGATGTCATGTTCACATTGAAAATTAATATGTTTGGCCAAGCCAACAGATAACTTTTACAACTTCAAAGGGAGTTTTCAAAGTTCTCTAAATATTTAGAGAAGGAGGAAGGGAACCTGACCCTCTAATAATTCATATACGGGAATCTGAGGGACTTTGTAGGTGTTCTTGTTTCAGAAAGGCTAGTCTTGCTGAGAAACTTAATGTTGGCGCTGGAGTTACTTTCCTTTCCCTGTGCTTTACTGCTGCCCTCTAGTGGGTAGAAAAAAAATGAAACAGAAAACAGATTATAGTCTCCATGGCCCTAGCTAATTCACACCAGAATATTTCAAATTGGAGCTCCACTAAGGCTTACTGGATTTCCTGGTGGGGAAGGGATGAATGAGTAGGGTGGGAGTGTGGATGATGGGGTATTCTTACGTGTAATTATAATTTGAGCATTTTAGTGAAGTTATTGATTTTTAAAAATATATTTGTCGCAGGATATTGTTTGAAGTGAATTTCCTTTTCTGTATATTCACAGCATTCTCTAGTGCTGTGCTTGTCCTCAGTGGCAACCAACAACCACAGAAAAACAACAGTTTTAACACGGACACCTATAGCCCCAAAATGCCTTATGCTCAATTTTGCAAACCTACATCTATTATCCACCGAGTATTTTGTCATGTACATGTAACAGTGGCTTCAAACTTTGGTTCCCCCCCAAATTCTTTGTTAACAGAGGCTTAACATGTAGATAAAAGCGAACGAGTAAAAAGAAGAACTCTGAGATGTTCATTTGGGTTGAAAATCCCAAATGTCCCCCTGCCACTAGCCCCCTTCCTGTCACCTTATATACCTGTAGGAACTCAAGGGAGCATGATTTGAAAGTCATGGAATTAGATACTGTTGCTATTTCAATTCCTCTACAAATATGTTTTATTATCAATAAAAATGTTATTATTTACCTGATGTATCTAAAAAGTTTCACTGGGTTCTCTGAAGGAAGGTCAAACTGTGTAGAACTTAACCGTACAAACACCAGTTACACAGTGCAGTGACCCTTGGGGACAGGAAATGGCTAGCTGACTTTCTTGCCTTCTTCGCTCCCCTCATTGTCTTTTTTGTCCCTTATTCTGTCTCCCTCCTTTTTTTCTTTTTTCATTGTTTCCTTCCATCCATCCTTCCTTCCTTCCTTCCCACCCCCCCACCAATCCTTGTCCCAAGAACAATTTGAGTCAGGTTACACAACTACTTGCAAACCTAAGAATTAAATGAATAAAAGCATACAATTGTTTTTGTTTTTTTAAATAACTTTTTTTAAAGATTTTATTTATTTGAGAGAGAGAGAGTAAAAGAGAGAGAATGAGCAGGAGGGAGGGTAGAGGGAGAGGGAGAAGCACGCTCCCCGCTGAGCAGGGAGCCCAATGCAGGGCACAATCCCAGGACCCTGAGATTTCGACCTGAGCCAAAGGCAGACACTTAACCGATTAAGCCACCTAGGTGCCCCAAAATCATGCAATCGTTAAGGAGAGATAAGCATGGGCAAAATAAGATAATGGCAGGGAGCAGGTTTACTCATCCAAATGCAGAGTAAGACTGCACATTTTGCTAGAAGTGGCTGAAAATCTAGCTCCGGGTTTTCTAGAGGCTAATGCCTCTGACAGAGGAAAATGTCATCAGTTACATAATTCACTCTATCTATATAAGTAAGCCAAACCAACCAATTGTTTTAGGGCCACAGAACTGAGGTCGGATAGCAATCCCTTTGCCCAGGCCTCAAGGAGAGGACGCTTGTGGGATGCAGTAAACACAAGCTTGGTGGTTATTATAATGTCCCTCAGTGAAGTCTGATGGCACACATATATATATTCCCATTTTGTAGAATATGAAACAGAAGCTCAGAGAAGTTAGGACACATATCTCAGACCACACAGCCAGGGAGAGAGCAGCCAGGATTCCAATTCTCAAGTCTTTTCTCTCATGCTATCTGTTCAGGTTCACTCCCTTCACACTTGTGTTAGGTATTCATGTTGTCACTCGCTCGCTCACTCAGCAATAATTCATTAGCCATCTAATACGTATACTCTATGGGAGGTTTAAAAACCTGTAACACAGAGAGCCTACCTAGGTATCTTAGCTTAGGAAGATCTTGCTTTCACATGTTAGGAAAGCAAGGCTTCTGGGTTAAGAAATTAGTACATTAACTTTGTACCCTTTACTAAATCCTTGTGATTAATTTGGCCAGGCTCTCCCGTATGCCTTTACAAATATTCCCTATAGATATGAAGAGAAGGCTCTTCTCCATCCTGTTTTAGCAAGATCTTTGATAAAATCTGGTCTAAAGCCTTAGAGCTGGCTGGACTTTCCTGCTTTTAAGTGTCTTAACACTTCTTGGTTCAGATGTTCATGGGATGACAAGAGAAATTCATTCATTTATAAATATTTTCTGAATGTCTATACAAGCCAGGTGCAGCTCCTCATTTCAGGTGAGGGACATCTACACTGACCTCGTTACCCTGAGAGCATGAAGCAATGTTAAAGGTAAGGAGAATGAATGGGATCTCTGAGGCTAAACTTAGCCCTCTCCTTTGACACAGAGTTTTAGGTTGTAGAGCATGGTAAGAGACGGTGAAAAACACAAGTAAAGGTAAAGAAAAGACATTTTAAGGGTCAAGAGCAGGGCCAAGGAAGAAACAAAAGAGTTATAGTATTAGGTGAGAAAGAAAATCTAAAAATCATGGTGCAGTGAAAAAGTAGAGAAAATGTTTTAGCATGGAAATTGCATGGCCCATGCAAATTAAAAACCTAGAAAGGGGGGTAAAAAAGCATTACTTTAAAACCATGTGATTTTTAAACCATGGTAAGTAAGTCAAGATGAAAAGCCTGAGCATCTGGGAGAACTGTATTTTTCTGAGATTTATAAATGGGGAAATCAACCTGGAGAAGCTACATATAGTGAGTGTCACATTTTAAAAATACAAAATCCTTCAGTGATTAAAAGTGAAAGGAAAATTTATTTGAAAAGGTGACTTGGATGGGGCACCTGAATGGCTCGGTTAAGCATCCAACTCTTGGTTTTGGCTCAGGTCATGATCTCAGGGCTCATGTGAGAGGGAGCCCCACATCGAGCCCCATGCATTGGGGGTCCATGCTTAGTGGGCAGTCTGCTTGACATTCTCTGCCTCCCCCTGTCCCCCTTGCACTCTTAAATAAATTAATAAAAACATACATACATATAAACTTTAAAAAAGGTGAATTGGAGAAGGAATAGTCAACAGCCCAAATTATTGTCCCTCTGTGTTGTTTTGGGCGGAAGCATGAACAGCTATCTGGAGAGGGTCTCATTTACTATCAGAATGAGCAGAAGTCCTGGAAACACAAGTCAACTTTTAGAGGCAGAAGGAACTTAAGAAATAATTTATTACAACTCCTTCATTTTACAGATAAGAAAACTAAAATTTTGATGATATGAAATGCTTTGTATATGTACACATTCTCAAAGCAAGTCTGGAGTTTTATTTTTTTTATTTTTTAAAGATTTTACTTATTTATTTGACAGAGATAGAGACAGCCAGGGAGAGAGCGAACACAAGCAGGGGGAGTGGGAGAGGAAGAAGCAGGCTCCCAGCGGAAGAGCCTGATGTGGGGCTCGATCCCAGAACGCTGGGATCACGCCCTGAGCCGAAGGCAGACGCTTAAGGACTGTGCCACCCAGGCGCCCCAAGGCTGGAGTTTTAAATGTGGTTGCTGGTGAGCAGGGCAGGAAGAGGATGGAGGTATGCTTCATAGGGCCATTAAGGTCCATAACCGAGAAGCGACGGTGTAACTAATTGAAACAAACTTGCAAATGGCAGCCTGTTCACAAAACAGGGAAGCAGGAAGAAGAGGGGATTAAAAACATTCAGATCAGACCATTTCTAAAGAAGGATACTGCTGGGGTTAGAATCAAAGATTAGGTACTTTACACAGTCTATTAATATGTTTGCCTGGAAAAAACATACCCACTTCATGCACATTCAAAGGTACGGGTTATGGTACTCGTAGTCAGATTCATAAGGATCATTAGTTAGGGTTTCAGTTTGCAAATTACCGGTACCACGTTGGCGGGTGTCTCTAGAGAGCTCGCTGCTGTAATAGGGATGTGCTGAGCCATTTAGCACCTGCGAGCAGTGGCTGAGGAAGGCATGTTCCTTCCCGGTTCCACTCTACCGCTCCTGCGTTACATGCGGCCCCCTTTTGTTTTTTTTTTTTCAGTTTTACTGAGAAATCATTGACATGCCTCACTGTGTAAGTTTAAGGTGCACAGCATGATTGTTTGATTTACGTATAATCAGAAGGGGTTCAACTCACGTCCCTCTTCTCATACAGATACAATAAAAAGTAAAGAAAGAAGAATAAAGGGAAAATGTTTTCTTCCTGTGGCAACAATTCTTAGCAGTTCTATATACCACACAGCAGCGCTAGCTGTATACATCACATCCCTGGGGCCTGTTTATCTTATAACTGGAAGTTTGTACCTTTTGACCACCTTCCTCCAATTTCCCCTCCCACACCACCTACTTCTAGTAACCGCAAGTCTGATTTCTTCTTCCATAAGTTTAGTGTTAGTTGTTTTGTTAATTTTTTTTTTAGATGCCACATATAAGTGAGATCAGACAGTATGTGTCTTTCTCTGTCTGACCTATTTCACTTAGCATAATGCCTTCAAGGTCCATCCATGTTGTTGCAAATGGCAGGATTTCCTCCTTTTATGGCTGAATAATATTCCATTGTATATTCTTCATCCCTTATGAATGCCCTCCCAGAAACCATTTTAAGGTCTCTTGCAAGTCAGTGGTGAATTTTGGAACCCTACTCTTTTTTTTTTTTTTAAAGATTTTATTTATTCGACAGAGATAGAGACAGCCAGCGAGAGAGGGAACACAAGGGGGGAGAGGGAGAGGAAGAAGCAGGCTCACAGCAGAGGAGCCTGACGTGGGGCTCGATCCCATAACGCCAGGATCACGCCCTGAGCTGAAAGGAGACGTTTAACCGCTGTGCCACCCAGGTGCCCCTGGAACCCTACTCTTGAATCACTGCCCAAATCATAAATCTAAGAAGACAGACTCAAATCATTCATCTAAGTCACATTTGGCTGCTAGTTTTCCTGTAAGCACTTAAATTTATTAAATCAATAGCAATAAAATCTCAAGACATTTGGCCAAAGAAACTACTGGTTGTTCACTTTATAAGATTATTTCTAAAGTCCTAAGAATACGAAATAACCCCCCCCTAATTGCAAAAGCCACAAAACCTGCTCACTTCTTTAGGTCAGTGAGTATTGAGTCTCAGCTTAGAGGAGGCCGGTATTTTCCAGATCAGTAGTGAAAGAGAATTTCTGATAATGCCTACTTAGAATAAAAGCACCTGACTCAACTTCCCTAAAGTTGGAACACTGACACTATTTGTAGGAGGTTACTACAAAACGCAGTGCTGTGCAATTTACAGAACGAAATACATTCTCTAAAAATAAATGCAAAAATGTCAGCTGGATTTTCTCTGAGGAGTTTCCTAATTGATAATAAAAGGCAGCAGAAAGGATAGGAGGTGACCTGCCCAGAGTAAGATGCTCACAGACTTTCTGAGAGGGGGTAGTGGTGGGCTGGTCAGTATTTTGGTTCGATAAATTGGTGCCCAGTTACATAACCGCCAGGATCAGGGAGCCATCTGTAACCTGGCATCACATTGCCTAGGGACTCTTTTGAATGTGTCCTACTTTTCCTGCAACTTGACACAGTGGGTAAAGTAAAACTGGAAACTCAGGACCCAGATTCCTAGCTCTACCTCAATAATTTCAATATGTAGACAGGAGAAAGCTACACAACTTCCAAACACGTGAATGGACAGTTAATAATCCAAAACAACATGTCATCAAGAACATCATTAACGCTGCAGTCTTGAGTGCTAAACTATGCTGTCTGAAGAAGAGGAACGTACAATATACAGGAGTCTGAAGCAAAATAAAATACCCCTAAGTTTTTAAGAAGTCATCACGATCAACTCCTGAGACAAGGAAGTAGCTTTGCTTCAGGTAATTCTGTCCCTTTCATGTTACAAAGTAGCCCACTGTAGGCGATCTAACCACCAGTAATTTACTCCATGGATACAGATATTCCAAAGTTTCACATAAAGGATGATTCTGAAAATGTTTTCTAAAAATGATTTTAAGAAGCCAAATAAAGATAAATAGCCTCAAATACAGAGGACCATTAAAAGGAGCTCTTATGAATTCTTCTGTCAAGTCAAAATCTCCTTTGGATTGTCTTTTTTCTCCCTGAAGATACACTGATTTGCCCAAGGGCTGCTCCAGAACACAGAACTCATTTATCTCTGCAGCCTGGAGGTAAAGGCACAGGAAGGAGGCGGGGGTTCCGACTCCGTGGCTCTGTTCTCTATCTGTCTTGGGCCCTGTAAACTCCCATGGGAAGCCAGCAGGCGAGATAACACCAAAACTAGTGAACATGTTGTTCTGGGAGCCTCTGTGGTCTGATCACGGTTGAGGGGCTTTGGAAGCTGTATAAAGCATAGCACACAGGGTTCAGCCTGGCCACCAACCGTGGAGTGCCCATCTCCCCACCTCCACCAGCACACCCCTGATGCCACCTGTTTTCTACCGAGTTGCTCAGAGCCATGACAGATGTGACACAGAGCAAACCTCTTGCAACCAGAGGGGATACTCCGGGCTTGGGGTCGTGGAGGCTCTTGATGCTTTGTCACCTCTCTCCTTCCCTAGGGTATAGGCAATGACGCTCCTGGTGTTAACGTCTTGAAAATCTGCAGCTACCTTTCATTCTACATTCTTCCACAAGGACTTTTAAGATCCACACTCTTCCCTACTGAAACTTCAGGGCATCCTTGGATCATTTCAAAAAGCTGAATATTATTACAGACTAGTAGATTACCTACTACTCAATTACTTCAATATCAGACACCATTCATTGTTCATTCATTCATTCTTTCTCATCCTCTATGAGGATATGTGCAAAGCACCACTCTGGTAGCTGGACTATAAGCATGGGGGTCACAAAGCCTTGGGCTTCAGGGAGCCCACAGTTAAACGTCAGGTTTCAAAAGTGATGCAGAGATTACAGCTCACTTATTGCAAGATGGTTAATACAATGCAAAAAGTTTTGAAGATTCAAAATAAACAAGTGAAATAGGACTGTGAAAAAAGGATTAGCTAAGAGTAAGAAATGAGCATAGAAACTGACCAAAAAATAAAAATAGCAAACATTTAAATCAGCCAAAAAGGTATCCAGATAATTTATACACTTGTATACCTCCAAGGAACCATAACCGAAATAACTGGTGAGGAGTGGGACAAAATGCCCAGCGTGGGGGCCTGGGAGACCTAAGGTACTGCTTGTCTGGAATATCGGGCTCCGATTTGCCTCCTTGGGTCTCTGTTTCCTTATCTATAAATTGAGAGATGAAATCCCTTCCATGTTAGAAGTTCCAAAAGTCTATTCACTAGCTGGTAAGTATATGCACAAGTTAGAGCCCGGAGAAGGTGCATTTCAAATGGGCCTAGAAATAGGGGCAGGGGTCATCAGGAGCTGTGGCAATCACCCCGATGGGCCTTCCCTGGAAGGCACTGCCTCCGAAAAGGACCCAGCATCTCCCAGCTCCTCTTGGCTCCTCCTCTTACCTCACCAGCAGGTAAATCTCTGTCCTCATGCATTCTCCTCACTGACCAAGGCAGATGCCCACTGCTTGGCTGCTCAGCACAGAGCAGGGAAGTTACCAAAGCGGCACGTGGGACCTGCTTTCTGAGATGTCACTGTGCACAGCTTAAGACATGCTGATCCAGTTCACTCCCAGTTTCTAGGCAAGACTGTATGCAAACTGTCCCAGAAAGAGAACCATCTACTATTTTCTTAAAAATATCCAAATAAGGAAACCCTATAACCTCTCTGGTGTCTCATATCCCTACGTGTAACCTAAATCTTTTCTGATACAATTAAAGCTTTCTTTCTTGGGCTATTCTCAGAGGGAATGATAGAAGCTGCTCAATTCATAAAAATTCTGTCACATGCCTTAGTGATCGCCACCAAGCCTTTTTAAAAATATTCTTTTAACCTGTTTTTGGGGGGCTTATCTTCCAAATCTTTAATAGCTTTCTTTGCTATATTCTGGGTCTATGCCAACTTCCTTAAATGATGACATAAGAGTAACAGAGTCATAGAATGTGGAGGTGAAGGGACCATAGAGATTACCTATCTGGCCACTTTCTTCCTGCCACAGAGGAGTAAAATGACACCCCAGTTAGAGGCTGCTGTCACTGGGCCTGGAGTCCATGCCTCCTTATTCTTCCTCTTTCCTTTATAAGTTTTCAAACTTAAGAGGTAATGCTGTTCTTTAAGGAAGACCTGCTCAACATACAATAAGAATAATTTCCCCACAATTTCAAATATTTAATAAATAGAATTTCATGTGTTTCCTGAATATGAAGAAGAACTTAATCTAGGTATTGAGAGGGCACTGTCAGGCTAACAAGGTCCTAGGTCCTAAGCTACAAACAACAGGTGCCAAATCCTATGTACACTTTATACTGGTACCTTCTAGGTGATAATGACCAAGGCTAAGCAACTGCATTCTTCTGGGTATTTTTTTCTTGACTTGGCATGAGGCCCTGATTTTCCTTCGCAACCAAAACAGCAAACCACATTAAAACAACTCACCCTGAGGCACAATGTTCAAAAGAGAAAATGCCAAATTCACAGATAAATACTAAAATGACACCTTCGGGCTTCTAAAAACAATCCGCATTAGTTTAGACATTCTGTTCTGGCTATTGGTTAGGGATCAGTGAGCTCTTCCTCCTCTGAGCTCTGGTCCTGACCTGGGCAGGTGGCCTCTGGGTCCACACCCATCTCTTCCAGCAGATTATGAGATCACAAGCTAGAAGTCTAGACCAGAAGTCATCTCACGGCGTTGCCACATGGCAGGTAATCAGGTGAACGCACAAACCCATTAATTGATGGCATACAGGGCTTAAGAAGTCTACTCACCTCCTTTGAGGAGTTAACTATAATATTCTTGTGCATCTGGTAAAAATATCCCTCCTGTGGAAAGGGACAAATGCCTAGAGCAAGCAAGTGAATGCTTCGAATTTCCTGAAACCATTTTGCTGGAAGAATGACTTTGCTGGGTTGATATGGGGACTGAAGAGAGGCTAGTGTCCCTAGGCAGTCTTCGACCTGGCCATGGAATGCCCCTTGGCCCCGCCCCACCAGCCGCCAGTGGGTTTCTGCCTGCGGTAGCAGAACCTGGGCACTGGGCCTCTTCAAGCTGTTTCTGTAAACCCTGCTGGCTGCCTGTGATGCTTGGCAGTGGGTCTCCAAGTCCAGTGTCTGACTTTGAGTGGAGGCCTGATGAAGTGAGAGGAAAGGAACTGTGGAGACAAAGCGGTGACCAAAGGAGGGTAAAACCAGCAGGGACGCTCCAACTCTGTGAACCAGGAGCACCCAGGAAATAGTGAGGAATGAGTGCTAGAGGTCCCCTGGACGTAACTTGCATAGCACTATCTAGACTATGAAATTCACCTCTGGTAATTCTAAATATCTGCTACGAAACAAATGCATATATACATTTCTTCTTTCAATAAATATCTGCCAAATACCTACTCTGTGCACATCCTGGTACCTTAGATTAGATGCTGACAACACAAAGATTAGATGTGGCCCTGGCCTGTTTAGTAGGGGGGAGAGTGGATTCTAGTCACTACAATACAGGGGGAAATTTAGATCCACGGGAAGGGAGAAAAGAGCTCACGCCTAGAGAGCCAAGCATTGCCCCCACAAGAAGTGACATTTGACCTGGATTTCCACAGATGGGGAGATGCTTAGAGATCAGCCAGTTTTTTTCCTTATTTATGAAAGATGATTAATCCTTATTCTCTCCATAGAATGTTCTCTCCATCTATGTTGGAGTCAGAGAAAACAATAGCTAAAGGACAAATGGGAAGGCCAGCTAAAGTTTACTGAATGGTTATTCAATGCTAAGTGTTTTATATGCATTATCACATTTAACTTTAGCCACAAACCTATGGAGCATTATTATGATTTCCTCTTTATAGATGAGGGAACTGAGATTTTAATAACGGCCCCAGGGTTGCCTTGCTATGAACTAGGGAAGCCTTAAGCTTACACCAGAGCCTGGAGGTATGGGACAGCACCAGACACTGCCCCACACTGCAGGCCAACACAATGTAGGTCTTATTGAAGGCACCTTTCCTTGTGCCTGTGACCACTGGATTTCTGTATTTTAAGGTTCCCTGCTCACCTTTGGGGTTACTCAGCTCTGACCTTGTGTTAATGAGGGCACACACACACACAACACACCCTTTGCAAGACCGTACCTATGACTGGGGCTCTTCCTGGGCTCTCTCTTTTGACAAGTTCTAAATATCTCCTCTTCAATTCCTCACCATCTTGAGGGAAGACTTAAGAGCAAGAACCCCACCAGGAGGATCTTGCCCGTTCCTGCCTCTGCCTCCTGCCTCTGATGCACAAGGGATCCTCTTCGTTAGAAGCTCCACACCTGTCATCCAATCACATTTCATAAAGCACTGGCCTTCCTCTAGGTGCTGGAGATGCAAAGATGAACAGCAGGGAATCCTTGCTCTTTCAGGACACCCAGTCCCGTGAAGAAATATGTCTATGCAACTCAGAGGCCACCCTGACCTTCACACTCGAAAGGGATTATTATCATGGTGCTGTGGGAGCACAGAATGGGAAGCACTTAATTCTGCCCCAGAAGAGAAGGGAAAGCTACCCAAAGAAGGTGATACTAACCTTCACTGAGCTACATCTTAAAGAACCAGTTGGAGTTTTCCAAAAAGACAAAATGGAAAAGGGCCCTCCATTTCTCCAAACGGTGGTATCCCCCTTATCCATGGGGTATACATTCCAAGACCCCCAGTGGATGCCTGAGACCACAGATGGTACCAAGCCCTATAAATACTATGTTTTCCTTTATATATACACAACTATGATAAAGCTTAATTTATAAATTAGGCACAGTAAGAGACTAGCAATAGTAACTAATAAAACAATTCTACCAATATTCTGCAATAAAATGTATGTGAATGTGGTCTCGCTCTCAAAATATCTTATTGTACTGTACTTGCCCTTCCTGTGAAGCTGTGCAATGATAAAATGTCAATATGATGAGATGAAGTGAGGTGACTGATGTAGGACCATGATGTAGCCATAGGCTACTGTTGACCTTTGACCTTCTGAAAATACATCAGAAGGAGGATATTCTGCTTCAGGACCACAGCTGACCGTGGGTAACTGAAACTGTGGAATGTGAAACCACGAATAAGGGGGGACTACTGTATAAGAGAAAATAGCCCTGCAAAGTGAGAAGACAAGCAGAGCATCACCAAGGAAGCTGTTGGGGGTTTGGCAAGATTGGCCCAAGAGGCAGCTCCTGGAAGAATTGGGGGAAGTGCCAGCATGGTTACCTTCCTCACTAGCTCTTGTTTCTGGAAGAAAAACCTTGGTGGTCTAGGCTGTCCTAGCTAACTTCAGTCACAATGCTTACAGCATCCCCTCTGGGTAACACAAACACTCCACAACGCCCTCAAGCAACAAGCCATTTTGGTTTGTTTGAATGGACATAGCTTCCTCCCTATATCACCATCTGCCATCTAGAAAATACAGCCCTGCAAAGCGAGGAGGGAACTGGACGTGCTACAAAATGGGAAATGGGGGCCCGGAAAAGTGAAGTTGCTCCCCAAAGTCTCACAGTGAGTCAGTCACTGATCTGAAAAGAGAAGTGGAGCCTGGAGAATGCTAGTTTGGTCTAGCCAAGTTATGGGAAAAACAGAAGTCCACCAGCATTTAAACAACCTAACAGGTTAAAAAACAACAACAACAACAACAAAACCCTTCACATGCAAAGTCCATGAGCTGTGCTTTATATCTTAGGTACGTAGTTGGAGAGGAAAACAAGGAGAGGGGGTCTTCTCCCACGCCTTTCAAGAATGGCATAGGCTCCATTCTCCTATTGCTACCACAGGAGCTGCCTTTCACCCAGTCCAGGCCAGCAAAAAGGCGTATCAGGCAGCCCACAAAGCTCATCCAAATGCTAATGATCTTATCTTCCTTTGGGAAATTATATGTATAATTGTATATCTATAAGAAACTAGGAAGCAACACGGTATGATGAAAAAAGGATGCGTTTCTATGCAACTGCTTCTTGCTATGTGTTTCTGTACACATTCCTTAAATTTTCTGAGCCTTAGTTTCTTCATGTGTTCATATGTAAAAAAGGGATATTGGTAATGTAATTTACAGGGCTCACTCCATAGGGCTGGGTTAGAATTCAATGAGATAAAGGGTTTAAATTGTATACAACAGTGCTTGGCGAAGGAGAGGAAGGAGAAGAAGGAGTAGAAGGAGAGGAAAGGGAGGAAGGAGAGGGAGGGAGGAAGGAAGGAAAGAAGGAAGGAAGGAAGGAGTTAAGAAATGAAGAGGAAAATAAAAAAAAAGAACTTTCACAAAATTACCTTGGAGAACAAACTCAATTTCCACTATAAATTATATAAAATATTATATAGAGTCACCACCTAAAATCCACACTTAACTGTATGTATGTTATACGTGTGTCTATGTGTGTGCATATAAATCTAGATTTCACATCTATGTTCTATCTTCAAATGTCCTTAGTTTGTCTTGTTTGGGCTCATTTACCACATTTCTCATCCAGAGTCCTTGAAGTGAGTTTCAAAAGGTATTGCAGAAGTGATGGATGCCACAGACGAGAAGCCAACGGTTTTGGTATTGGCTGATCTCAGGTCGGATGGTCAAGGGGCTCTGGGCTTAGCCTCGCCTGAAATACTGATGGTGGAAAGTACCTCCTAACAGTTGAGGAAGTGTGACCAGAAGAGGAAAATGTACAGCAATCTTAAAAGCCTGACCACATCCACCATGAGTCACAAAAAGGAACGAGACCTATGGGTATGTGTGAGCAGGACCATCAGCCCATGCCTCCTCAGTCTCAGGCGTGCACCAGTGCCCGGGGACTGATTCTGTCCACCTGGACTCTACTTCTATCCACTCTCCACTCCCTCATTCTCCAGGCATCTTCTCTATTACTGTTGGAGCTGGAAAAGTACCGAGACAATGTGCAGTCCACGTTTCTATATTAGCAATGACAACAGAAGCTTCTATTTATTCTTAATAATAGGACCTCATTTTCTATAGGTTCCTTGGGGTAGTTGTTCTAGAATCTCTAACGATAATGTCACTCTCATAAAAAAACAAAACGAGGACTAACAGATACACGGGGGCAGGAAATTTGTATTAATCTGAAGGGCTATACTCATCCTCACTCTGTTGGAAGCCATGGTTTGGCTGGCAAATATTTACCAACACCAACTGACAAAGGGATTTGCGATTACATTTCTTTTGTCAAAATTTTAAAACACCTTTAGGAACCTGTGACTATAAAATGGGAAAGAGGCAGGGTATAAATCTTGGTTCTGGCACTTACTGGCTCTGGGACCTCAGATGTAACCTTCCCCAAACCTCAGCTTGGTCATCTCTTATAATAGGACCACATCAACCTTATCTGGCTTTGGTGTGAAAATGTAAGAGTAAATATACACCAAGGGTTTAGCATGATGCTTACTAAAAATAGTAAGGGCCCGGTCAGCCTGCAGTGATGTGTGCAGTGGAGTGAAATGTGCACAATGGCTGATGGCAGGGGGAAGTGGAAGAGGAAAATAAGCCCAAGAACAGACCCAGGAAACAGATTGTACTTTCCCCTATTTCACAGATGAAGAAACTGAGGCCTGCTCAGGCTCCACACTTAGTAAAAAGCTAGAAAATGCATCCACATTTGCTCTCCCTCTGTATACCAATACCATGTTTCACGCACAGAAACGACAGTCAGACTCACAAAGTATAAAAAACATTATAGGGGCACCTGGGTGGCTCCGTCGGTTAAGCATCTGCCTTCAGCTCAGGTCATGATCTCAGGGTCCCAGGATCGAGCCCCACATTGGGCTCCCTGCCTCTCCTTCTCTCTCTGCCCCTCCCACTCTGCTTGTGCTCTCTCTCTCAAATAAATAAATAAAATCTTAATTAAAAAAAACTAACATATACATTGTTAAATATATTCTACATTATATACATTCTATATGATCACCAGACAAAGTATCATAATTGCCTTTCTCTGTGGTCGTAGGAAAGAAACAAAGAATCAAGGATATTTTGATGAAAAAAATCTTAATTTGAAAGAATGAGGGAAGGGGTGCCTGGGTTGCTCAGTGCCTGGGTTGCTAAGTGTCTGCCTTCGGCTCGGGTCATGATCCCAGGGACCCAGGATTGAGCCCCATGTAGTCAGGCTCCCTGATCAGCAGGGAGTCTGCTACTCCCTCTCCCTCTGCCTGCTGCTCCCCCTGCTTGTGCGCTCTCTCTCTTTCAAATAAATAAATAAAATCTTTAAAAAAAAAAAAAGAAACGAAACGAAACAAAAAGAAATAACAAGAGAAGGGAAAATTCTGAAAAACGTCTCAAAGGCGACCATAGTATTCTATCTTTCCAAAGGGAAATTTTTTTTCATGTTTATAAAGCATTGGAAACAACAGGGAAAGTCTGTTTCACATTTTTAAGATGAAGAAGGGGGGCTCAGTAACGGAACAGCACAGACAGCGCTCATTGTGTTCATACTTCCACTTTGCACGTATTACCCAGATTTCTCCTAAAGGACCCTGCTGGTGAAAATAACATGAGCTGATGATACCAAGGAGGTGTGCAGGACCCACGCTTTAAAATGTTACACCAGAGGTTAACAAAGACACAACCTGAATTCTAAATTTTGCCTGAGAAATGGCGAAAGGAAGATGTAAATGTTATACAAATACATCTGTGAGCCTCTTTACTTCATATATTCGGATACACGGCTTGCGTAAATCTGGGTGCCGACTACCCAGCTGAGGGATCAAAATGCAGGCTGTTGTTTAAATGCAAAGTAATTATTCCATTAATTCACTTCCCTCTTGAAAGTATAACCAGAGAAAGAAGGAAAACAAATTATCCAGGAGATTGCAATTCACATGCATAATTAATTTGCCTGCCGAATTTTGTGCCTTGGCTTTTCTGCCTGTGGAGAACATAATCTCTTTTCCACTTCAGCTCAGCCACTCAGGAAAATGTGTGTGTGTGTGTGTGTGTGTGTGTGTGCGCGCGCGCGCGTGTGTGTGTGTGTGTGTGTGTGTGTGTGTGTGTGTGTGAGAGAGAGAGAGAGAATAAGACATCAGGCTAGAAAAAGAGATAGAGATACACACAGAGAGAGAACATCCATCCGTCATACAACTGGTGCTGGACTAAAACAAGAATCAAGGCTGCAACCACAGTACGGTGGCTTTGCTAGTTGCTCAGTTTAACATTTTTAGCTTGTCTTTCCCCCAGAAAAAAAATGAATGACCACATTTGAGAAACAAGCCTCCTTTTAACTTATAAATGGGGCTGATGCACAGGTGTGGCTCTGAAGTCGACCCAAACTTATTTTAACTTTTAAAGTGGGTCACTTTCCCCCCTCTATTTTTCAACTCACAATTAAAACAATCTTTCATTCTTTCACAGTTTGTAGGACACCTATGTTTGGCCATTACTGTAGAATTATGGGTATATGTGCTTCAGTGTAAATACTAAATTATTTAATTTATTATGTGTCTATCAGTCACAACAGTCAGAGAATGTGAATACCATTTGACTGAAAGTATTCCAACCTTCTCATACTAAGAACTTTTCAAAGCTTTTGAGGACAGAAATCATGTTTTGTGACCCATGTAGAGATCTATAAATTGGTAAAAACTATAAATACTCGGTCAAGTGCACAGAGGTGCTGGGTAAATACTGATGATGATGATAGACAAAGAAGAAGTCTGTTTGGTAAAATCAATTATAATATAGATGCACTTATTGGGATAAATTATGATTATTTGAGCTCAAGAGCTTAGGTACATATATGCACCATGGTCTGCTGCCTGTTTATTCCAGGAGAACATTATTTCTCCTGGAAGTCAGCAGTTATACAAAAGTGATTCAACTGTGGAAAATTAAAGTAATAAAATATTTGAATGGATTAACTTGTCTTCAGAAATGAAGATAACACCAGTAACCACCTCACAAGATTATAGTGATGACTAAATGCATCAGTATGGTCAAAAACACTTAGGAAAATACTCAGTCCAAACTGAGTAGTATGTAAGTGTTAGCTATCATTATTAGGGTGAGAAGTTGAAATTCTTCCACTCCCCCCCCTGCTGCTTGCTGTGTCTTACAAGATGGAGAGATGATGAAATTACGGGGAAGACTGATGTAATCACTCACACTGGCAAACCAAAACAATGGGACGGTCTGATAGTTTAAGGAAGTTGATTCAGGAGGAACTCAGGGAAGCCACAGGAGACGCCATCTGGGCAGCCCCGTGTTTGCAGCAGCTGGAAGGAGACGCCCCAAGAATGTGGATATCTAATCTGGTGGCAACTTCTCAGAACTTCAAAATGGAAACAGGGTGAAACATGGTTTCTTTTAAAACTTAAAAGTTTTCAAAAATTTTTAACATTTATTTATTTATTTTAGAGAAAGAGCAAGAGGACAGGGGGAGGGACAGAGAGAGTGGGAGAGAGAGAATCCCAGGCCGACTTTCTACTGAGTGGAGAGCCTGATGGGGCTTGATCCCATGACCCTGAGATCACAACCTCAGCTGAAATCAAAAGTTGAACGCTTAAACCACTGAGCCACCCAGGTGGCCCGAAACATGAACAATTATGATTTAGGTGAATTACCATCTGGCAAAATAGGGAAACTTGAAACTCTTGGAATCTGCTGACAATGGTTAGTTTTATATTTCGGTGGAGTTCTAATTCTAATTTTTATGCCCGTAGGGTTCAATATGCAGATGGCATAGCCTTATTTCAGTTGATGATTTCTGGGGTTTGGGAAACTAGCTGACAAAAAACCCTAAAGAGACCATTAGACTAATATAAATAATGTCACTCTGCTACAAAATCTGCTATTAGTCATAAAATCCAGTGCCTTCACAATCTTACTTTCTAAATTGTAACTCTTCATTAATATAATACATGAGCAAGTTTCTTAATTTTATTTCACCTAAACTAATATAAAAATTTGTTTGCCCTTGGGGTGCCTGGGTGGCTCAGTCGTTAAGCGTTTGCCTTTGGCTCAGGGCGTGATCCTGGTGCTCTGGGATCCAGCCCCACATCAGGCTCCCGCTGGGAGCCTGCTTCTTCCTCTCCCACTCCCCCTGCTTGTGTTCCCTCTCTCGCTGGCTGTCTCTCTCTCTGTCAAATAAATATATAAAATCTTTTTTAAAAAAAAATTTTTGTTTGCCCTTTCTCCTGTATACATAAAGGGCCTTTATTTTGTAGGTAACAAGGAGAAGTTGACTTGAGAACTTTCTAGACTAATCCAAAGTAAATAAGCAAAAGGTAATGATATCTGTTCCTGTGTTTTCTGTCATCAAAGAAGCCCATTATCGGTGCAAGAGTTTCTGTAAGGGTAGTTGAGTTTTAGCTCAAAGAATGTTTTTAGACTAAAATAATGAGATTATAGTTTTGTCTGTATGCTGTAGTCATTGGACAATTTCTTAAATACCTTGAACTCAATGTCCATTTAATGCTTTGAGGCTAAAATGAAGAATAGTGTTTTGGCAAAGAGGAAGCATGGCAGAATGCAAAATATTGTATGATTACCGTAGCTTCCTTCACAGCAGTCACTGGGGGAATTCAGTAAATATTCAGTTAATACGTGAAGTCAAAGAAAAGACTTCCGTGCATATCTTAAGGAGCTGAGAGAAAATACTTGAGACAACTTTTCAATTCAGTCAATGTCATTAGCACGTCCCATGTGCTAGGAGAGCTGGAGAAGGAGTTCAGGCTGTCAGCAAACAAGGACTTAGCGCTAAAACAGTATGATTACTGCTATACTTATCTAAGATCAAAGCACTAAGCAGGGACACATAGAAGAAACCATTAGTGGGGGCAAGGAAGATGGGGGAAGGGTCCAGTAGGATCCTTTGAGAAAGACCTCAAAAAGGACACGTTTCTTGATGTGTGCCTTGGAAACTGACTGTAAGTTTTACAAAGAAAAGAAGAAAGCACTTGGAGCAATAGTTGGAGCAAAAAGAAGTGAAAGAGCATGGAACTTTCTGGCAGCTTGTGGTCTTGTGCACCCAGAACGCGGCCAAGAGAGGATGGGGAGAGTCAGAGCAGAAGGAAGTGACATGAAATAAGGTTGGGGAAGTGGTTGAGGCAAGATGGTGAAGGCACAATTCTTTAGTAAAATTCTTTAGTAAAATTCTTTAGTAAAATTATACATTAGTAAAATTCTTTAGTAAAATTATACATTAATTAAAAGAGAATACTTCTTTATTCTATTATTATATGAAACCCACAACGATATCTCTTACTTATAAAAATAAAAATGCTTCTGGGTTTATTGCAAATTTTTTTTCTTCTTTCTCCCTCTTTCTCTTTCTCCCCCTCCCTCCCTTAAACTCATGAGTGCCAAGATCTCTTCAGTCAGCTTCAGAAATAAAAGCCTCTAATGATCTATATCTGGGAAAAATAGGCTGGTGTGGAAGAGGGGATCTAGAACAGACAGCTGCTTATAGAGAAGCAATACAGAGCTGAAAACCCTGGCTATCTACCGTCCCTGACCCTCCAAATGCCCAGCGACCTTTGGCCAGTTCCTTCTATGGTGAGTCCACTCCTCAGGTCTAAGGGCAGTTAAGAGAATAACGTGAGATAAACCATAAAGACTGGCTGCACCATTGTAAGTACATATAAATATTATAATATAATAATGCTATTATTACTTGTCTTCTTTAAGTAGGTAATATTTGAATGAGACTTTACTTCTTGGCCTCCTCCCCTTCATCAAAGGGATCAGAAAAAAAATTACAAATGATATTAAAATACTGAAATTGTTTGCCAAATTACCAGTTGTTTCAAGACATACTCTCCTTTACAAACTAAAGGAGACAAAATTTAAAAGGTGACAAAGAAAAGCATCAGTGAGATAGCTAATGACAAGTCCCACCACAGCAGTGCTGGTTCAAACGGCAAGAGCCAGAAGATTTTTCCCTGATGTTACTGGGGGTGAGCTGGAATGAAGAGAAATGGGTATTTTATAATCTATCAGGTTGACACTTTAACAGTCTAAACTTGATTTAATCAAGAGACACTTTTTTTCTCTATTTTGAATTAACTTTTTCATATTCCATTTTATCTCCTCCCAAAGTAAGGAAAATGCGGACATACCTTCACATTCTAATTTATTTTGTTTTCATTAATATTTTTACCGGAAATAAGAGCATTTTAAAAAATTTGTTCTTTTCTGGGATTCAGGTCCTCCTCCCCTAATTCCACGTTCTTGCTAGCTTGAAACCATTAGGAAAGATGTGTAAAACAATATGGACGGCCACATTTTGCAACTTTCAGAAATTCAGTTATAGGCACACAACTAATTCTATTCAAATTTGCCTGTGCAGATGTTCTTTGAAAATTTTTATTTAATAGAAACCAGTTTATGATCAATTTATGTAAATTTAAAATTAAGACATGGCAAATAAACCACCATTATCGACTGAGTTTTTTTTTTTTAAGTTGTCCTGAGGAAATAACTTTAGAACACAAGTTGCTCTACTGAATAAGAAAAATTGGGTTTTGATAAGCATCCTGATAAATTAATCCATTTCCAGCCCAAATGGCTTTTCATGTCTATCATCTGTCGATGGATCTTAATACTGTTGGATAAGGATAATTAAATGAAGGTTGATGCTATAAGATCCAAAATCTATGACTGAACAGAACTTCTAGAGTAAATATCCCACATCAACTCCATCAGAATTTCTGTTGTAGACAGAAGCCCTTCATCCAGACTTCAACAGTCATTTGTTTGGTCATAAGCTTAACCAACAGTTCAGACAATTCTGCAAAAGCAGTACAATTAAACAAGGCAAATTGCTTTTATTTTTACAGAATAAATGAAGAAGAGGGGCCTCGGATGCCCTGTGGTTATTAAACACACCCATTAAAAACCGTTGGCGCCTAAATCACTCAAATACCCAGTAACACACTCAGTAACATATGACTCGAGATGTTACTATACCCACTCAAGTATTGTAAAGAAACTTTTTAGAAAAACAGAACCACAGGAGCTAAAATTAAACTGCTGCTAGGCCAACGAGCAGTGCAATCTAAGTGATCAATATGCACTTTCCTGAAAACATTTTAAGGTAATAAAATCACAGTAAATAGCCTCCCTGAAATGGAGCAAGAGAAATAAATCAAAACACAGTTTGGTTTGAAAGGTGGGGGAAAAACCAAGAATCATTGTTTTGGGGGTGATAGCTGTGGGGAACTGGAGAAGCAGCCACCCCAGAGAACTGAGAGGTCCCACAGTTAAACCATGGCCTGGCTCACATAGCGTTCGGGTAACAGGTGCTCGGATCTTGGTCCCCTGAAGGCAGAACCCACAATCCACAGAAACAGAGCCACCCAACAAGCAAAACATCATAAGCACTTAGAAACGACAAAAAGACATTAAGAAAATTTACCTTGCAGAAAAACTGTCCTCAGTGGTACTGGCTGGTACTAGCGTGTGACCAGAAACCCCCTTCTTTCTGATCTGCAGAACAACTTTGTCAAACCCGGGTGTGCAGTCACAAGGCAGGAAGTGACTAGAATGACAAATCATCGGCCAGGAAAGAAATAGATTTTGTCTTTATAAGGACATTTTACCTAACTTTTTTTTCCCCCTTTCATGTCTCCTCCCCCACAGGAATCACCTGACAGAACAGGTCACACAAATTCATAAGCTTCTTACCACTTCCTCTTTATAAAGCATTTTTTCTCTTCTTCCCTCTTTCTTCTCTAGCTGTCTCTTAGGCTCTGGGCTACTTAAACCTGTCTGATTTCAGATAACAAGGCAAGGTCAGCCGCTACCTTTCCTACTCGCTCTGACCCCCCGCTGCAAAGGCATTGCCCAGGTGCCTGGCTACTTAACAGCAAAGACAAACAAATGATTGGTTTTCAGTGGAGTAGCCAGGGGGAAAGGAGGCAGGTACACCTGAGGCAAACTAAAAAGGATTTCCTTGGGAAAGCCCCGCCCCAGACGAAACCTAACCTCTCTTAAGTGTCCCTGAACAATGATCTTATTGGAGCAAACAAAACAAAATGGTCTCTTTAAGGGGAAGGGCCTAAAAAAAGAAAGGCCACTATATTATTTACTCATCCTTTTATTTATAGAACATCTATGTGCTAGGGATCTCTTTAACCCAATTAAAGATTTCAATTATTTAGACGCCTCCTATAAAGAGCACCCGTAGATCACGCAGACAGCTGCTAGAGTTAAATGGGGAGCTAGATTCCTTCATACAGACCAGATTTATTTTTTGAATGCACATTTTATAAAAGGAGCAGGAGAATTTAAAAAAAAAAAAAGCTCTATTCTATCTCTAAACCCTGGATGCTGTTCTTGAGGGCAAATTCCCATTTTCAAAAGTTAAGTGCTCAAGTGCTCATGGCCTCGCGGAAGCTAAAAAGGTTGTGTTAGTGCCCGAGTCATGTTAACTAAACACGAAGCGCCATCTCCAGATTGCCCCCAAACTGTGTGCGGCTCCAACAGTCAGCTACTGAGGAATAAGGATTATGGCTACACTTCAATCTGATGATAACTTGATAGTGCTTGATCATTCTAGATGCTTCTGTAGTTGCCGGGGGCCTGGGACACCACCAGTGGGTTCTGGTTGGGGAGCTGCCCTTATACTTCTTTTGCCTCTTTTATTTCTCCTCTAGAAAGTTCCTGCTTCTGACCTCAAATGTTAAACCAAGATATTTCTGATTTATCTACTTCATTAGCCCGTGGTGTGGCAACTTCTGGGTCAGAACCACATAGAGGCCATCTTGAAGAAGAGGGTGGACGGAGTCATGAAAGAGATGGTGGAGATTTGGTCCATTCTGGAAGTGGCTCGCCTCCAGGGAACTATCAGCCCTCTTGTGACTCCCAAGGAAGACTGAGAGGTAAATCAGACCCTGTTTTCTCCATTGCATAATGACTCCCAACTAATAGAATGCAGAGGGGTTTCAAGAAGCACCTAAATTCTTTTGGGACACCAAAGGAACCCCTGTGCATCACTGTGACCATACCGGTCACACTACAAAGCAGCCAAATGCTACTGGTTGCTACTCTGGTGGGAACAATCACCATTCTGGGCCCTGCAGTCAGACTCTCCAGATTATGTCCTGATGGCTTATGGATGAAAACCTGTGAAATGTGGAGCTCCCTAATCTGGTTCTACGTCCCAGGTTGGAATGATGAAGGGAATGGAGACCCAGGAATAACACATCATAAAGGGAAACAGAGACTCATTTATTTACCTGGGATGAGGACAGCAGCCGCATCCTGTAGCTACTGGTGCCTGGTCATAGGAGGTCTGAGGAGTCTGTGAGGGAGAGCAACATATATTTGCGCGTTAGTTCAAAAAGCATTCAAGTGCCTGTTTGTAGGCACTGGTGATTCAGGGATGAATAAAGTCCAAGCACTGTTCTCAAGGAGCACATAGTCTAGTAGGGAAGAAAAACATTCATGTAAATGAATGTCACCTGTTAGGAAATGGGGTGAAAAGGGCCGTGGACCACTGCGGCAGACGCAGATGTGAGCAGAGCTGACACCGGAAGAAGGTGAAACACGTGTGGTGATGACGAGCTGTCAGAAGAAGGATTCAGAATTCCAGACATCTAGTTTCTAGAAGATGAAAGCCATTGAATTGTGCCACTTTACCACTCCATTGAAGGAGGCTTCTACTCGAGCAGCAGCTCAGCTTCAGCTCCACCTCGGCCACCCACCAGCACCTCACCCACATCCTGGACTACTCCCTCTATCTGAATCTCTGCATCTGCCTCCCAGCGGCATATGTCTACCAGATACCGGCAATTGTTTAGGTCTCAGATCAAGGCTTTTTCAGAGGGCCAAATTTTATCACTGTCAGTGTTTTGAACTGCTTGTGCATCATGAAAATAGGCAGAAAACTGACTTTTGGTTTTACTATGATTTTTCTGTTCTCTACAGACCATGCACCTCTGATGGCCAACACCCAGAGAGGACCTCTCCCATCCTCCACCCCTCCACAAGCCTCTACTGCCATCTCTGCCACTTCTTCATTGGCCTGGCCTTTGCTGTCCTCCCCTCTCCCCCCACCCTGGGGCTGTTCAGAAGCCCACAGCCTCAGTCCCTAATTCCGCACCTAATTTCTCATCAGCACAAGTCACAGAAACACAGACTTAGAATTCAAGCTGCTTGCCTTCAAATTACTGTTCAGAAATACTCTTATTCAATTTCATTACTTCCTGAGAGCAAGCATTACCAACCGGGGGTCTTTCAACCTCTAAAATTATATGCCTAATTGTGTGGGTATATTCTTCCTGGGTTTATCATATTACTTATCATAATATTAAAGAGATCACAGACCCCAAAAGTTAGACATTTGTTCCAAACTCTCTTCTCTTGCCTCAATCTCCCACTCCAGCCTCCTGCATCCTTTTCTGCCCCTTACTTACTGAGATGATCCAAGTCATCCGGCCTGAGTGTCCTCCTCTAGCCTCCTCTGCTCTCACAAGATGCACCTTTTCCTCCTCTTTCCATCTTTAAAGGAAGAGGTGTCTTTGTATCTTCTCAAGGTCAGTAGTTCCTCATTTTAATCCTAATCTTGTATCTTCTGTTTACTTAAATACCTTGCTCCATCAATGACTGCACATTTTTCTGACATCTTTAATCTCTTATACTCCCTTCACTTCCCCTTCGTGCATTGTGGGATGGATGCAAAGGGAAGAACACCTCTGCCTCACTCCGTTGTCACCTCCACCTCCCCTCCCCAATCTCTGATGGGTAAGGAACGAAAGTAAGATGGGCACAACCCCCGCCTTTCTAGATAGTCCCCTGTAGTCAAGGACACAGACGCGTGAGAAGGCAAGAAGTACTCAGAACCATGAGATGAAAAGCAAAGTGCCCATGGGAACATGCAGCACTAATCCAGACTTGGGGTCTGGGAGGCGCACAGAGAGCAGAGTGGCGTGGTTAAGAGTAAAGACAGTGGGCTACTTGTCTGGTGTCAAACCCCAGCTATACAGCTGTACTAGTCACGTGGCCTTGGGCAAATCACTTCATTTTGCTGGCCTCAGTTTCCTTATCTAGAAAATGGGGATAAGAACAGCATCTGTTTTATATAATTGTTGTGAGGGTTAGGTTAGATTGATAAATGTAGAGAACACAGCAGAGTGCCTGGCACATAATAAGTGATACATAAGTATTAACTAGTATTTTAATATCTATATCAGTCTCTGGACTAGACTCTGCACCTACATTATTTCATTTATTCCTCACAATGGCCCTTTCAATTAGGTATTATTTTTGTGTTTCCTTTTTTTTTTTTTTTTAAGTATACTTTCCAGTTCTTCACTACCTCTTTGCTATGGAATTCTACCCTGACATCTTTGCTGTGAGACTTTTCAGAACCTCCCACTAGAGTAGGTAGAGTGAGTAAGCCACCCAGGCTTATTTCATGTAACTTGCTGGGAACGGAGCATTAGAATGTTATCAAAGGAGACACAAACAGAGGTCTTGAATATGCTTACATGATCTGACATGGTCTCCTCAACGTCTGACATTTACTATGAAGAATACACACCCTTGTTTAAGTGGAATGAGGAGATGGTTGAGGCCAACCCGAACCCAACCCACAGCCCAGGGTGAATCTAGCAGACCCACATTCTGAAGCAGAGCCATTCTGGCTGACCTATAAACCTAGGTTTGTTGTTGCAAAGAAGGTGAGATTTGGGAGTGGTTTCCTATGCAGGGTTGTTCCAGAAATATGTGACTGGTACTGCCCCTTCACCAACTATTTACAGCTCTGCTGCTCCCAGCTTTTCCAATCACCCTCGGGCCAGATGACTTGGATCATTAGGCAGATGTTTATTGGTTTTCTTCCTCCACTCTTGGAGTAGTGCCGGTGCTCAGATAGGGAGTGGGATGAGTGCGTGAAAGCTTATTATCCCTTTGCTTGATAGCAAAAATACAAAAGAAGCAGTGGAGTGAATATATAAATTATGGTTCAGTATAGTATCTAGCAGTTATAATGAGTGAACTAGATTGCCGAAGCAAGAATAAATCTTAAAAACCTGGTGCACCCACCTGGGTGCACAGCGGTTAAGCGACTGCCTTCGGCTCAGGGCGTGATCCCGGCGTTGTGGGATCGAGCCCCACATCAGGCTCTTCTGCTATGAGCCTGCTTCTTCCTCTCCCACTCCCCCTGCTTGTGTACCCTCTCTCGCTGGCTGTCTCTATCTCTGTTAAATAAATAAAATCTTTAAAAAAAAAATAAACCTGGGGGAAAAGTAAATATTGCAGAATAATACTAATATTTGTATGCATTTTAAACAATTATTACAGTGTGGCTTATAGATGTGTGTGTGTGTTTATAATAAAAATACATCTAAGGAAATTATAAATGCCAATTTAGAACATAGTTACCTCTGTTAAGTTAAGGAGGGAGTGGGATCAAGGAGGGTAGGCAGAATTCAACTATGTCCACAGCAAAATGTTCAGACTTGGGGAAAAAAAAGTGTTGGATACATGAGTGTTGGTTGTGATAATTCTCTTATTCTCTTTTATCATATTTTAAATATTCTTCATTTAAATTTTTAAAAGTTTACTTTCATGATTAATAATTATATCCATGTGGCTTAAAATTTAAAAGATGCTCTAAGTTATATGGTAAAAATTTTGTCTTCCAACTCTGTCCCCTGGTAATTCATTCCTTCTTCAATTTTTAAATATTGGCTTTGTTGAGACATGACTGACCATAAAATTCACCTTTTAAAATTGAAATTCAGTGGGTTTTAGTATACTAACAGTGTTGGGCAACCATCATACTACATAATTCTAGAACATTTCATCATCCCAGAAGGAAACACTACATGTACCCAGCAGCAGTTACTCCCCATTTATCCTCACCTCTCAACCCCCCAGACACTTTTTTATTTTTTATTTTTTTGTCTCTAGATTTGCCTGTTCCAGACATTTCATGTAAATGGAATCGTATGATACGTGGTCTTTAGTGACTGTTACTTAGCAGAATATTGTTAAGGCTCATCTATGTTATAACATGTTATCAGTACTTCCTTCCTTTCTATAGAAAAATAATATTCCAGCATATGGATATGCCACATTTTATTTATCCATTCATTAGTTGATATACAACTGAGAGTTGTTTCCACTTTTCAGATGTACAAGCAATGGTGCTATGAATATTTGTGTACATGTTTTTTTGTGTGGACATCTTTTCTTTAATATTTTAATCAAAGCAATACTTGAACACCATGGGGTTAGAAGCACTGACCCCCCACACAGTTGAAAATCCATGTACAACTTTTGACTCCCCCCAAACTGAACTATAATAGCCTGCTGTTGACTGTTAAGCCTACTGATAACAGAAACAGATAATGAACACATATTTTGTATATGTATTGTATACTGTATTCTTACAACAAAGTAAGCTAGACAAAAGAAAAGGTTATTAAGAAAATAATAAGGCAGAGAAAACACATTTACAGTTCTGTACTCTATTTATTTTTAAAAATCCATGTATAAGTAGACCCATGCAGTTCAAATCCATGTTGCTCAAGGGTCAACCGTATATGGTTTTAGAAGTCAAATATTACCTCGGGGCTTATGAGGAAACACCAGTCTCCTGACATACATCTTCTTTACCTCCAATTCCCATTCCCCAAAAACAATTATTTTCGACAGTTTGAGCTATTTCTTCTGCTACTGAAGATTTCTAAGATGCTATGCTTATGCGCTTATGCTGTGTCTGGATTGTTCAGGTTCAGATTTTGTGTGTGTGTGTGTGTGTGTGTGTGTGTGTGTGTATGTGTCTTAGTAGGGAGATGCAGATTTGACCCCTTACACCCCCAGTGTGTACCCACTAGCTCTCCCACCATCCTCTAAAACAGGTTATAACACCTCTTTAGTGAAATCATCATTCCATTTTGACAATGACTACATAAATATTCACAGCTGAGTTACATAGAGCACAATGTTTATATTTCCCTTTTGTATCTTTTTCTTCATTTGCTAGGTTTCTATGTGCGTATTACTAATTCTTTATCAAACTCTCTAACAGAGCTCAAATACAATTTAAAAAATCAGGAGATGAGTCTGTTTCTCTTTTTTTCCTTCTTGGAGAGTGCTTCCCAGGGTCCTTTGTCCTCCTGTCTGGTCCTGCTGCCCAGCTGCCATGCAGAAGCTTCCCTCTGTCATCATCCTGGGAATCCCCTTCGTCTCCCTCTGGGTTGGATCTCCTATTTCTGTACCACACACCTTCCATCTTCTTGATCTACTTCCTTGTTTTAGTAAGTACATCTTCTAGTAGATTCCGAGAGAGGTTGCACGGGACATAAATTTCTTGAGACGTTTTATAGCTGAAAACATGTATAGTCTAGTCCCATTCTTGAAAGTTCACACTGGAAATCATTCCCTCTCAAAATTCTGAAGGAATTGTTCTAGTGTCTGATACCACTGACTTACTGCTCCCTATATAAACTGTCTACCAATCCTCCTATTTTCCAGCTCCATCTCTCACAGCAACCTTCAAAGGTATGTGATCCCTCAGCGTTGGGAGCTTTGCTGAGTCCATGGTGTGATTTGAATTCCTTCTCGTTGGCACCTTTCATTACAGGTCCAGCTCTGTTTTGTGTACTTAAGCACTTTCCATAATCCATGCCTTTTATGGCCTCCAGCATTCTGCTCACATCTCTTGTCAACTATAACCTCATTTGATACTGGGCTCTCCTACTGGACTGGGAAGTCCATGAGGCCAACAGCTTTATTAGCTTCTAAACACTCTGACATTTCAAAAATGTTTATTGAATAAAATGAATGAAGAGGACTCAGCTGACTGGAGGAAGGAGATGGAAGGAAAAGGCAGAAATGTACTTTGACCACAAGGGAATGGCATGTGCCTAAGACCACAGGTGAGAGAAACCAAGCTCCATCTAGAACCTGAGAAGGGCTGAGTACTCCTGGCGTGAAAAGTGCCAAGGAGGTAGGGATCGGGGAGGGGTGCAAAGAAAGAGAAAAGGCTGGGGAATCCAGCAGAGACCAGATCATGGTGGGTCTTTCAAGCTGTGTTAGGGAGTTTGGTCTTTACCCTGAAAGGAATGGGCAGTTATTTTAAAGCCTCTACTAGTTTCCTAGGGCAGCTGTAACAAAGTATAAACCCCAAACTGGGTGGTTTACAATAATAGATATTTATTGTCTCATGGTTCTGGAGACTGAAAGTCTGGTTGCCAGTAGGGTTGGTTCCTTCTGAGGGCTGTGAGGGACACCTGTCCTGGGTCTCTCCTACTTTCTGGTGGTTTGCTGGCAATCCTTTCTTATAAAGGCATCACCCAGATCTTTGTGATGCCAAATTTCCCCTTTTTATAAGGAGACAGTCATATTGGATTAGGGCCCACCCTTCTGACCTCATCTTAATGTCATCATCTACAAATCCCCAATATCTAAATAAGGTCACATTCATAAGCACTAGGGTTTAGGACTTCCATATCTTTTGGGAAGGACACAATTCTTAGCAGTGTCCTAACAGAAAGTGACATAATCAGACCCATATTTTAGGATAACTTCCTCACCTCCAAGGAGAAGGAGCAGGGGTGGAGAGGATAAAGATCACACTACCGCAGAGGCCTTTGCCTTCAGCTCCATGAAAGGTGAGGGTAAGTGGTAGTGGGACAGAGAGAGGAGGGCAGATTCCGGGGATGCTTGGTAACCTGGTAAGTGGAAAATACAAGAAGGAGTTGACAGAATACAGAGGAAGAAAGAGACTGAATAGAAGAGAGAATGCAGACAAGGATAACCCCATTTCTTAACTCCCACATTATCTTCACTGGGTGGCTCATCACATCCCCGTTCTAAAACTGTGGTCTAAGGGACTTGATTTAGTGTTAATGTCTTGCCCTTAGGCAACATTTGACTTTGACTCTGTTAACCATCCTTTCATTTTCATCTCTCTTCTCCATGTACATTTATACATAATTGTAAAATAAGCAATTCTATATTGAAATAGTGCTAGCATTCAATTATCTAAAACTGAACTCACTCTTCCTCTGACAAATAAGCCACTGGGCACCCCATCCCTTCTTAGTTCAGCCAGGAGTGCATCACTGACCCAGGACAGTCCCGAGTCCTTTTTGCCTCTGACTTTTTCCTCCTTCTTACCTGTGGCCAAAGTTGTATCTATTTTTCCCTGAGAGTCGTTCCCAATTTTGTGCTTTCTATGCCTCTTCTACCTTCCTTAAACCCTTACTACGATACCCTTGCACTTGGGGTCGGCTTCCCAATTCACTACTTCCTACCTCACTGTTCCTTTTTTTGTTTTGAGAGAGAGCGAGAGCACAATGAGAGTGGGCGGGGAGGGGCAGAGGCAGAGGGAGAGAATCTTAAGCAGACTCCATGCTGAGCGAAGAGCCCAATGTGGGGCTCGATCTCACGACCCTGGGATCATAATCTAAGCTGAAACCAACAGTCGGATGCTTAACTGACGGAGCCACCCAGGTGCCCCCTCACTGCTCCTTAATACCTCCCACACATCCCCACCATACACTCCTCCTCATCAAGCTACACCTTCCTCCCCCCATTCTCCTGCTCATTAATCATCTGAGATTACCCATCTCTTCTAGGATAATGTCTCAATGCTGCCTCAATCCATCTTTCAAGCCTCACACTACCAGCATAAGCCCTCTGGTGCTCTCGAGCTCGTCTGTTAACCGTGGGACATGCCAGGCACATTTCTCATATGCCTATCAGATTCCTGCGCTCTTGCTCCCTGCCTGCTCGCCCACTCCCCATTTCTGTAAGTCTGAATCATTCTCAGCACCAACAGCAAGACTGGCTACATAACTTGTGGGCCCCAGTGCAAAATGAAAATGTGGGGCTCTATGTTCAAAAATGATCAAGAATTTTTAGATGCTGACAACAGAACATTAAGCCAAGTATGGAGCCCTTCTGAGCAGAAGGCCCTGTGTGGCGTGGGTCACATGTCCTCAAGAATCCTTCCTTGACCAATTTATTTTTTATTCTCCTCTTAACGCCTATAGTACAGTCTACGAGCCATTCTTGACATCTGTTGCATGCTACCTTTCTTTGTCCATTAATCTCTATGTCTGTATGAGTTGGAAGCATCTTTATTCATTCGTTAAGCTCTTATGAGGACCATACTATGTGCCAGGCCCTTAGAAAACAAAACCAAAAGACTCCTCTCATACACTCAAGGATTTCACAGTCTGGAAGGTTACTAAACATCCTAGCAATTACAATGCCGTGCAATACACACTGAGAGAGAGAGATGCCCAGGGTGCCAGTGATGTGAGGCGGGGCTGCAGGCAGGAAGGCATCTTAGAAGATGTGTAGCTCGGTCTCCAAAAGAGACCAGGCCAAGCAGGGGAAAGAGAGCAATGAAGGACATTTCAGACAGAAGGACCAGCATATGCAAATCGTGCGGGAATGTTCTGTGCTTCACCCAACTGAAATGTTAGCTTTTAGAGTATAGGAACTGCACCCTCTCCTAGCACCTCATACAATTCATTGCTCATAGTATAAATCCAATAAATATTTGATTAGTTGAGGAGACAAATTGATTCCATAAACAATGTGGGATTTAAAAGTTAAACCAAAGAACAAAAGTAATTAGAAATTTTAAATATATATCAAAAATTCACTAAGCATGAGGGGTCTTCCAGAGAATTTATGCATGCAGCTGCCATATAAAGACTGATTTTACATCTGTTTAACACTAATTTTACTACCCTTTGCTGATCACAGCGCAACGAGAGCTAATTATAGCTATTATTGCCAGGTAGAGTATAAAAGGAAGAGGGCTGTTCCTAGCTGCGAATTTGATTTTCATAAAACGTCAAGTCCATAAAAATGTTATCCCTGCAATATTTTTAAGTATCTAAAAATCTAAAAAGTTGAATCTAGCCAACAAGGCAGGCTAGGACCATTTCAAAAGTAGACAATTTGCGTAAGTTTAGTTTATAACAACAGCCTTAGCTATTCACTGGCATTTTACAACCCATTTGCACTAACAGAGTCATTAAAATAGATGAAGGCTGAAAGGAATGTATGCCACTTCCCTTCAGCTTCCCATGCTGGAAAGACAATATTTCCTCAACTTTTGAAAACAGATATGCTGCGGCTGCTGAGACAGTGTTTGAGGTACGTCCGGCCACCAAGAACACAAATAGAAGGACCATGGTTTTAAAATAATCATATAGAAAATAACAAAAGAAAAAGAGTGCGTGAATCAAGTACTAGAATGGAAAGTCATAAGCCTTTTAACAATGCAAAGCTGAAAATAAATATAAATGACAAAGCTAATAAGAAAAATATTTGAGGAGCGTGGTGCACAGGAAAAGCAAAAGACCTGAAATTCGAAATCTTAGAGACAAATCCTAATCCCTGTGAATGTAACAGACCTTGTGCCAGGTGCTTCCCCTTTACTCAGCTGAACTTGAATATCAACTGGAGACAAGACCACCTATGTCACAGGACTACTTTGAAGAATAAATGAGGGAAGGTATGCGAACACAGCTAATGCGGTGGTCCTAACTAGTGCCAAGTTTCAGTAGAATCTGAGTTTGCAAGTTGTGATCTATAGGAAATACCTAAATATGTCATTATGCCAAGTCAGGTTCATTCATTCAAAGTCTTTTTTTTATTACAATTCAACTGGAATTTCTTTTGCATCCACCAGTGCCCTGTGCTGGAGTCCTTCACACATCACATGTAATACTTTCAGCAACCCCATAATGTAAGTGGCATTTATTCCATTTTAAGGTAAGGGAACTGAGGCCCAGAGGAAAAGTTGTTGTTTTTACGGTGTATCTGCAGCTGCAATATGAAAATATTTCTGGTCAAGTTCTCCATTCCTTAAATAGAAATATGAATCAGCTGCTCATTCTCTGCATAGTCGGCCAAAACACAGAGTAACTTCAGTAAACTCATATGACAGTTTCCTTATTTTAGTCACTCCTTTATGAAGCAAGTATTTACTGTGTTTAATGAAGAATGTACTGTGTATAAGACACAAAACAAAGGTACAGAGAATCACAGGAAACATATGCACTACTGAATAAGACAATGAAATAGGCTATATTAGATCAGCCTGGTGGCAGACAGATGGAATGGGGCGGGCGATGACTGGAAAGAAGGAGAAGGGTTAGGAGGCCATGGCAACCGGAGTGGGAGGAGGCAACAGCTATCAGCCTGGGATGGCGGCAATGGGCAGCAGAAGCAAGAGACACACATAAGACTCTTTCTGGGCTATGTGTAGAGGTTGAAGGAGAAAAATGAATCAAGGATGACTTTGATGTTAAGCAGCTAAGGAATTCAGGGAAGAGGGATGTCCTGGATCGAGGTGTGACATTTTAGGAAGACGTGGAGGAAATCCACTGGATCACAATGGCATTAAGGCAATACTGCAAATGTTCAGGATTGCTCACTGGTGCAAAATGCAAGCTATGTAACTGGAGCTGTGGGGCTAAGTCAAGGCAGAAGACAGATCTGAGCCTCATCAGCATGGAGAAAATTAAAACTATGAGACAGGGTCAACTCTCCAGGAGGAAGCACTCAGAAGCAAAGGAGCGGAAATTCAAGGACTGACCTCAACATCAAGAGGGGGACAAAGAAGAAAAGCCAATTTGATTAATTTTTTGGCATGTAATGGAATATACTTAAATAATATTATATTAGATTTCAGATTATTTTAGATTGTATTAGATAATAAAGGACTATATTTTATTCTTGTTTTTCTGTCCCAGTAAAGGTTAAGTATCAATAAAGGAGAAGGGATGTGCACTTTAAATTCTGTCCATTTTGAGAAGAATCCTATTCAGGGAAAGGAAATGGCTTAAAATAAAGTCTCTTAGACCAAACAAGAATATTAATAATCCATTTCCATTTACAATAATGTGTAAGATCTGCTTCCATTGGCGAGACCCTGGAAGTGCCCGGAAAAATCTCAAAACTTGTTTCTGCCTGTAATAATCACAATGTTCAAATTCATTCACTATTTTCCTCATTCATCTTACTTTTTATAAGACATTGAGACTACAGCGGTAGATAAAACAGACACATTGTCTGTTCCTATAGAGTTCACAGCCTAACTCCTGACAATTTGCATCCTGCCTTTTTGCTTCCAATCCAAAGTAAACAGGATTGAATCTCAGTTGACATTTAATTAACTTGCTTTTCTCGTTGTCCTTTGGCTACAAACTTTTTACAGATGAAGGCTGAGTGCTTGCTAACCAGCAAACGGAGTTCTTTTTTTAGATGAATTAGATAGTAGCCAGAAAATGTGACAAATATATGCCCAAGTAGTCACGCATTTTAACCTGAGTAGTGGAGTGGTTCCTGCTACCTCTCCAGCGGGCTGTGTCAGCTGTCTACACTGTGAGGGCTTCAGCCTTCAAAAGCCTCCTAGTCTGTGATAAACTCCAGTCAGAGGAATGAGAACATAGGAAGAAGAAGGATCCTTTGTCATCTCATCTCTTTCCCATTGTCCTTTCCTGGATAAATCAAGAGAAATGAAGGGTAAATGAAAGTTAAGCAAAAAATATATTTTAAAATTAAGAATAATAATTTTTTTTAAAAAGTCCCAGAATGAATGAAGCATGAACGCTCCAAAATTGCTGTTGCTGGTAGATTCACTGAAGCCACTGAATTTATAAAGTTTCCTTTTCCAAGTGTTCAGGAAAACAAGGCTTCCGAATAGGTGGGCCAACTCTGCCCACCCTAGTAGGTGGTATTAATGGGCACACAGGATAGTTTTCTTCTCCAAGTAATTTTCCTGCCTGTAGTTCCAGTCAGTCCCAAACACCTACAGAGACCAGGCAGGTAATTAACCAGAGTGATGTGGGCTCGGTAAAGTGGCAGAAACTGTCAGCCGCTAGAAAAATTGGAGTCTGGTCCACAGGTAGGAGCAGAAGGAATGCCAACTTGATTCCTCAAGAGAAAGCAGAAATCTGGATTTTTATGTGAAATCATCTGATTTTAAAAATCAGATGTTAATGTTGTTAATGAATTTAAAAAAAATTAAACGTCATGTCTCTAACTTATAGGCTCTGGTCTATGGCAGGTTTGCCATGTTTGTACAGAAACAAGGAAGCCATGGCAGATTCATAAACATGATTAACCTTCTCATATGTAACCGGTGCAAAGGACTCAAGAACGTTGAAATAACCTGACCGAGGCGGCATACTGTTAAAATGGAAATGAAGAGAGACAACTGAAAGACTTAATAATGGTGAGAAAATAATGACTATTACTGTACATACGGGATGAATGATTTGACAGTAAAAATGATACTGAGAGGTTGGTAACAAATCATGCAAGGTGTGGAAATGAGCTTGACCTACGTTTTCATTATTTTTGGCATCATCATCAGCTGGAGACGAGGGGAAAATCTTTGGTATGGTAAATACTGGATGCCTAGCATTAATCCAAAGAAGGCAGGGAATCTGAGGAATTACTATGCCATGGCAAATTCCTGCTGAAGGTTGTCGCAAGGCACAGAACCATGCCATTGGTTCAAAGCCCGTTCCACCAAAATTTGAGGTTCCAGTGCAGATTCATGCATCCATTCATTCATTCTTTCAACAAATATTTACTGAGCACTTACTATGTGCCAGGTATTATCAGAGGCACTGGAGCTACAGTCATGCACAAATCAGACAAAAGTTCCTGACCAGTTGTAGTCAGGAACTACAGTCAGGAACTCCCATCTCACTGGGAGATGCAGACAATACACAAGATAACAAAGTATACAATACATTAGACAGTGATAAATCTTGGGAAGAAAAAAATGAAATGAGGAAAGGGGAATAGAAGTGTAGGGGGTGGGAGGGTACATGTGTGTCCTTTAGGCAGAGAAGGGTGATACCGAATTGAAATTCTGAAGGTTACCAGGCAAGGTCTTACTGAGAAAGCGACCTTTGAGCTGAAACAGGAGAGAAATGGGTGCTGAAGGTGAGTAGTGGAGTAAGCCATGTGGATTCTGGGGTAAGAAGGTTCCAGGCAGGAGGAACAAGGGCAAAGGTCCTGAAGGGAAGGTGGACCTGCCGTCTGCCAAGCCAATGTGACGAGGCAAAGATGGAGAGGTAGAGGAGCAGCAGATGAGGTCAGACGGGCATGATCGCACCGGGTGCTGGCTTTTATCAGAAGTGCTGTAAGAAGTCATTGCGGGCAAGGAAGTCTCCTGATTAAACCAAAGGAGAGAAAGCTGGGTGCAGTAAGACCAGGGGGACGCCGTTGCAAGAATTTTTGAGACAGGGGTGGCTTGGAATAAGGTCATAGCAGTGGAGACGGCAAGAAGTCACCTGATTCTGTGTATATTTTGACAGTAGAGCTGAAAGAATTTACTGACAGATTCTTTGCAGCCTATAAAAAAGTGAAGAGTCAAGAATGAATTCAAGGCCTTTAGCCTGAGCCACTGGGAGGATGAAGCCTGCATTAACCCACGTGAAAAGACTAGATGAGAACAGGCTTGGGGGTGGAGAATAGCACGAGCTCAGTTTTAGACTGGTTGTGCCTATTAGGGACCCAATTAGGAGATTTGCATAGGCAGTGGCCTATAGTATCTGGAGGCCCACACTGTAGGGTTAAATTTGAAGTCATCAGTGGTATTTAAAGCTATACGATTGGACGAGAGCCCCTAGAGAACAAATGTAGATAAGGAAGAGAAGAGGTCCAAGCTCTGAGCTTTGAGGCACTCCAACGTAAAAGGTTAGGAAAATGAAGAGGGACCAGCAGAGGATACTAAGAAGGAACTCTCAGAGAGATAGGAAATCGATCAGGTAGGTGCCTGTGATGACTCAGAGGCCTAGTGAAGATAGATCTCAAGTTGGGGAGAGGGACCAATCTGAAAAGCTGCTGCTGGTCATAGAAGATAAGGCTAGAAAACTGCCCACTGAAACATGGAGGCCATCAGTAATCACGTAAGGACAGTTTGGTAGAGACGTGGGGCCAAGCCCCATTGGACTCTTTTTCCCAAAAGAATGGGAGGAAAGACATCGGAAATAGAAACTCTAAACAAATTTCAAAAGATTTATTTAAAGGGAAGAAAAGAAATTTTGTGCAAGCTGGCTAAAGGGGGGAGTGGGCTCGAGCGTCTTTTTTTAAAGATTTTATTTATTTATTTATGAGAGAGAGAGAACAGAGGGAGAGGGACAAGCAGACTCCATTATGATTGTGGAACCTGAGGTGGAGCCCGGTTTCAGGACTCTGAGCTCATGACTTGAGCCGAAACCAAGACTCAGACACTTAATCGACTGAGCCACTCAGGTGCCCCTCAAGTGTCTTTTTTAAGATGGGAGAAATAACAGTAAGTTTCTATGATTCTGGGAATTACCCATCAGAGAGAAAGAGAGAGAAAAAATGCAAGAGACAGAGGGAAGATTTGCTGGAGCAAGTGTCTTAAATAAATAAGAAAGGATGAGCTCCAGTAAACAAGTGGGGGGCTTGGTCTGGTCAAGGAACAGAGACAGCTCATCCACAAAGACAGGAGATAAAGCAGAGTAGATAGTCACAGGTGCTGGGAGGTGGGCCTGTGCAAATTCTTCCGACTGCCTCTATTTCCACAATGAATGAGTTTGGTGAAGGAGTTACAGAAGGGCTGTAAAGAAAGGAGAGTGTATGGAATAGTTGGCTAGGGGTTTGGAAGAGAGGCTGCTTGAGGGACATTTGGTATGATGCCTGAGCAACATTAGTGGCTAGTGATTACACTTTAAAAAAATCTTTTTCTTTTAATTACTTAACATTTCGTTTTGAAATCATTTCAGAATTACAAAAAAGGTGCAAAATTAGTTCAAAGAATTCCCATATGCCCTTTCCCCAACTTCCTTAAAGGTTAACATCTTAGATAACCACAGTACAACTGGCAATATCAGGAAATTAGCATTGATCCACCACTACTAACTACAGACCTTTTTCAAATTTAGCACATTGTCTTACTAATGTTCTTTTTCTGGAGTAGGACCCAGTCCGTGATCCCATATTCCATTTAGTTGTGATGTCTCCTTGGTCCCCTGTAACAAAGGATACTTCCTCAGTTGGTCATTCAATACCTGGACACTTTGGAAAAAGCTAGTCATAGAATGTCCCATAGTTTGGGCTTGTCTGTCTCCTCACAATTAAATCAGGTATGCATTTCTGGCAGTAATGCCACGTAAGTGACGTGTCCTTTTTAGTGCATCATATCATGGAGCACCTCATGTCTGCCATGGTCCTCCACTTTAAAGCTACTGTTTTTTCCCTTTGTAGTTACTAATTAGGTGATCGTGAATTTAAAATACAAGCATTCTGCGTGTTTTTTCTCCCCCCCCATTCATCTCCCCTGGTGCGGGTACTGAGTAGCTGGAGAACTGATTTAATATTCATATTGTGGTCTATCAAGTGAGTACTTTAGCTAAGGTATAACCTGAAACAGCTGCCAATATCATCAAAGAGAAAGGTTAACTGCTTCAATAGATTTTCAATGTAGACCAAGCCAATCAATTATAGAAGAGGATGTCTGATGATTTCAAAGGAGAAAAATAGCTTTGATTTTAAAGTTTTGCAGCACTGATTAATTTATACCCAGCTTTTGTGGAAATACTTGTGCGTACTTCTGGAAATTACTTCTTAAATCAATTTGTGTCCCTCTAGACTTATATGCAAGTGTACAAGTACCAAAAAATACTTATTGGACCAGTATCTGGTCTAAAACTTGAACACTTGGTGTTGCTACAGGTGATAGGGAAAATAAAAGATGTATCAAATATCTAATTAAAACATTCTGGGGACTCCATGAAAGGTCAAAGGTTTTCTCAAGTGAAATTAAAAATATGACTAAACATTCTGAACTTCTGATATAGTAGATGTGCCTAACGAAACATTTTTCTTAGAATGGAATCTTGAATTACCCTATGGTTTCAGCTATCTACTTTCAAAGACATGGAGGTCTGAGGTGAGGTCGAAAATATACAACACAAATCACAAGATCCAGTATCTAGATTTGCCCGAGTTTCAACTTGTGTGGCCAGATCAAGCCACTAGAACAAAGTAGTTCAGATGCTCTGGAGTTACCAAGGCTTAGATTCCAAACCTGGTTCCTGGGTTTATGATCTTTGTAAGTTTAGATGAGCTTCTTAATTCCTGGAAGCCTGTTTCTTCATCAGAATAAGAAAAGTAAACAGCACGCACATCCTAACATAGCTCCAAGGCATACACACCAAAAATGCTAGCATTCATGCTTAACAAAACGATTTTTATTATAGTTACTGTTATTATTAGTTACCGTTCTGTGCTTCCTTTTACATTTTAACTGTAACTCTAAAATGAGGGGAGTCAACTAGACAGAATTTCTCTAACATGAATAAATATCTGGGAAAATGATCCCAGACTTCCAGAGTTGTCTTTAACTATTTCTGTGACAATAAGCAAGCATAAAACTTGGTATAAACTGCTAATGCACTTAGATCCTACCTATAAATCAAAAATTAGCTTAAAAATTAAATTCAAAACAAAAACAACAAAATCGAGGTACGTCTTTGAATGAGGAGAGGGGTGATTTTCTGGAATTAAATCACCACTGCCCTGTGAGGGGGGTGCCAATCCCTGTAGGCATAAGTTATTCTATTCACTGCCCGTGCCACCTACTGTGTTCTCCAAGAGATCAAGTCTTCATTTCGCTTGCTTTTAAACTACTGCAGCCTACAGTGAAATCATTTGGACTTCACTTTGCACAAACCCATGATTTATTTGGAGCTGGTTCTTTTCTCACTAGCACTTGAAAATTAAGGGAGTAACTTGCATCAATTCCAAATTCATCTCTTAATGCAGATCCTGGAGATGCCCAGTTCCAAATCTGAGTTCCTCTCAGACATACATTGGCAGCCTTCCCTAACCAGCTTCTTCTCTAGTCAAGCTAGGACACCTGCTGCCATAGCCTGAATGTCTACGTGCCCTCAGATTTTGTATGTACCAACCTAATCCTCAGAGTGATGATACTCTGGGAGGTGATTAGGTCATGAGGGTAGAGCCCCCATGAAAGAGATAAGTGCTCTTATAAGAGGGCCCAGAGAGATCCCTTGCCCCTCTACTTTCCCGGCCAGGTTGTGGATGGTCTAGTTTCAGAGGCAGGATCTCAGTTTTGAGGCTCTCAACACTAGGCAGGGTATTTTGTTTCAGTTCTCTGCCGCTGCAAACTAGAGAGTTCTTCCCTACTTCCCATGTAGGTGGTACAATCCCAGTGCCTGGCCCCTACAAGCCCACTCCAAATCGGACATCTCTGTGGACTACCATGGCTTCACCCTGAGCTGACTTCACTGCCATTGAGTTCTTTTTCTTTCCAACGCGAGTATTTATTTCCCTTTCTGTTCATCTCAGCTACATTTTTAAAAAAATATTTTGTTTATTTGAGAGAGAGAGAGCAAGAGAGAGAGCACAAACAGGGGAAGCGGGAGAAGCAGTCTCACTGCTGAGCAGGGAGCCCGATGTGGGACTTGATCCCAGGACCCTGGGATCATGACCTCAGCCGAAGGCAGACACCCACCTGACTGAACCACCCAGGCGCCCCTCAGCTACATATTTTATCTGACATTTCTATGTATTTGGGATGGGTAGGAGGCTGTCCACCTCCGCACTGGCAACCACGTAAAAACTAAAATTCCTAGCATTGATTTCTAACCAATTAAATAAATTACACATGCTCAAGTATAAAATAACTTTATACATACACATATACACATGTATAAATACATATGTATAACTTCATGACTGTTCATATGATATATGTATAGGTAAATAAATACCTATATATGTATGTATTTTTTAAGAGCACAAGTTCCATTTTAGTATAATTTAGCAACAAAGTCACTGTTAACATACAATTATAATAATAATGGTCATGGTGTCACATTTCCTTTCTACTATTAGGTTCTGAATTGTCATTGAGAAAAATAAGAAGTTGACATTTGGTGAGCATTTTTAATACTCCAGGCACCATGTTAAAGCACTTCAAGGACATTCTCATTGAATTTTCACAGCTCTTTATGGGGTAGGTGCCATTATTGTCCCAATGTAGATATTAAGGCTGAAGGGTTGAGTAATTTGACCAAAGTCATAGTCATGTAACTAGTAAATGGTGAGGCCAGTACTCAAACCATGTCTGTTTCACTTTAGGGCCCAAATATGTAACCACTTCACCTCTCATCTTAAATAGCCAAGGTAAGCAAACTGGATATATTAGGTACCATAATATACAAAGATCCCTTAAAAATCATTAGAAGGGAACAATAAACACTACAATGTAAAAATAGGCAACAGACTAGGATAAATCATTTATAATAGATTATATTCGGTAATAAACAGAGGAATGTTTAAGCTCATTAATAATCAAACACAAATTAAAAATAAGATGTTATTTTCTATCTATCAGAATAAGATTAAAAAATGATTAATTCCCAGGATGAGTGAGCTCCCATGAAGGGAAATAAACACACACAGCTGGTGGGAACTTAAATCAGGATTTCTAGAAGACAAATAGTGAACATTTTATCAAAAAGCTTTAAAATGTTTATGCCTGAGTGGCTCAGTAGGTTAAGTATCTGACTTCAGCTCGGGTCACGATCTCATGGCCCTGGATAGAGCCCCATGTCCGGCTCTGCACTCAACAGGGGAATCTGCTTATTTCTCTCTCTTTCCCTTTGCCTTCTCCCTCCACCCCCACTCATGATCTCTCATCTCAAATAAATAAATAAAATCTTTTTAAAAAACATAAACTGCTTATGTCACAGGGAAAATAATTCCTATATATATATAAATTTTTTAAAGATTTTATTTATTCATTTGACAGAGAGAGAGACAGCCAGCGAGAGAGGGAACACAAGCAGGGGGGGTGGGAGAGGAAGAAGCAGGCTCCCAGCGGAAGAGCCCGACGTGGGGCTCAATACAAAAACTCCGGGATCACGCCCTGAGCCGAAGGCAGACGCTTAACGACTGAGCCACCCAGGCGCCCCATAATTCCTATATTTTTGAAAGAAACAATAAGGTTATAAAATAGCAAAGAAATAATATTTTTAAATTAAAACACATATATGTGTACATATGTATATGTTATATATATAAAATGCTTTTAGTTATATATATCAAAATATTAACAATTGTTATCTCTATATGAAAAGGATTACAGGAAATTTTTCTTCTTTTTTTTGTTGATTTGCATAATTGATTTTCTTACAATAAACATGTACTAGTTTCATGACCCCTAGTTCAGTATTTCTTAACAACACGTGGGCAGATTGAAAAAGCAAGGTTCTGAGTCTGTACAATCAAAGGTTGGATTGGAAAGAGTAAAGTGGGTCTATAAATATGGTCCATAGGATCCCTAAGATAAAATAAAATAAATGAAAAAAATTGAGTCACCAAATAATATAGACAACGTAATCTCTTAAATTAAAAATTATACATAATTATATAGTATAAATTATAAATTATTGATATATGAAATTATATATATTAATTAGTTGTATATTAATTATGTTATATAATAAATGGTTTGGGGAGAAGACATTTACTTTCTACACTTTTCTATTATTTTTTTCCCAAAAAGCAGTAATTATTTTGATATTGAAACTCTCAATTAAAAATATGAAAGTTGAAGGAGGAAATGATCAGAATTCATAGAGCACACACGTTTTTGTTCATTAAACTGCAGAAATACCAAACTCAGTGTTAACATCCACCAAGCTTAACAGATATTATTTAATAGCAAATAAAATCACCTAGTCTAGTACTTGAAAAACAAATAGATTTATAGACACTCTTACTCCAAGACTGGTGTATGTGGGAAATGTCAAGATATCCAATAATTATTTAGCTACACTTGGTTAGCGAATAATTGCTCATTAATGGAAATTAGTAACAGACCCATAGAGCAGGAATATGGAAAGAGCCTTAAAGGTGAGGAAACTGAGCTTCACAGAAGTTAGCCACCTGAGGTGACACAGGCCTCTGAGTCCCAGTTCAGTCTGAGAAACTTTCTCAACAACAACAATCCCGACAGCTCTCTTGGATCTTCTGTTGGAGATTCAGGCTACAGCGGTCCGGAAGTGGATTCAGTAATGATACTTCTTATGTAAACTTCATGATCACACACTCAGGAAACACACCCATCATTTAAAAACAAACAGTATACAACTGCTATAAAGGGCATGTACGGTATCAGGAGATAGGATCTTGATCTTCTCTCTCATTAGGGCTGCGTGACCCCTGGTACCAACTCCCTGTGCTGTACCTTGACCCCATCCAAAGTCTATCCCTTGTACTTCAGACAGGTGCTATGTGGTGCCTGGAAGAAAGATGCCTATCAGCTCGATATGGTGACCCTGTGCTCTCCTGAGGGGCCTCAGCCCAGGCTGCCAAGAGACAGACATTCCTGGGGAATGGGACAGTCCTTCTCCTCCCTGACCTTGGAACTCCCACCCCTGTCCCCCCTGGCCCTCCTGCCCTCTGCCCCTCAGTGGTGTTGCTGGGCCTGGGTCCTCTGACACAGTGGACACTCCCTGGCCTCTTGGCTTTGTGTCCCCAGTGGCTCTCCCCATGGCAGGGGTCCGAACCACCACCGCCAGGCTTCTCCAGCCTTAGAACCTGAGTGCGCTGCACCTGGAACTCCTGGCATCCCTGGAGAGCTCCAGGTTGTCCCTCACTTCCATTCCCAGCTACCCACCTGGGTCGCTGCTGCTGGCGGAGTGTCAGAGGGGTCCTGCTGGTAAGGGAGGCATGCACTTCCCCTTTTGGGGTTGGGTGCCTCCTCGTCTCACTGTGCCAGGTGGACTGACTTGGCAGGGCCAAGCGTTACCTTTGCTGGGTTGCAAGCCGGGGACTGAGCGATGGTGGAGGGCTGAGCCAGCCACATGGTGCTTGGCCGTCTGAGGGTTACCATTTTGCCCATACATGTGTGCTATCGTTCCCTTACTTGTTCTTACTGGAATGGTGCCCGTTTGTCTTTGTGAGGATGTTTCAAAAGGCCAGAGGTCATTTGGGAGAGGTCTGGTGGTCAAGCAGGGGGTAAAGTCCTTCCTTCCATTTCAGCCAGAGCCCTTCCCTTATGTGATTCCTTTATCCTCCAGCCAGCTCATGTCAATAACTCATGGAAAATTCTGGGCTCTTAAAATTCACACCTTCACTACTGTAGGATGTCCTTGCAGCATTTGATGCTCTAAACTTCTACACCTTATGGAAAACACTTCATTTCCAAAATGACTTTTTGCCCTTGAAAGTAAGGATCAATAAGCTAGGTATACATATTAAGGAACACTCTGGGCCAAGTCTAGTCATCAGGTGTGGGTCTAAAAAGCACACTGCTCTAATTCATCACAGCTCATTTTACAGTAGATGAGCAAAACCGGCCCTGCTGGTTCCTAACTAACTAATCTCTACTAAGCAAATGGTGGCAAGCCAGAATTGTTATAGTAATGGCTCCACTTTTCAATCACTGTGGTCAATCACTTTAGCTCCTCACTGACCCCATGAGTGTCATCTCCCTTTACCCTCACTGGGGACACCACGTGTTTCACACTTATGTACTGAGAATAACCAGAGTGAGTGTTCAGGATGAGATGCTTTTTTCTCGTCCCAAGTAGGATCACTTGGGTAAAGTGATACACCAAGTTACAAATCCACTGGAAGCAATCTCTTAATGCCATGAGTCTGGGCTTGGGAAAGGGGGCAAGGAAGGGGGGAATGTTCTGGTTTCTTTAGCTCCTGCTGCAAGAAGTGATGACTAGAGGTATCTCCTCATGGGTCTGATTCTGGATAGGTTGGTAAGTGAAGGGGTGTGTGGAGTTCCTGAGCACAAGGAAGGGACCCCCACCAGCAATGGCATGCAAAAGTCCCATGGCTCAGAGCAAGGTACCATCCAATGAGAAGCACAAGCACAGACTAAGTCTCATCTTGATTGGTGGTTTGCACGTAAATCTCCCGTAGTTACAGAACTTTTTCTTTAAAGCAAGTCTTAAGCAGAGCCATATTAATATGTCAAACAGAGGAACGTGTAGGTGTTCTGCTTGGAATTGCAGTGGCGGGAAGAGTAAAGAACGACAATCTGTCTTCCGCATGGCTCCTGACTACAGCTGGACAGACACCACATCTCCTTCCTTTGGAGGATATTACTTCACCTGGCATATCTGGTGGAGGAAATGAAGTCACTTTCTCCATGCCACCAAGGCAGGCCACTACCTGGGACAGGATGAGGAGAGAGGCAATGTCCTGGAACTCCCTCATTTCAACCCTGCTAAAGTCTCTGACATCAGAACGTAAGGGTGAGGGATTGAGATTGTTGTAAAACCTGAAGGGCTGTCAAGAGTGTGCTGGACTCACTGCACAATGCTGAGATGGCAGGCCAGCGTTCTACTTGTCTAGCTGTGGTGTAGGAAATGCAAGCTCCTCATCAACAGAGGATATGATGCACCCATCACATGTCCAGGCAATCTGTGCTCTTCCCTACCCTGGTCTCCACACATCATTTTAGCCTTGTTGCACTTAAGAATAAAACATACACTTAGTCAGGGTTGTGAGCATAAAACAGAACGTTAGGATTGAAGAGCAAAGCCATTGTGTTTACTGTTTAAGATCATAAATTGCTATGCGTCTTGGAATGAAGAGTGTCATCACAAAGCATTTCTGCTCACCTCTGCTTCTAAATGCTGCATTTCTTTTTTGAGGACTGAACAGAGGGCATACAGCTCATACACCTTTGGGCATGGCATGTGTTCCTTAAAAATTTAGGACTAAATCCCTGCTGGTTCCAAGGAGTCAGTAGACGAACGTGCACATGAGAAAACACCTGGGAAGGGTTCTGTGCTTTTGGAACACCTCTCCCTCCAGCCATTCAAAGGAGGGTCACATTGCAGCCCTTTGGCCTTTTCCACCTCTGTCAGGCTCACCAGCGAGCTGGCCCGGAGGACGCTGACAACGAGGCGCCTTTCATCCTTGGGTCACTGGTTGAGATTTACCATGGATTCAGTCCAATGCAATCAATGCTGACAGCAGCTCGCAGACTCGACTCACGTGGAGGACAAATCAAGGTCTCCTTACTTACATCAGTGCCTCGGACACTTTCAGGTACAAGCTGTCCCACAGGTCCTCTGCAGCCCAGAGGGGCATAGGATCTGTGACAGGACACAGGAGCCTGCCTACAGCACACATTTGTTTTACAATCTGAGAGCCGCAGGCGAGGTTCTCTGCCATGCCCCAGACAGCAGCAAACTAGGTGTGATAGTTTATGGATAAATGCCCAGGATTCACTTATCACCAACTATTATCACATAAAGCAGGGACAATGCAGACAGGACACCCAGGCCATTTGTTTTCTAACAATTAGCATCTAATGAGGACTCACTGTATACAGCACAAAACTAACTCCCTGACACAGGATTATTGCTTTAGATTCTCCCAATACCCTGCATTAAGTCCCATTTTACCCCAGTTTCACAGGTGAGGAAACCAAAAGGGCTTAGAGAGGTTCAGCAGCTGGTCCAAGGGCAGAGAGCTAAGAAAAGGCAGCCAGGGATTTGAACCCTGCTGAGCTGAGCTATGTTATGCTGCCTTTGATTGAAATTTGATGCAGATACTAGAATGTTCAATTAGCAATGATAATTGTGGAGTAGGATAAAACAAAATCAAAGCTAAGAACAGTGCCTTCCCACAGAGTAAGTAACCAATATTGACATTGCATCATTCACAGCACCAAAGGCAAGGTTGCTTAGTCAACAGAACATTAAGGAAACCAATATTTTCTACCTTTTTTTGGTGAAGGACACAGTCACGCAATATACATAGATATTTAATATCTGCTGTGTGCAGACGAGCAGCCTAAAACCATCACTGAAGCAAAGGAAATACACAACTGTTTCCAAGTATTCGGGATAGTGTGAATAAATAACACTATCTTACCGAAATAACCTAATAGAAAAAAGTTAAAAATTTTAAAAACCTCAAGTAGTTATAGATAAGAAAAGCCTTTGAAAATGATTTAAAATTTCATTTCAACATCTAAAATTATAAATTCTCAAACGAATCATTATAACTTGCTTGGATAAAGCTTAAAGTTTAGCACCTGCAAAGTATGTTACACATAGTAGGTCTCCAATAAATCATTCTGGAATGAATGAGTGAATTCATGAATATGCTTTTCAGACAATGTCCTTTCATTATGTTTAGAAATTTTTTAAGATTTTTTTTTAATTCTATGATGCAGGTTGTATGACATTTTCTTATGAACAATTTTTAAATCATTTCCTTAGTAATGACTTTTTTCTTTAAGGGACTCTCAGGATCAATCTCTACTTCAAACAAAGGAAAGGAAATAACTATCACCCTGAAAGACAAAAAGATACAACTAACTAACTGGCCAGAAATAATTAATTAAGAACAGAAATGAAGTTTTCAGATATGAGAGGTGAAAAGAAAAGCAGCTTCAAAATATCTTTATTAACATTTAAGAAAATACAAAACTGTTCTCTATGTTGCATAATGAAAACACACGAAATAGACGTATAAATTTAAGCTACTGTGACTGGTGAAGAGTAAAGACATTTCCCAGTACTGTATATATAACTGAATAAATTCAGACCAAGAAAATAGCTCTTTCTCAAAAGCATTGTGGTGCCCTGGGTTACTGTGGGGACTCAACAGTTTAACCACTGTGCACTTAAAAATAACTCCTCATTTTTAAAAAGAACTTCTTAAAAACTAATATGCATAAAAATACAAATTACTGCAGTTATTTCTACACGGTAAAATGTTAGATTAAATCTACACTGAAACTGTTCAGTAAACCTGTTCTGTTTAAAAGAAGAGAGGTGACAGGTATATGGAAAATAGTAAAGATTTCTAGCAACAATTTCTACACCTTTCGAGCAGAGCTGTCCTTTCACCAACAGTCAAATCTGAGATTCCCCAAGTATTCCCCACGCATTAGGAAAATCAATAGCATTACTTGCGGGGTGCCTAACGTTGCTTTTGCCTAAGCTTTTATCTCATTTTAGCAGCATTAAAAAAAAAGCACGAAAACACAGGATGTATATAACCTTGGCTCACCATTACTCTGGCCTCCCTAATACAATCTGCTAAAAGAGCCAAAGTGTTGTGGTTCAGTTTCACAAGCTTCATCACATGCTTCTGCCAAACTGCGAAGCTAATGGGACAAATAAATAGGCTGACCATACTGTACAACAGATAAAATAGACCCTTAAAGACAGAGCTACAGTCCTTAAAGAGACACGCTTTTTTTTAAAAGGAAAAAAAAAATGAGGTAGTAACATTTTCAAAAATAGTAAAAAATGTAATAAATTAAATAAAAATAGTAAAATAATCCAAATTGAATGTGATTTGTGTTTTCTAAATCCAGCCTGCCTTTGTACATCATTTTCATATTAAACAGCCCGAGGTTCTGCCTGGAACTTGCTAGAAGAAATCTGCAGGAAATGAAGCCTGGTGCCCAATTCCATATGTGACAAAGCATTTTTTTTAAATTACTAATAAGCACATTGCCTAGATTGTGACCAGGCCACACAAAGCATAAATTTTAAAGGCTAAGCATTGGTCAGTAAAACTGTATCTCAGTAGTTCTCATGGTTTCAACAACTTTTAAGAGCATAGGAACCGGACTCAATTTAAATATTGGAAACAGATGACGTATGCGCAATACACATTTTTATGCCTAAAAACATAAACATTTTTCACACTTACAAAATATGCACAACAAATATTATTTGAGACAAAGCCTAGCAATCAGATCTGCCTAGTGCTGTCAACTTTCTGGTCTTTCTGAGAGGCTAATCAATCTATGGAGTGGACACAGGACAAAGTGGAATAAATTCATGGCTGCGGCCACAATCTCATTGGGACCCAGTAATAGTACAAGGAAAAAGAAAACACGTGCTAATAATACTCTAAAGAAAAACAAGCTGTATATTTCCCAGAGTCTGATGAAATACTTTTTTACTTTTCCACGTTTTTTCATTGACTGTTTTAAAATATATGCTTGCTCCTAAGGAGAAAAAAGTAAGACTTGGTTAGGGAGTAAATCTTAAAAGATCCCCAAAGCTAGGCAGATTTATACAGAAGTCTCTTATTTTCCAACACCTGTTACTAAAGTTCCTACACTTGTACTTTAAAAAAATGAGACTGGAAGGAAGCTCCGTCTGCTTAACTTCCTGAGTTGGGATTTACACACCTACCTGATGAGTTCTCTCTCGCACTCTTCCTCTCTCAAATCTTCAGAGAAACATGCACATACATGCCAACACAGACTGTACTACAGACTGTATTACAGGCTCATCAACACCACGACAGAGGAGACAAGCCATACTAAGATAATCAAAGGGAACCACTGTAACCGTGAGAAATGGGTTGCTTTTAGAGCCCGTCTGGACACTTCTTGTCCCTATTCCTACTCAGTTTCTCTTCATCCAGGAACTTGAAAGGATCAGAAAGACAAAACAGTTCGCATTAAAGGAAGAGAAAGAAAACAAGCATGTTCGCTTTCCGGGGGTACTACAAAATCAGCAACGGGACCCGGCTGCGCCCAAATGCAGCATTAAAGACTGCCAGCCCAGACCCTAGATACGTCGTGTAATCAAGACTAAATAAATAACCGTGGTCATTGTCATTAAGAATGAAAATAGTAATAACGATTGTCACCCCGGGGTTCCGTACAGCAGCTGCACACGGACCGCACTTCTCCTCCAGCCCCCACCGCAGCCTCCCCACAGCAGGACACCGCCGCGGAGAAAAGGCCAGTGGGTGGGCGGGGCGCGCGCCGAGCCGTGGGGACAGGGCCGGCTCAGCGGAGCTCCTCGGGCGCGCGCCCCGCCCGGCCCCGCCCACCCCTCTAGCGCCTGCGAGTCCGGCGGGCAGGGCGGCATTATCGGCTTCCGGTTGCTGGGGCCAGTCTCCTTGGTCTCTGGCCGCGCCTTGCCGGGGGAAGAGCGTAACCTAGGTGCTTCCCGCGGGAAGACCCACACCTCCCTCGACCGTTACCTCGCTGCCTAAATTCGGAGGAAAAGAGGGAAAGCCAGTTGTTTTGAGAAACAGCTGATTGCCTTAAGGGATAGTAGAGGAGTCCAACCGATCTTCGCCTATAATATGGAAGGAAAATTACCAGCATCAAGTGGACGTACTAACAGGGATCATACCTTGAACGCTTGTGTGCAAAGTTATCTTTGGGGGATAAAATGGCCCATTTATGCAGCTCCAAAGCATTCCCTTCTGGACTGTCAACGGAATAGTGATGTACCTGGCACTTTCCTGCTGCCCTGAGAACTAAGCGCATGTTTGCGGGGGGTGGGTCCATCTTCTGGTATCATCTCTAAATAGTACTAATTGGAACAGAGATCCTGGAAAATCTAATTAGATTGAAGACCATCTTATTTCTTGATTAAATAGTGTAACCCAACTAGTAATGGTTGCAGTTTAAAACAAGTCATTATTACAAAGAGAAAACAACTTACTTGTGAATAGTTATTGTGAGTCTTAAGAGGCTATCATGGAGGGGCTTCCTTATCTTTTTGACCAAATCTTTTTCCAAATATGTAAAGTGATAACATTTTGAAGGTAGAGGGAAAAAAAAGTGTTATTTCTACTGTTCTGGAAAATCAATATTTACTAGATGATATAACACTGGCAGACTGAATATTTTGCTAACATGGGGAATTTTAGAATGATCCTGGTTGGTAATAGTATATGTATTTTAAAATTCTGTGTTAATTATAAACCGAAATTTTATCTAGATCCTTTCTAGAAGTTTTAAAGAATTTTTTTTTCTTATCTTCTCTTTTATAGGAATTCTGCTTGGACTCAGTACAATATCAGCACAGAATGATTTTCACTAAGATGTAATCCAGATCCTAATGAATGACTTTTCAGCAACAATTCAAACATATTCAAAACGTTTTCAATTCTCGCTTAACCAACTGTTGTGAAAAACAGTGCTTACTGTTAATTAAAATGCAAAACCACCCACAACTACTTCGAAGACCTTTACCTCCAAAATTCCCTAAGCTGCCTTTAAGTAAGAAGAAAGTCCATACAGGTATGTGTATTAATCAGATATGTTATTAAGCTTATTTATTTTTCGTAGAAATTTCTCAACCTACACAGTTCAGAATCACAATTGTGAAAAAGACACTCACTAATAACCAGTAACTTACGAATGTTTGTTGTGAGATGATAACACCCAATTCAATTCTACGACTACAGTTGATCCTCATTGTTTGTGAATTCTATAGGTGCAGATTTACCTAACCGCTAAAATTATTTCTAACCCCCAAAGCAGTACCCTGTCTTTTGAACTCAATGATCTATCATGAGGAACACTTCAGAGTCGTAGAGAGAGCTCTTTCTTCTTTTATAATAGGTGAAACTGTATGCAGGAGAGTAGCAATATACAGGGACTCTTGGTCAATAGTGGATGAGTATAAGCAGGGCAGTGAAAATACACGTTCCCAGCTGACCTCCAGCAAGGGACATGCTCTGCCTTCTTGTTTCAGCTCTCATACTGTAAACAATGGCCCCTTGCTCAGTCTGTTTTCAATCTTTTCTCAGTGCCATGTTTTTAAAATTGTTGTGCTTTTTGTTGGTGATTTTGCTGTCTAAAATAGCCCCAGGCATAGTGCTATCTTGTGTTCCTAAGCACGAAAAGGCTGTGGTATGCTTTACAGAGAAAAATGTATGTGTTGGCTATGCTTATTTCAGGCATGAGTTGCAGTGTTGTTGGCTGCATATTAATGAATCAACAATATATATTAAAGTGTCTTTAAATAGAAACACATATAAAACAAGACTGTGTATTGATTGGCTGCTGATAGTGTTGAGACCAGAGGCCTAGAGGAACTTAACCCTGTATTTTTCCTAGAAGCAATGGCTCAGTGTTGGATAATTCAGTGTTCACTGAGATTTTTATACAACAGAACTCTCAGGAATAACAAGAATCGGCCATACTTCCGAGCACAGTGCTAGGAATTGGGGGTGTAACTGAGCAAAAGAGACCCTGTCCATCCTCTTCATCGGTTATCCTCCGGTTGGATCAAATAATCATATAAGTAAATGTAAAATTATCCTGTGATTAGTGCTATGAAGTGAAATGAGCCACTTGAATAACTATCACTTTATATAAGACCCTTAATCTTCTCTTTCCATATGTGATATCTATTGACTCCTTACTTACAGCAATGATAAAATTAGCATATTTCCACTTCTTTCCCCTTTTCAGTCTCCTCAACCACTTGATTTTAGTTGATTGTGTTCATTAATTTGTAATGTATTTCCTTATTTTAGTGTCCATAGTTATACTGTTAATATATGCCTAGTCTGTAACTTAATTTACAATGTTAAATTATTACCTTTGATGCATGGCTATTAAAGATGCATAAGTCAACATGCCTATACTACCTCCAATTTCCTATCCCACCTTCCCTTTCACCTTTTGTTATATCCTTTCTACATTTCTTTGGTGTTCTGTATTTCTACGTTTACGACCTGTTCTATAACAATAATGCCCACACAGTTATGTGCATTTACTGCTCACTACCAGTTCTTTTGTTGTAGTTTTTTCATTCATCTTTTAGTTGATGTTTATCCGCAAGTACAGAACTGACTAATTTTTTTTGTTGAGGGGCTTTCCTGCTTTTTGGCACCTCAGAGATTCTATGACCTTGACTGTTATTAATCCCATGTTTCCAAAGACTCTTGGTAGAGTACTTCGCACTTAGTAGGTGTTCAAAATATTTGTTGAATGAATTCATTAATACGTAAAAAGACTCAAGTACGCTTTATAAAAATGAGTGTTCAAACACTGAAATAAAACCCTGAAATAAATATCTATAATTTGCCTACGATTCTAGATACTATAGGGAATCAATAACCTGAATGACCTGGTGCCTGCCTTTCAGGACATTTTAAGACCTTTAATCAAGTTCTGAAGATCAGTTACACAAAAAATCAGAACCTTAAATAACAGTATAAGGCAACACGGAATTTATGTCCAATTAATGGTACGGACAGTAGTTCATAGATACGAGACAGCACTGGGGTGGGAATGCGGCTTGAATTAAGACCTGAGGAATTAGTAAAAGTGGAATGAAGTATGTTTTATAGAGGAGTTTCTGTGTAGTTTCTGATGGCAGAGGAAAGTCTTTTGTAAAAGTAGAAATTTAATATATTAGAAAAAAAAGGAAAAGAAATCATAGGGAAATGTATTAAAAACTAGGAAAGTGTAGAATTGAAAAGACAGATAGCATCTTCACTGGGAGGATTTCCCTAAGCACCTCTTCCCCCTCCACCCAGTCAGAGTACCTTCCTTAATGCTCCCACAGTATTTCACGTTTACCCCTACCAAGCACTTATCATTCTCTGGTGTACTTGTTTTGTTTTTGTTTTTGTTTTTTTTAGATTTTATTTACTTATTTGAGAGAAAGCTCACACAAGCAGGGGGAAGGGCAGAGGGAGAAGGAGAAGCAGACGCCCCGCTGAGCAGGGAGTGAGATATGGGACCGGATCCCAGAATCTTGGGATCCTGACCTGAGCCAAAGGCAGATGCTTAATCCACTGAGCCACCCAGGCACGCCCCCTCTGGTGTCACTGTTGACCTGCCTAGTTTCTATACTAAACTGTGAGATGTTTGCTGGTAGTGAGGTCTGTGCTGTGTGATTGTACCCTAGGCATTTGTACAGCTGGTACATGGTATGTGTGAAATATTTATTGAATTAATGAGAACAGTAAGTGTGGGCTATATTAATTGAGAAAGATGGATTGAATAAGGTTTAAGGTACACTTTGAAAGAAGAAAATTATTTCAGTTGGTCTGTAAGAAAAGGTATTCCACACAGTGTGATCACCCGAAAAAATGAGATTACACACGAGCAGTATGGGCTTTGTGATCGTCAGTCATAATTAGAGTATCTGAAGGTTTCTGCTGAAAATTAATGAGTCATTACCCAGCAAGGTTAGGTGAAGTGGATCCAAATCACATAGATTTTTACTCGCCAAACTAAGGAATCTGAGCTATCACTGGTAAGATTTGGATAATTTGATGGAAACGTTATCAGGCTGTGTCAGAAAATCAAGGGTGAAGTTAAATCGATGTCAATTAGGATGATGGCCATGAAAATTAGAAGAGAAAATCTGTTTTTTTTTTAATATCACTTAACTGTGAGAGAACTTTAGAATGCAAAAGCCTGTGTGAAGGCACTTGATAAACTATAAAATCATTGCGTAGTTGTGAGATGTTACACTACTTTAATACTTCTTGCTTGACCTGCAATTGTTTACTGACTTGCAGCAACCTGGAAAGTGCAAAAGGCCCTAGAGTAGGAGTCCAGGGAACTGAACACTGGTCTTAGCTCCAACACTGATATGATGCATGGCTTTAGGAAGTCATTCAGTCGGTGGGTCTTATCTTTCTATTCTGAAACAGCAGAACTTAATTAGGTCACTGATTTTCAGTCCTTTTCTCCGCTGTAAACCAAATGAAGATGGGACACGAATCCATCAAAACAATAGCTCCCTTCTACATTCTCATGGTAGAAAAGGAAAGGGGAGTGAAGTGGGGGAGGAAAAGAGGTAGGGAATTAGAAGCTTTGGAGCTGACGTATATAATTTGAGTATAGCCTGGAGGTGATTAATTGGATGTGCTAAATGTGAGGACTGAGGAATTAGAAGTATGGTAGACTGAAAAATAACCCCATAAAAAGATATCAACATCCTAATCTCTAGAACCTGTGAATGTTATCTCATATGGCCAAAAAAAAAAAAAAGTGTTATATGGGGTTATAGACAGAATCAAGTTAAGGATCTCGTGATGAAAGATTATTTTTGACTATCCAGGTGGGCCCAAAATGCAATCACACGTATCCTTATAAGAGAGAGGCAGAGGGAAATTACACACACAGAGGAGACGATGATATGAAGATGGAGCAAAGAGAGATTTGAAGATGCTGGCCTTGAAGATAAAAGTGATGGCCATAAGCCACAGAGTGCTGGCAGCTACCAGAAGCTGGAAGAGGCAAGGAATGGATCCTTAACAAGAGAATCCAGAGGGAACACGGCCCTGCTGACACCTTGATTTTGGACTCAGTGATAAAATTTTGGCTTCTGGCCTCCAGAAGTGTGAGAGAATAAATTTCTGTTGCTTTAAGCCACCAAGTTTGTGGTAATTTGTTACAGCAGCTAGAGGAAGCTAATACAAGAGGAATCCAGGATTCCTCCCTCTCTCTCTCTCTCTCTCTCTCTCTGTGTGTCTATGCACATATGTGTGACAAGATAACAGATGTATCTCTATGAGATAAAGGAGAACAGAAACTGCTGATGAGTTTGGTGTAGACAGGAAAAGTTTGAAGTTCATAGGGCTTCCAGACCCAAACTTAGAATTATTATTGTATATGGAAAATTAGTTGAAGTGAGAGGAGGGATAATGATAGAACCTTTGGGAATACTAAATAGTAAATTGAGAAAGAAAGATTTGTCTAGAGAAAGATGAATAGCCAGGTGGCATTAATGGAGAAATGATGGTGTTCTCATGAGAGCCAAGGAGAGAGTGAATTTCATTGAGAAGAGAGTGGATTAAAGTATCAAATCCTAAACAGAGGTCAAATAAAGTAAGTAATAATATGTATCCAGTAGGTTTAGCAACCAGGTATCAATTATTTTGTGATAACAGCTTTGGTAGTAGAGGTGGAAAGTTCCAGGTCATAATGGTTTGAAAAGTAAATGGGAGGAGACTTTGAGAGGACAATAAAAGAACTTTATTATAAATTAAATATCCTTTCTAAATACAGCACATCAAACTTAAGTTGTCTTGTTTTTTTGCATGTCAAGATAGCTGGAATTTAAAGTATTAATAAAGTATATACCAATTAAAAATAAAAGAAAGTAGACTTAGATGAATTATAAATGTATATCACAAACTTCAGGGAAACCACTTAAAATTTTTTTAAAGGAAGCATAATTGATACTCTAAGAGAGAAACTGAGAAACTGAAGGAGCAAAACTGAATCATGAAATGTTCAACTGAGACCAGAAAAAGAAGAAAAGGAAGATTAAAAAAAGAAGAAGAAGCAAAACAATAGCAATGAATAGAAAACTTTATAAATATGGCAGATATTAAGCCAATCATGTCCATAATTCATTAAAAGCAAATGTTCTAAGTATACCAATTAAAAGACAAACTGTTATAGCAGATAAAAAACAAGACCCAACTCTATGTTGTCTACAAGAAACTTACTTTATTTATTTATTTTTTAAAAAGATTTTATTTATTTATTCAACAGAAATAGAGACAGCCAGCGAGAGAGGGAACACAAGCAGGGGGAGTGGGAGAGGAAGAAGCAGGCTCATACCGGAGGAGCCTGACGTGGGGCTCGATCCCATAACGCTGGGATCACTCCCTGAGCCGAAGGCAGACGCTTAACCGCTGTGCCACCCAGGCGCCCCAGAAACTTACTTTAAATATAAAAACACAGATAGGTTAAAAGTAAAGGTGCAGAGAAAGACATACCATGCTAACACTAATAAAAAAAAAAGCTGAAGTAGCTATATTAATTTCAGACAGAGCAGATTCAGAACAAGAAAAATTATTAGGGATAAATGGGGGCAATACTTAATTATAAAGGGGTCAATTCTTTAAGAAGACATAATAATCTTTGACATGTACCCAAAACAGGGAGTCAAAATATCTGAGGCAAAAACTGCTAGAATTGTTAGGAGAAATAGATAACTCCACTATTATAGTTTAAGAGTTCCACACCATTTATCAGTAATTAATAGATCCACAGGGGGGAAATCAGTAACGATATAGTTAAACCGAATAATACCAACAATCAACAGGTTCCAATTGTCTTCATTAAACAAGAGCAGAAAGCATTCTTCCCAAACTCCTACAAGACACTCATCAAGCTAGACCACATTCTGGGCCATAAAACATACTTTTAAAAGAACAGATATTATACAGTGTTTGTTCTCAGAACACAATGGAGTTAAACTAAAAATCAATAACAGAAATATTTGGAGGTTAAACAACACTCTTAGATAGGACATGGGTCAAAGAAGTCACAGAGATATTTTTAAATGTTTTGAACTAAATGAAAAAAAAAACAACCTATCAAAATGTGTGGGATATAGTGAAAGTAGGGCTTAGGGAGTATGTATAGCCTTGAATGCATATATTGTGAAAAGAAAATTAATCTAAAACAAATACTCTAAGCTTTTACTTTAGGAAACTAGAAAAGGAGAAGACTAGGTATCCTAGTCAATCATTCAGAAGGTAATCTAGATGAACTCTAGAAGCAGGAAGCCAATGCTGATGGATGTCTTCACAGGCAGATTTCTGTGAATGATACAAATTCATTAAAAGATGAATAACTATAATGAAATCATACCACCCTCAACATGAATTTTCAGAAGTATCCAAAAGGCAAAACAACAGCACAATAAAGAAAAAAAAATCAGTGGTTGACAGAAGTTTGTTCGGGGAGAGTAGGAGTGTTGAATACATGAAGCGCTGGGGAATTTTAAGGTGGTGAGATTATTTTTTATGATATTGTAATAGTGGATGCATGACATTATGCATTTGTCAAAATCTATGGAGCTGTACAACACAGAGAATGAACCCTAATGTAAACTATGGACTCTAATTAATTGTATGTCAACATTGGTTCATCAATTGTAATAAATGTACTACGCTAATGCAAGATGTTAGTAATAGATAAAACTGTGCAGGGGAGGGGAATGTACGGGAACTGTCCTCTTGCTCAAGGTTTTGGTTTTGGGTTTTTTTTTTTGGTATCTAAAACTGTTCTAAAAATAAAGTCCATTAATTTAATTAAAAGTTAGATTAAATAAAGTGAAACAAACAGAACAGAGGAGAAGAAAAGACATCAAACTGAGTGTAAATTACTTAGTTTGCCTTTGAGGAGAAGGATAAATATGGTGAGATGGTGGTGGTTGGAAGGAGTCCTGGAGTTTGTTGAGAATTTTGCTTGTGTTACTATGTTTGTTTTCATATGGGAGACAGAAAAAAAAGGTGAAGATAGTGGTGTAACCATTTTATTGAATGAGCTAGTTTTTATTAGTTCCATATAAACAGGAAGCAAACATTCTTCTCCTCCTACTGCCCTTCAAACTCACACGGAATACATCTCTCTTCCCAGGCTTTTCTCATCACTTTCATCTATGCGCCTGTTTCATTTTCAGATATCATACAAATAGTTCAATCTAAATCATTACTTTTAACTAGCATGCAATCAAACCTTGCCCCTTCCCCCAACTCAGACTAGGTCTGCTAATTTTTAGACAAGTCAAAGGAAACAGGGGCACAATAAGTTCTTCCACCTTGTTCTTTACTTTTTTCCCCACAACTTAAAGAGTTTCTGCTCCTCCATAGCAGGGGCTAGGGGTGGGGAAGAGTTAAGGAATGAAGATAAGAATCAGACATCAATCTCTGTACCCCCTGAAATGCCCTGAGATACAGATCAAGTAGTTTCAAGGACTCTCTTGCCTTGCTCCAACTGGAACACAGCACTGGATGGGCTACTACTTTTTTGCTACTCTGTAAGTATTAGTGGGGGATGTGAGTAGGGGAGTGGTGAGATGTTATATTCTCCTTGTGGTATACACTCCGGTTCTCTATAAATGGTTCTCTGAGAATTCCCATCACATGGTTTGAGGTGGGTGAGAAATCATCCTCTTCCACCCACTACGGGGAAGGGAAGGTCGGGAAAACACATACCACCCCAATAGCTCTATTCAGAAGAATTCCTCTCTCTAAACTCATGCCAGTCTCTAGCCATCTCTTATATACAGACAACAGCTGGATGACAGTTGGATTTGTTTTGGCCATCTCTTTGCAAGTCTTGCTTTAATGAGTCTATTATCTCTTCCTTAGAATGTAGAGGTCCCGGGGCGCCTGGGTGGCACAGCGGTTAAGCGTCTGCCTTTGGCTCAGGGCGTGATCCCGGCGTTATGGGATCGAGCCCCACGTCAGGCTCTTCCACTATGAGCCTGCTTCTTCCTCTCCCACTCCCCCTGCTTGTGTTCCCTCTCTCGCTGGCTGTCTCTATCTCTGTCAAATAAATAAATAAAAAATCTTAAAAAAAAAAAAAAGAATGTAGAGGTCCTCATCATTTACTGTACTCTTCATTTATTGTACTCAACTGAGACAATGGAAGAAAAGTCATTTAACATTCAGTCACATAGGAAAGAGAAAGCATATTTGGTGCAGTGAGGTATTGAAGAATGCAGGCACAGTGCACTTTCTGGACTTAAGAGAAAAAAGAACATTTACCAATGTAACCTAACTGAACTTGTAGTATGTTGTAGCCAATATCAGGATGTTTTCATGTTCAGACATTGGTCTGCCATTTGGCATTGAAAAGAAATGTCTTTGCTCGAAGAAGTTTCAAATGAGGAAGAGATAATGATAAATGATAAATAACAAAACTTCATCAAAATCATTTTGCCCATCCATATTTCCAGTTTTATTTGCAATTACTCAAAAAAAATCCCTCTATGTCCTACTGTTTTATCATTTCTGTTCTTCCAAGAGTTGCTCCCTACCCTTTCTAAACCTAATACAATTTAGTCTTTCTACTTTCTCAATTGACCACTCAAACTTTAACCCCAGTCAGCTAAACAAAAGTCCTGATACTTAAGCAAGCATATACAGAAATTTTTAGAAGGTGAAAGAGGGGTGAGTAAATAAAGAAAAGCTATGCATGCTAACACATTAATAGTTTTGTCCCTGATACCTTGATTAATATAAACTAATTGTGCTTTTTTTTTTTCTGGTTTAGCCAAGACTGATAAAACTGAGCCAAAACATGTAACGTTCCTTCAAGATGAAACCACTTCAACTGAAAGACAGAAAACTAGTTTTCCTGATGTTGTTTCAAGAAATCAACCACAAACCCTTGTCAATATCCAAAATATCTTTCTTGATCATTATATACAAGAAAGAGTGACTACTATTTCGATACCCAGGAAAACTTTTGAGAATGTCTACTGGCACATTCCAGAGACTGCTACTGGTTCCTTATTTTTTCCAACCTGTCATTCAGCCTCAACTCGAGTTTTTGGGGAAGAAACAAGACAAATGAAAAGGTCAAGAAAATCAAAAGAAAAAGCATCAAAAATAAAAAATATTTATTTTGGTGACATGTTCAAAGACATTCTGATTCTCTCCTCAGAGTTCTCCAGACTTTCAAGTACCACTTCTCCAGCTCTTCCTCCCAAACCCAAGGAAGTTCACTCTGAGTGTCCACATTTATCTACCTGTATTTTTAGGAAATCTCTGATAGGTCCAACTGCAACAGTGTCAAGCCCTGTACCAAGATTTAGGCGTGCTAAAGCAGAAAGACATTTGAAACAAAATACTGCCATGGTACTAAGTATCACTCATTTTCCAGGTCTCATGTCCATACCAACACCAATTTTGCCAAGAAAACCTCACAGACAGTCTTTGTTAGGTAAATCCATTCTGAACATGGTTTGTAATAATGGGGTCAAGTAGAGCAAAGGGGAGAGAAGGCATGCAAGCAAACAGTGGTTATCCCTTGAGTTTGTAGCTGTGGATGATGGGATCACTTTTTGCCTATACAGTCAATACATGAGCCAGACTGAAGTAATAGAAATACTGACCTTGAAGGTCTTCCAAGGTCAAACTGGGAGCTCTACCCAGATGGTGGTAGTGGGAACCAGATGAGGAAGTTCAAAGGATCCAAAAAGTCAACATAAAAGAACGGTGAGAATGAACATTCAGAAGGTAATCTAGATGAACTCTAGAAGCAGAAAGCCAATGCTGATGGATGACTTCATGGACACATTTCCATGAATAACACCAATTCATTAAAAGATGAATAATTATAATGAAATCATAATACCCTTTACATGAATTTCACAAGAATCCAAAAGTTGGTTCATTTTTTTCTTTTTTCTAGAAACTCATGTAACAGAATCTGAAAACGTAGAAAGTACTCAAAGGCAAAGCACACCAAACCTGCCTGAAGGTAAATGCCACATCATTCTTTAAAAAACTGTATATTAAGTTAACCTCTCTATAAAAGTATTCATGATTTTGTGTGTCAGTGTCTGTGTGTGTGATTCACATATATGTCTCAGCTCATTTTCAGCTCGTTAGGCTATTTACTCAGGAACTATTTTTTTAAAATATTGACTATAAACCAAACTTTGTACTGATGTTGGGAACATAAAAGCTCAAGTATCCTTAATCTGGGTGGGGCAGATAAACACGAAATAATGAAAATTAACTACTTTCCACGTGCCAGACACTGTTCTAAGTGCTTTGACTTTAGTTACCTAGCAGAAACAAATGAAAAATAATCTTTAAAGAAAATTCCATCATCCTAGACTCACATTATTTCTACAAATAATTTCACAAATACAGTGTGTAATAAACAAGTCATAATTGTGAGGCACGTGAAGAGAGAGACAAAATGAATGAGAACTAGCAAACAAACAGTAAAAAAATGCCCACAGGAGATACAGGTGTTAGAATGATCAGGTACAGATTTTAAAATAACTTGAAGACTTTTGGTCTGTCTACAATTGAGTAGTGTGTATTGGACAAACCCTCCCACCAAAATCAGCTATTAACGCTGCCCAAAATCTATAAAATAGCTATTGAAGGTATTGGAGAGTAGCCATTGTAGGCCTGACACGAGTGGCTACCATCTTTGAAATAAGGGATGCTCTACATTGACCTTGGCTTTTGCCTGAGGTCATTTGTGGTGTTAAAGAACAGAGCACAAGTAGAAAGGGGTAGTTTTACTGAGCCATCAGACTTCAGAGCTGTTAATATAGCTGGGGCTGGAGATACAAAATCTCAGAGAGGAGAGAAATGAATCCAAATATCTGCATATGTATCTGCTGATTTCTAATCTGTGCATATGCAGGATAAAACTCTAAGAAACACAGCAGAAAATATCAGCTTAGATGCTAAGGAAGTGAACATATATTTCCATAATGGCATGGAAGACAGTTATTGGAATTAAAGCTCTGCCAAAATGTAGGGGCCTTGTAAATACACTGGGCTTTTAGTTGAAGACCCAGAGGACCCCTGCATTAGAAATAAGGATGATGTTTTAGAAAAAGGCACAAAACTAAAATAGATTATCCGTAACAAAGCTCAAAACCAATCCTTAATGAATCAAAGTGATACATTTTGCCTAATCAAAGAAAATGTAACACTTGTTGGAGAGATGTAGCATTATCCTGATCCTTTAAAATTCTCAATGTCCAGCATTAAATTAAAAAATCACAAGGCACCCTAAAAACAGAACAAAACGTCTGAAAATCAGTAGAAAGAAACAGGCAATAGAAACAGACCCATAGAATCAGATAATGAAGTTTTCAAATGAGGATTTTAAAATAATTGTGACTACTATGTTTAAGAAAATAATAAGTTGGAGAATTTTACCAGAGAACTAGAATTTTTGTTTTTAAAAACAAGAGTCAAATAAAATTCTAGAATAGAAAAAATAGTAAAACAAATTAATGATTCAATTAATGATTAAACATAGAACACTCCAACCATAGAATTTTCTCTTTTTTCTGTTTAATATACTTATTGTGAAATGATTACCACAATAAAGTAATATCTATCACCCCACATTTTTCTTGTTATGAGAGTTTTTAAGATTTCGAATATACAGGACAGTATTGTTAACTATAGCAACCATAGGACTCTGAACCCACTATCCCTCCCAGTAGTTCTGTACCATTATCTGTGACATAAATTAACTTCTTGGTCTCCTCTGTATCATAAGCTGAAAGAAGTTATGCTGCCACTTCTGATTTATTGAGTTTGTTCCACTCTGGTGGTTCCCTCTTTGAAAAGTTTCGGGCAAGTTTAAGGGTCTTCAGATCCTTCAGAGAGCCATCAGGGAATTTGTATTTACCTCTCCACATCCATCTCCTTCACTTCCACTCAAAAACCAACTGCTTGGGCTTAGTCCATGAGAATGGGTGAGCTAGGAGCAGGCCACAGACTTAGGTCTTAAGTGACTTTCCTTTCCTTCTTACTCCACTCTCTCCCAAGACAAGGACTCTCTCCATCATATCACACATCTTTCTGCTACAGTTAACTTTTACTCTATTGATCTGAAATGGGCACACAGGGCCTACTTTAGAAACCAGAAACTGAACATTGTTTTCTCTGGTCTAGGATGTATTATTTCCTTTTGTTGAAGCAATGGCATAAGAATTACTGAAATTGTAAAATATGTTGCTGCAAATAATGCAGCAAGAATGGCCATGAACATAAAATTTATTTTACAAAATTTCAAAATGTTTTCCTGCTGCACTCGGGTGTATACTTGGATAGGACATTTTTGATGGAAGGTGAAACCCACAAGGGTCATGATAAAGTAAATTTAGATTATCTCTGCTTGGCTAACTTCTGAGTTGTTTGGATTTTTTTCTTTTCTTGTGTGGGATCTTCAAACTGAGGGAAAGAAGCTTAATTACGTAAGGCACTTGAAACATGCATCAGGATGATATTAGGAGAAAAAGCAAGGTTGTTCCTTGGGAGGTGATCTCTATCTGACATGATTATATGATGTCTTTTATTAGTTTTATGAAGCAAGAAGTTGCTTATGTAAATTAATAAAATTTTTAAAAATATTTTTACATATAACACAAAAAGACTGAGATTGATGGAATTTAACTTATCTAGATAGAAATCTATAAACATATGGTTTTCTTTTTGAAAGACAATTGTACTTTCTGATATTTGAAACACACACACACACACACACAACACCCAGTTTAGCTGAGACTTTGTGGGTGAAGGTTATGAGGAATCTCTTGAGGAAGATTTACACAGCTAACCTATTTATGACAATTCTCTGTTATCATAACATAAATACTCTTTAACTTTCATTCTAAGTGCTAACACAGTTGAGTCTCATGTTTTCTTTTGTTTACTTAGTAATCATTAAAGCTAGAAAACGAGAGGAATCACAGGCACATCTCATACGTGGTGGAGGTCTCAAGACTATTAATGCAACACGATATGAAACAGTAATAGCCATGACCAACCTCGCCGTACTAAACTGTCAAATATATGGAAGAAATGCACTTAATCTTAAGGTATGCTAGATCTTTTTAATGGCAACTGTTTTTTGTATTGTCAATTATTTTTGCTTTAGGTTTCTTAATTTAGGTTAATTTCCATGTTATTGAAGGGATCTTTCCTGTTGCAATACAGATTTTCCAGGAACACATTCAGATTTATCTCTAAATGTATGTCCTAGTTTGCCTTCATTCCACTTTCTTAAAATGTTAAGATCCAAACCAATTGTATGTTTTTTCATTATAGCGTTTCTTTCATTATCTAGCATGGTAAGAAAAGTGGAATTCAGAATTATCATATTTTAAAGTTGTCAGCAATCTTTGGGCCTTGTGCCAAATTTAGCCATAGGCTGACTTTCTGCTGAACACAAACCTGGTATGATGAATAGCAATAATAATAGCTACCATTTATTAAGTATCCACTATGTGCAAAGCAAATGTTACTCTTAAAACTTAAAATCTTCATTTTACGGATAGGAGCACTGAAGCCCAATGAATATAACTTGTGAAAGACCGTACAGCAAACAAGTAGTAGAGCTTGGGTTTGAAGCCAGGGCTCTTTGACCTCAAAATCTATGCTTTTCTATTTTAAATTTTATTTTGAAATAAGTTCAAACTCATAGAAAAATTGCAAAAATAGGAAAAGCTACAAGAGAGTTTCTTGGGGAAATGAGGGCATTCAACAATGCCTACATATGCTGGGGGATTTAGAAAGCTATGTGCATGGTCAGCACAGGATGCATTCTCAGAAAAAGCCCAAGAAGACCCCAAGCTTTCACCATGCTTTAATGGTCTGGCTTAAGCATTGAAAGGGTGCCCCTGAATAGAGCCAATCTGAAAAGGCGAGAAGAAATATTATTCTCTCTCTCCTCCTGGTCCTGTTGTACAAGGATGTCTCTATCAAAACACTAACTGAACACACGCTAAAGGAGCAGAGATTTCAAAGACAACAGTGAAAATGTAAAGACAACAAAAACAATTTAGAAAAATCACTAAACCAACAGCTACAGCCCACAGCAAGCAACAAAAATAAACCCTGAAAAGGGGAATAATATGACTTTTGGAGTTACCACATTATAATATTCAAAGCATTCCGTTTTCAACAAAAAAATATAGAACACGTGAAGAAACAAGAAATATGGCCTAGTCACTGTAAAAATTAATAGAAACTGTCTCTGAGGAAGCACAGACATTGGACTTACTAGAAAAAAACTTTACAATCAACTGTTTTAAATATGCTAAAGTAGCTAAAAAAACAAAACAGAAGAATGATGTGTGAGCAGAGATTTATCAATAAAGAGATAGAAATTATAAAGAGGAGGAACACCTGGGTGGCTCAGCGGGTTATAGCAGCTGCCTTTGGCTCAGGTCATGATCCTGGGGTCCTGGGATTGAGCCCCACATCGGGATCCTTGGTTGGTCGGGAGCCTGCTTCTTCTTCTCCCTCTGCTGCTTCCCCCTGCTTGTGCTCTCTCCCCACCCCTCATCAAATAAATAAATAAAATCTTAAAAAAAAGAGAAAGAAATTATAAAGGAGAACCAAAAAGAGCTGTAAAATACAATAACCAAAACAAAAATCTCATTGGAAACTTTTAATAGTAGATTTGAGCAGGCAGAAGAAAGAATCAGAGAACTGGAAGATATGTCAATTGAAATCATCCAGTATGATTAACAGAAGAAGAAGGAACAAAGGAAGAGGAAGAAGGAACAATAGAAGTAGAAGTAGAAATAGTAGGAGGAGGAGGAGGAGGAGGAGAGGAAGAAGGAGGAGGAGAGGAAGAAGGAGGAGGAGAGGAAGAAGGAGGGGAAGGGGAAGAAGGAGAAGAACAAAAAAAATGGACAGAGGCTGAGAGACCAGTCAGACACCATCAAGTGTACCAAATATAGATAATAGAAGTCCTAGAAAAAGAGGAGAAAAAAGGGCAGAATGAATATTTGAAGAAATAATGGCCAAAACCTCCCCAGCTTTGATTAGGACTACAAATCTATAGATCCCAGAAGCTTGACAAATTCCAAGAAGGATAAACACAAAGAGATTCACACTGAGACACATTATAATCAAATTGTCAAAAGCTAGAGAAAAATCTTGAGAACAGCAAGAGAGAAATGATTTGTCATGCATACGGGATTCTCAAAAATAACAGCCAATTTGTCATCAGAAACCACAGAAGCCAGAAAGGAATGGGATGACATTTTTAAAAAGAAAGAAAAGCAATCTCTCAGCCAAGAATCCTACATCCAGCAAAACTACCTTTTGAAAAACAAATGAGAAATTTAGATGTTCAAAGGTAACCAAAAGTTGAGGAAGTTTGTTATTAGTACACCTTTCCTATATGAAATGCTGAAGAGAGTTCTTCAGGCTGCAATGAAAAGACATTAGACAGCAACTCAAAACTTTAGACAGGAATAAAGGAATCTGGTAAAGGTAACTACATAGGTAAATATAAAACTCAGTATTATTCTATTTTTGGTTTGCAACTCTTTTTTTAATTTCCTATATGATTTAAAAGACAAATGTATAGGGGTGCCTGGGCAGCTCAGTCATTAAGTCTCTGCCTTCAGCTCAGGGCATGATCCCAGGGTCCTGGGATCAAGCCCCGCATCAGGCTCTTCCGCTGGGAGCCTGCTTCTTCCTCTCCCACTCCCCCTGCTTGTGTTCCCTCTCTCGCTGGCTATCTATCTCTCTGTCCATCAAATAAATAAATAAAATCTGAAAAAAAAAGACAAAGGCATAAAATAATAATTATAAATCCATGTAAATGGACACACAATGTATAAAGATGTCACTTTTGACAAAATATCATAAAGTAGGGCAGGGGTGGAGTTGTATAGGAACAAAGATTTTGTGTGCTATTGAAATTAACTTGGTATCAATCCAAACTAGATTGTTATAAATTAAAATGCCAACTGTAATCTCCATGGTAACGACTACTAAGAAACTATCTTAAAAATATACACAAAAGAGTATGAGAAGAAAATCAACATGGCCGATTGCAAAATAATTAAACTCCAAGAAGGCAGTAATCAAAGAACAACAATAAAAAAACATTTTGGAAAAGGCAAAACTATGGAGACAGTAAAAATAGCAGTGGTTGCCAGGGATGTTGGGGGAGGGAGGGAAGAATGAGTAGGAGGAGTATAGGGGATTTTCAGGGCTGTAAAATTATTTTGTATGGTACTGTGCTAATGGATACATTTCATTATACATTTGTCAAAACCCACAGAGTATTCAACACAAAGTTTGAACTCTAATGTAAATCACGGACTTGGGTTCATAATGATGTGTGCTAATGTTGGTTCACTGATTACAACAAATACATCATACCAGTGTGTGAAAAAGATTACAACAGAGATTAATGAAATAGCATATAGAAAAGCAGAAGAATCAACAAAAGCAAAAGTCAGTTCTTTAAAAGGATCGATGAAATTGACAAATCTTTAGCTAAACTAAGAAAAAAGAGAAAAAACAAATAACTAAACCAGAAATGAAAACAGAGACATTACTACTGACTTTATAGAAATAAAAGGGGTTATAACAGAATACTATGAACAACTGTATGCCAACAAATTAAATATCTTAGATGAAATGCAAAATGTTTTAGAAAAACACAAATTACCAGAACTGACTCAACAAAAAATAGAAATCTGAGCAGAACTATAATGAGTAAAGAAACTGAATAAATAATCAAAAACCTCCCAAAAAAGAAAAGTCCAGGAATGGAAGGCTTCGTGGATGAATTCTGCTAAACATTTAAAGAAAAATGAACATCTATACTTCTCAAGCTCTTCTAGAAAATAAAAGAGGAGGAAATATCTCTAATAGTATTTTGAACCCAGTTCCACCATGGTGGGGGGGAGTAGTTTCCCCATACCACCAAGCAATTCTCAGACGCAAGCTGGGTATCCTACAATTCAGCTCAATTCTGCCGCTACCTAACGACAGATTCCATAGGTAAACTGCTCAGTCCCTCAAGGCTGCCTTCCAACTCAGAATGCCAATCACAAGCCCAGGTTGTTACTTGCACTTCTGACCAATGGCTATAAATTCGAGGTTCCCATGACCCTCTCCCTGGGTTCAATTAATTGGCTAGAGTGGCTCACAGAACTCAGGACTCCCATTTACTTACTAGATAACTGGTTTATTACAAAGGATATTAAAGGAATTAAAGGATGTGAGTCAATAGTCAGATATAGAGATACATAGGACACGGTATGGAAAAAGGATATGGAGCTTCCATGCCCTCTCCAGGCACAACTCTCCCCAAATCTCCACGTATTTACCAACCTAGACACTCTTCAAATCCTGTCGTCTTGGTTTTTATGAAGGCTTTATTACATAGGCATAATTGATTAAACCATTGGCCTTTGGTGATTAAACTCAATATCCAAACCCTCTCCCCTCTCTGGAGGAAGGGGGAGTTGGTGAGGCAGAAAATGCCAATCCCCTGGAAGCCAGCCTCCACCCTTCAGTGCTTTCCAAAAGTCACCTCATTAACATAAAACCAGTTGAAAGGGCCTTGTTATGCATTTCACTTTTATGGCTTTTAAGTAATTTTAGGAACTGAGGACAGGCGATCAAATATAATAAAAGATGTTCCCACTGCTCTTATGCCTCTAGAAATTTCAAGAATTGGGGGACCTGTGAGCCAGGAGCTTCGAATAAAGACCAAATATATATGAGAGATATATTTTTGTCATCTGAGTGACCAAATACATATTCTTTTAAATTAGAATATCACAATCTCTAACACATTCTATGCTGTCAATATAACCTAGATGTTAAAGGAACAAAAAACACCAAAGAAAACCACAGACCAACACCTCTTATGAAAATAGATAAAAATCCTCAGCAAAATACTAGCAAACTGAATCCAAAAAAATTAAAAGGATTATACATAATAACAAAGTGACATTTATTCTTGAAATAAAAAGATGATTCAACATAAGAAAATCAATCAATACACATTAATGCATAAAGGCAGAAAACATAATCATCTTAATTGATGTAGAAAAGGCATTTGACAAGAATTACTTCTTTAAAAGGATTAATAAAATTTCTAAATCCATATTATGACTGGTTAAGGAAAAAGAAAGAAAACTCTAAATACCAAATTCAAAATAAAAAAAGGGGAAATCACCTCAGTCTCACAGACATTAAAATAGAAGATAACAAAACACTAAGGACAACCTTTTCCCAGTAAGTGCCACGGCCATGATGAAATGGAAAAATTCCTTAGAAAACACAACTTACTGAAATGGGCACAACAAGAAATAGAACACCAGTATAGTTTTGTTCCTGTAACAAAATCTAATTAAAATTTTAATTAAGAGCCTTCACTCAAGGAAAGTTCTAGGCACATAGGACTTCCCTGGTGAGTCTATCAAACACTTAAGGAAGAAATAACACCAGTTTACATGAACTCATTTTGTGATGCCTACATAACTCCCACTCCAAAGTCAGACAAGGATATTATAAGAAAGGAAAACTATAGACGACTGTTTTTCATAAATTAAGTGCAAAAATTCTCAACAAAACATTAGCAAATCGAATTCAGCAATATCAAAAATTAAAAATGAAGGATAATGTATCATGACTAAATGAAACTTTCACAAGAAATTAAAAGTTGTTTTAATATTTGAAGGTGTGTTATTCTCAACAATATCATCTCAATAAATTAAAAAACTTGACAACATTCAACACACATTTAAAATGAAAGAAAGGGGCACCTGGGTGGCTCAGTCGGTTAAGCATCTGCCTTCAGCTCAGGTCATGATCTTGGGTCCTGGGATGGAGCCTCCTGTTGGGGCTCCCAGCTCAGCAAGGAGCCTGTTTCTCCCTCTCCCTCTGTCCCCCCACCCCCAGCTTGTGCGTTCTTTCTCTCTCTCTCTCTCTCAAATAAATAAGTAAAGTCTTTTTAAAAAAGATGAAAGAAAACAAATATACCTCTATGTAAACTAGGGTTAAAGGAAACCTTTCATAACTAAATAAAGGGTATCTATGAAAACTCTGCCACCAACATCATGCATAATTAGTAAGGACTGAATACATTCTCCCTGAGATTAGGAGCAAGGCAAGAAAATTTTTTCCTTTACTTTTATTTTACATTGTAATGATGATTCTAGCCACTTACATAAGATAAGAAGATTGGAAAGAAAAAGTGAAACTATCTTCATTGGCATTCAACATGATTGCTTATGTAGAAAATCTTAAGAATCTCAAAAAAAATTCTACCAATAAGTAAATTTAGCATGGTTGGTGGAAACAAAGTCAAAGGTTTAAAAACTGACATAGGACTATCACCAGGGACAAAGTCATAGAGGTCATTTAGAATTCTGCCATTCACATAAAAAAAAAAAAGAAAAGAAAAAGGACAGAAGACTTCGACAGATCTTTACAAAGGATGATATACTAAGGGCCAACCAGAACATGAAGATGTTCTCACCATTGTTCATCAAGGATGACAAATTGAAACCACAGTCAGATTCCATAGCATATTCTTTAGAATGACTAAAATTAAAAACTCAGGAGGGGGTCAGTTAAAAAAAAAACAAAAAACAAAAACAAACTCTGATAATATTCTCTTATTCATTTTTCATGTGGTGAGCTTTTTGATTTGCTGATTCTTGCCATTCTGTTTTTTATTAATTTTTGCTCTTATTTTTATTATTAATATCTTTCCTCTTTTGGAGGGATTCATTTGATGTTCTTCTTCTAACTCTTTATATGAATGTGGGCACCACTGATTTTCAGCCTTTCCTTTTCTTGTTTATGAGTTGAAGGCTGCAAATTTTCCTGTAATCCTAACTTCAACTACCTCCCCCAAGGTTTGAAATGTCATATTTTTGAATATTTCAATTTTGAAATGATTTAAAAGTTACAGAGATATTGCAAGAAAAGTACAATGGAAACCCACAGAGGTGCTTCATTACCCCTGAGTGCTTTAGTACATATTCCCTACAAGCAAGGATGTTCTCCTACGTAACCACAGGGCAGCCTTCAAAATCAGGAAATTAATATTGATTCATTACTCTATTCAACCAAGAGATCCCACTTGAAGTTTGCTGATTTACCCCATAATGTTCTTTATCACAGAGGGATCCAATCCAGGGTCACATGTTGAATACAGTTGTTTCAGTTTCTTTCAAGCTGGTATGTTTCCAGCTTTCTTTGACTTTCACGACTTTGAAACTTAAAAATTACAGGCAAGTTATTTTGCAAAATGTGCATTATTGTGCATTTGTCTTTTATTTTCCAATGATTACATATAGGTCATTAACCTTTGGCATTAATATCTCAAAAGCTTTTTTTAATTCTATCTTATCACATGGTGAATGATTTCGATTTATCCCATTACTAACAGGGTTTACTTAGATTCCGTGTTTAAAGTAGTATCTTCAGAGCTTCTCCACTGTTACTCTTTTCCCCTTTGTACTTAATATGCAAAAAACCATGCAAATAATCCCATTTTTCATCAAATGTTAAATTTACTTATTAATTGACATCATTGTTTCATGTGGTGAGTATAATCTGTTATACTGTTGTTTATTTTTATTCTTAAATTGTTCCAGATTTCATTAGTAAAAGCCCATTCAAGTTGGTTTCTGTGTTCTTCAGACATTTGCTGTCATGTGCTATGGCTGGTATGGTCTGGGGATCCCCGAGCTGTCTGAACTGAGACTACCCTGGTGGGATGGCTGGAGCTGAGGTGGGCATGGGCTGGGGTGGCCCTAGGATTCTTTGTATGGAGGGTCCTCTGACAGGATAGCTGAAGCTTAAGTGGGTACAAGCCAAGTGGTCCTAGCATGCTCAGCACAGGGTCACCCTGGTAGGGTGGCTGGAACTGAGATGGGGCACAGACCAGGGTGTACTGGGGTGCTCTGTACAGAGGGTGCTAGTGGGGTGGCTGGAGCTGAGGCAGGGGGCAAGCTGGGGGTTCCCTGGGATGTTTTGCACAGGGACTACCCTGGTGGGGCTGCTGGGACCATAGCAGGCATAAGCCAGGAAGTCCCAGGGCAATCTGCACTAGGGGTTTCCTGACAAGCCATCTGGAGCTCAAGTGGTGCAGGCCTGGAGTGTTCTGGGGTGTTTTGCACCTGTGTCACCTTGCCTTGATGGCTGGAGCTGTAGTGAGTACTGACTAGGAGTGTCTCAGTGTGTACCGTCTTGGCGCTGCCTTGGTGGGGTGGTTAGTGCTGGTGTGGGGTAGGGGCCCAGGGCTCACTGAGACAAGCAGACCATGGTGCCCAGACCCTGTTTGCTCTATCAAGGTGGAGGGGACACGTTAAATGAGGTGTTCACCAGCCCCTCTGACCCAGAATGAGTTCCAGTAGTTCCCCCACCATTTGGCAGAGTTCTAGGGCTGCATCTTTTATATTCTAGTTGCTCTTAGAAACTGCAGTTTTTCTGTCTTACAGGGAGCCTGAGGCTGGTGTGGGGTAGGGGTCTGGGGGTCGCTGAGGGGACAGGCTGGCTAGGGCTCTGGGACCCTGCTCCCATCTGCCCCCTCTGCGCTATGAAGGTGGAGCGGGAGCATAAAGCATGGCGCTCACCAGCCCTGCAAACCGGGAGAGACTTCCAGCAGCTCTCCTGCCATTTGGCAGGGCTCTAGGGCTGGTTCCTTTTATTCTAGTTGCTCTTTCAAGCCGCGGCTTTTTTTTCTGTGCCTCAGGGTAGGTGAATCTGCTCCTGGTCCCTCAGCACTATCCCTCCCCACTGCAGTTCCAGAGGCAGCGTGGCGGGTGGGGGTTCCCTGCCTTACCATGTTTCCATCTCTTTTGATGCTCTCTGCATGGTCTCTCGATCTTCTGTTGTGCAGAAGCCATTCAGTCAGCTCTCAGTTCTTCTTCAGGAGGAACTGCTCTATAAATAGGTGTAGATGGGGCAAGTGCATGGAGAAGGTGAGTTGAGGGTCTTTCTTCGTCACCATCTTGGACCAGAGGCCTCAAAGTGCTTTATTTTAATCCAAGCTTCAATTTTTATAGAGCTTTCTGGTTAACTTTTTCTCCTAGGGCTGTAGCCTTTCACCCCTTTCATACCAAGTCTGAGGCCCCCTTGGCCTTGGTAAGCCATGAATTCCAATTTTTATCTCTCAAGCCCTGTTAGACTGGCTATAATTCTACTCAACTTCTTGTCCACAGCTTTTGATTAGGCAAATGACAGGGAGAACAGTAGTGTTGAGTATTCTGTCTACCATCCTGAGATTCTCTTCTTTCTAGAAGTTTGGCTTATTAAGTCCAAGCCAACTTGGTAATTCTCCAAGCATTTATCGTGTTGTGTTTGTTTACCTTTTTGGTTTTAGTGAGCAGGTTGCTTTGAAATAAGGTTGTTAATCATTAGGAGAAGTGAAAAATCAGATTATCTGGTTTTGAAGTGAACTACTTTATTTTTTTTAAAGAGATTTTATTTTTAAGTAATCTCTACACCCAACATGGGTCTCGAATTTACAACCCCAAGACCAAGAGTCACATACTCTATTGACTGAGCCAGCCAGGTGCCCTCTGAAGTGAATTATTTTATTCATTCACTCACTCATTCATTTATTACATGGGGCTTGAACTCACAACCCTGAGATCAAGACCTGAGCTGAGATCAAGAGTAGAATGCTTAACTGACTGAGCCACACAGATGCCACAGGAATGAATTACTTTAAATCAGAGGTTGGTGAGTTTTTCTGTAAAGGGCTGGATAGTAAAATCTTAGGCTTTGAGGGTTGCATGGTCTCTGTCACTATTCAACTCTGCTGTGTAGTGCAAAAGCAGCTATATGCGATACTTAAGCTTATGAGCATGGCTGTGTTCCAGAAAAACTTTATTTAAAAAAACAGGTGGCAGAGTGTAGTTTGCTAATTCTTGCTTTAAATGGAGAAAGAATGTAGCTTTTAAAGAGCTGGGTGGAGCCAGTGAAGAAAAACTTTATTTCCACAGTCATTAATATTATTTTTAAAAATATCTGACTCCAGAGTAGAATCCTAAGCTCTGTGGGAGTGACATAAAAGAATAAAAAAGACAGACCCAAGATATAAGTACTTAAAGGTTGCTAGAGCAGTTCAAGAGATTGGGAAGGCCTCCACATTCTTAGTGCTTTGTTCTTTTTTTCCCCCTTTTTAAATTTTATTTTATTTTACTTTACTTTTTTATTTTTAACATATAATGTATTGTTTCAGGGGTACAGGTCTGTGATTCATTCATCAGTCTTACACAATACACAGCGCTCACCATAACATATACCCTCCCAAATGTCCATCACCCAGCCACCCCATTCCTCCTGCCCCCCTCCACTCCAGCAACCCTCAGTTTGTTTCCTGAGATTAAGAGTCTCTTATGGTTTGTCTCTCTCTCTGGTTTTATCTTGTTTCATTTTTTCCTCTCTTCCCCTACAATCCTCTACCTTATTTCTCAAATTTCACATATCAGTGAGATCATATGATAATTGTCTTCCTCAGTCTGACTTATTTCACTTAGCATAATACCCTCTAGTTCCATCCACGTCATTGCAAATGGCAAGAATTCATTTTTTGATGGCTGCATAATATTCCATTGCATATATATACCACATTTTCTTTATCCATTCATCTGTTGATAGATATCTGGGCTCTTTCCATAGTTTGGCTATTGTGGACATTGTGGCTACAAACATTGGGGTCCAGGTGCCACTTTGGATTACTACATTTGTATCTTTGGGGTAAATACCCAGTAATGCTATTGCTGGGTTGTAGGGTAGCTCTACTTTCAACTGTTTGAGGAATCTCCACACCGTTTTCCAGAGTGGCTGTACCAGCTTGCATTCCCACCAGTGTAAGAGGGTTCCCCCTTCTCCACATCCTCGCCAACATCTGTCATTTCCTGATTTGGTAATTTTAGCCATTCAGACTGGTGTGAGGTGGTAGCTCATTGTGGTTTTGATTTGTATTTCCCTGATGCCAAGTGATGTGGAACACTTTTTCATGTGTCTGTTGGCCATTTGGATGTCTTCTTTAGAGAAATGTCTCTTCATGTCGTCTGCCCATTTCTTGATTGGATTATTTGTTCTTTGGGTGTTGAGTTTGATAAGTTCTTTATAGATTTTGGATACTACCCTTTATCTGATATGTCATTTGCAAATATCTTCTCCCATTCTGTCAGTAGTCTTTCGGTTTTGTTGACTGTTTCCTTTGCTGTTCAGAAGCTTTTTATCTTGATGAAGTCCCAATAGTTCATTTTTGCCCTTGCTTCCCTCGCCTTTGGTGATGTGTCTAGGAAGAAGTTGCTGCAGCTGAGGTAGAAGAGGTTGCTGCCTGTGTTCTCCTCAAGGATTTTGATGGGTTCCTATCTCACATTTAGGTCTTTCACCCATTTTGAGTCTATTTTTATGTCTGATGTAAGGAAATGGTCCGGTTTCATTCTTCTGCATGTGGCTGTCCAATTTTCCCAACACCGTTTGTTAAAGAGACTGTCTTTTTTTCCATTGGATATTCTTTCCTGCTTTGTCAAAGATTGGTTACCATACAGTTGAGGGTCCATTTCTGAGTTCTCCATTCTGTTCCATTGATCTATGTGTCTGTTTTTTGTGCCAATACCATACTGTCTTGATGAGTACAGCTTTGTAATAGAGCTTGAAGTCCGGAAATGTCATGCCTGCAGTTTTGGTTTTCTTTTTCAACATTCCTCTGGCTATTCAGGGTCTTTTCTTGTTCCTTACAAATTTTAGGATTATTTGTTCCATTTCTCTGAAAAAAGCTGATGGTATTTTGATAGGGATTGCATTAAATGCGCAGATTGCTCTAGGTAGCATAGACTTTTTTACAATATTTGTTCTTCCAATCCATGAGCATGGAATGTTTTTCCATTTCTTTGTATCTTCCCCAATTTCTTTCATGAGTATTTTATAGTTTTCTGAGTACAGATTCTTTGCGTCTTTGGTTATATTTATTCCTAGGTATCTTATGGTTTTGGGTGCAATTGTAAATGGGATTGACTCCTTAATTTCTCTTTCTTCTGTCTTTATTGTTGGTGTATAGAAATGCAACTGATTTCTGTGCATTAATTTTATATCCTGCCACTTTACAGAATTCCTATATGAGTTCAAGCAGTTTTAGGGTGGAGTCTTTTGGGTTTTCTGCCTAAAGTACCATATCATCTGCAAAGAGTGAAATTTGACTTCTTCTTTGCCGATTTAGATGCCTTGTATTTCTTTTTGTTATCTGATTGCTGAGGCTAGGACTTCTAGTACTATGTTGAACAGCAGTGGTGATAGTGGACATCCCTGCCATGTTCCTGACCTTCAGGGAAAAGCTCTCAGTTTTTCCCCACTGAGAATGATATTTGCTGTGGGTTTTTCATAGATGGCTTTTATGGTATTGATTGATGTATGTGCCCTCTATCCCTACACTGTGTAGAGTTTTAATCAAGAAAGGATGCTGTACTTTGTCAAATGCTTTTTCTGCATCTTTTGAGAGGATCATATAGTTCTTGTCCTTTCTTTTATTAATGTAGTGTATCACATTGATTGATTTGGAGATATTGAACCAAACTTGCAGCCCAGGAATAAATCCCAATTCGTTGTGGTAAATAATCCTTTTAATGTGCTGTTAGATCCTATTGGCTAGTATTTTGGTGAGAATTTTTGCATCCATGTTCATCAGGGATACTGGTCTGTAATTCTCCTTTTTGGTGGGGTCTTTGTCTGGTTTTGGGATCAAGGTAATGCTGGCCTCATAAAATGAGTTTGGAAGTTCTCCTTCCATTTCTATTTTTTGGAACAGTTTCAGAAGAACAGGTATTAATTCTTCTTTAAATGTTTGGTAGAATTCCCCTGGGAAGCCATCTGAACCTGGGCTCTTGTTTTTTGGGAGATTTTGATTACTGCTTCAATTTCCTTGTTGGTTATGGGTTTGTTCAGATTTTCTATTTCTTCCTGGTTCAGTTCTAGCAGCTTATACATCTCTAGGAATGGGTCTGTTTCTTCCAGATTTTCTAATTTGTTGGCATATAGTTGCTCATAATATGTTCTTAAAATTGTTTATATTTCTTTGGTGTTGGTTGTGATCTCTCCTCCTTCATTCATGGTTTTATTTATTTGGGTCCTTTCTCTTTTCTTTTTGTTAAGTCTGGCCAGGAGTTTATCAATCTTCTTAATTCTTTCAAAGAACCAGCTCCTAGTTTCGTTGATCTGTTCTATTGTTCTTTTAGTTTCTATTTCATTGATTTCTGCTCTGATCTTTATTATTTCTCTTCTCCTGCTGGGTTTAGGCTTTATTTGCTGTTCTGTCTCCAGCTCCTTTAGGTGTAGGGTTAGGTTGTGTATTTGAGATCTTTCTTGTTTCTTGAAAGAGGCTTCTATTGCTATATACTTCCCTCCTAGGACTGCCTTTGCTGCATCCCAAAGATTTTGAACAGTTGTGTTTTCATTTTCATTTGTTTCCATGAATTTTTAAAAATTCTTCTTTAATTTCCAGGTTGACCCATTCATTCTTCAGTAGGATGCTCTTTAGCTTCCATGTATTTGAGTTCTTTCCAGCTTTCCTCTTGTGACTGAGTTTGAGTTTCAAAATATTGTGGTCTGAAAATATGCAGGGAATGTTCCCAATCTTTTGGTAACAGTTGACCTGATTTGTGACCCAGGATGTGATCTATTCTGGAGAATGTTCCATGTGCACTAGAGAAGAATGTGTATTCTGTTGCTTTGTGATGGAATGTTCTGACTATATCCGTGAAGTCCATCTGGTCCAGTGTGTCATTTAAAGCCCTTATTTCCTTGTGATCTTCTGCTTAGATGACCTGTCCATTTCAGTGAGGGGGGATGTTAAAGTCCCCTACTATTTTTGTATTATTGTTATGTGTTTCTTTGATTTTGTTATTAATTGGCTTATATAATTGCCTGCTCCCATGTCAGGGGCATAAATATTTACAATTGTTAGATCTTCTTGTTGGATAGGCCCTTTAAGTATGATATAGTGTCCTTCCTCATCTCTTATTATAGTCTTTGGTTTAAAATCTAATTTGTCTAATGTAAGGACTGCCACCCTACCTTTCTTTTGATGTCCAGTAGCATGGATGTGTCTTTGGGTCTAAAATGAGTCTCTTGCAGATAGCATATCATTGGGTCTTGCTTTTTTATCCTATCTGATACCCTGTGTCTTTTGATTGGGGCCTTTAGCTCATTTACATTCAGGGTAACTATTGAAAGATATGAATTTAGAGCCATTGTATTGCCTGTAAGGTGACTGTTACTGTATATTGTCTCTGTTCCTTTCTGGTCTATGTTACTTTTGGGCTCTCTCTTTGCTTAGAGGACCCCTTTCAATATTTCTTGTAGGGCTGGTGTGGTGATTGCAAATTCTTTTAGTTTCTATTTGTACTGCAAGCTCTTTATCTCTTCTTCCATTCTGAATGACAGCCATGCTGGATAAAGTATTCTTGGCTGCGTATTTTTCTTGTTAATACCCTGGATATATCATACCAGTCTTGCCATCTCTCTGTGGATAGGTCTGCTGCCAATCTAATGTTTCTACGATTGTAGGTTACAGACCTCTTGTTCTGAGCTGCTTTTAGGATTTCCTCTTTGTCTCTGAGACTTATAAGTTTTACTATTAGATGTTGGGGTGGTTGGCCTATTTTTATTGATTTTGAGGGAGCTTCTCTGTGCCTCCTGGATTTTCATGACTGTTTCCATCCCCAAATTAGGGAAGTACTCTGCTACAATTTGCTCAAATATACCTTCTGCCCTCCTCTCTCTTTCTTCTTCTTATGGGATCCCAATTATTCTAATATTGTTTCACTTAATGCTATCACTTACCTCTCGAATTCTCCCCTCGTGATCTAGTAGTTGTTTATCTCTTTTTCTCAGCTTCTTTATTCTCCATCATTTGGTCTTCTATATCAGTAATTCCCTCTTCTGCCTCATTTATCCTAGAAGTTAGAGTCTCCATTTTTTATTGCACCTCATTAATAGCCTTTTTGATTTCAACTTGGTCAGATTTTATTTCTCCAGAAAGAGATTCTTTAGTGTCTTCTATGCTTTTTTCAAGCCCAGCTAGTATCTTTATAATCATCATTCTGAACTCTAGTTCTGACATCTTACTAACGTCCATATTGATTAGGTCTCTGGCAGTTGGTACTGCCTCTTGTTCTTTTTTTGAGGTCAGTTTTTCCATTTTGTCATTTTGTCCAGAAAAGAACAGATGAATGAGAGAACAAAATGCCAAAAGGGTAACAACGACACCAGGGAAATATACAGCAATCAATCAGAAGAGACTGGAAACCAGGAGGGAAAAAGAAAAAAAGAATATGATCAGGCTGGTGAATAAAACAGAGCCATACACTAGATTTTGGGTGTACTTTGGTCTGTTAGAAGAAACTTCATCCCAAAATTTTAAAGAAAGAAAAACTTATATACACACAAAAAATAAGGTTAAATACAATGAAGGGACAGAATATGACTGTAAATGAAAATTTTAAAAGATTTTTTCAAAGGAATTGATAAGAAGTTGGTTGGAAAAGGAAAGAAGAAAAAATTAAAAAAAAAGAAAAAAGAAAGAAAATTTAAAAAATGAAAGTTGAAAACTAAAGAATCATGGGGAAAAAGCCATGAATTCTGCATGCTGTATTCCCCTAGCGCTGGAGTTTTGCAGTTCTCACAGATCGGTAAACTTGGTCTTGGCTGGATATTCTTGCTGATTTACTGGAGGAAGGACCTATTGCAGTGATTCTCAAAAGTCTTTGCCACAGGCAGGATTGCACCACCCTCACCACCCGCCAGGCTAAATAATCCATTCAGGTTTCTGTAGCTTTCTTCCCTGAAGGCATTCCACACAGCTTTAAAGGATGAGAATGAAAATGGCAACCTCCAATCTCTGGCCCGGAAGGAGCTGAGATCTTGGGGCCCTACTCCTCAGTGCACCCTCAGAGAAATGCAGTCAGTCACTCCTGTCTCCCTGGTCTCAGGCACACTCTGCGCTCGCCCGGCCTGTGACCATTTCTTCCTCTGGCACAGGAACCTGTTGGGAGTCTCCAAACCCAGCATATTCCTATGGCATGCTCCTGGGCCGCTCCCTCCCCAGGGAAGGAAGGAGGATCTCCCGTGTTCTGCGGCTTTTGGGCCCTGGCCCAAAGACCCGGGGCCCAAGTGTGCCGCGGATCCCGGTTTATGGCCACCCCGAGCTGAGAGCCCACTCCTCAGCTCACTCTGCAGCCAGCTTCCCTGCTCCAATACCTGGGAGCTCTGCTGCACTCAGGCATCCCTGGTCTTCCTGTGACTCCGAGGGTCCTGAGACCACACCGTCCCAGCAAGGGTCCCACCCCCCGCTTAGCCACCAGAGCGATGTCCCTCGCCGGAGCAGACTTCTACGAGTTCCGATTTGTGCTCGGCTGCTCCACCACTTGCCAGTAGTTGGCGGCCGGCGGATTCCTCCCCCTGCGGTCTATCCTCCCGTGTATCGTCTCAGATTCACTTCTCCACATGTCCTACCTTGCAGAAAGTGGTCACTTTTCTGTTCATAGGTTTGCTGCTATTCTTTTCTTGGATATCCTGTTGAGTTCATAGGGGTTCAGAGTGGTTTGATAGCTATCTAGCCGAATTCCTGGGACCAGACAGAATTTAGGTCTCCTGCTCCTCCGCCATCTTGGACCACACTCCTCTTAGTGCTTAGTTCTACACATGGTTCACATGATAACCACAGCAAACAGGTTTTATGATGGCATGGTAAAAGAGAGACCCAGGGTACCTGCGGTGGGCCAGCCTCCCAGGGAAGGTCCCTGGGATTACATGAGGCAACATGAGGGCTCTGAATATTCACTCATCCAGCCAATATTTATTAAGAACCCACCATGTGCCAATGGTAAAATATATCTTACTATATATCAGTGTGCAAAACAGAAGAGAATGCCTTTTTCATGGAGATTATTATACTTTGGTGGGGTGAGATCAGACATATATTTGCACATAGTCTGTCCTGTGATTATATGTCCTGTGATTAACTATGAAGAAAAATAAAGCAAGTGACAGGGACAGGGAATCATCCCTGGAGCACTGGTTTCAGAGGTTGCTATTTGTCATAGGTTGGTTAGGGAAGGCCTCTCTGGCCAGACTTTGTATGAGCAGACAGCTGACTCTGTGCAGGCCACTGATGAGGTAAGACTATATAGTTCATGTGACGAGATAAGAACTTTCTAGGCAGAAGGAAATGGAAAGGTGCTCATTGTCTGAGCACACTAAGTGGAATGATTAGAGACTATGACAGACATAGTTCTGCTATGTATGTACAGCACTAGTTCTGCTGAGTAGAGAGAAGTGTTTATGACAGGAAGAAAGAATACCTACTTTTGTCTATATATACATTTATGAATAGTAATACTTTAATAAAAGGTCAGTCTTGAAACCAGTACTATCAACTTCAAGGTTCTTTAGCCATGAGCCTTTCACTCTTATATGGTATGTGGCATAGCCTAATGTACCTGCAGCGATGTCCCCCTTCTCTACAAGCTGAGGTCTGATCCTCCAACAATGGAGTTCCTTGTCCATTCAGTTGACCACTAGTGATCCTACGACCCTTAAGAAACAATTTTTTCCATCTTCCCGGAGTATTAAAGATACTGGGGGCACCAGACAGGTCTTAATCAGTTCTGACTGCTCTGACAAACAAAATGCCATTACTTTCTCACAGTTCTGGCAGCCTGGGAGTCCAATGTTGAGGTGTCAGCTGATTTGTTTCCTGGTTAGAGTTCTCTTGCTCACACCTGCTTTCATCTTGTATCCTCACCTGGTGGAGAGAGAGAGCTCTGGTCCCCTCCTCTTCTTATAAGGGCACTAATCCCATTATAAGGGCTCCACCCTTAAGACTTCATCTAACCCTAATTACCTCACAAAGGCCTCACCTCTAAATGCCATCACACTGGGGTTTGGGGCTTTAACATATGGGTTTGCGGGAAGTGCAAACATTTAGTTCATAGCAGGACATAGTTTTCCTCAATCAGAATTGGCATTTAAGCAAGAAGTTTTAGATAGATGTTAGATTAATAGAAAGATAACAGAAATAGAAATAGAAACATGAAAAAATAAGATAAAAGAGATAATTAAATATAAAATATATTTACTTACATTTCAGCATGCAATGGACACTCCATAAATGTTTGCTTGTGCTGAATCAAAATAATTCCTGTCACACATCTAACACTAAACTTATTACCTAAATGAATACTTAGCAGTGTTCCTATTTTGTTTCTACCCTTTCCATATTTAAAGAATTATTATTATGACATAAATGAATGGAAGGTGAGTACAGGCTTGCTAGTGTCTTGTGTCAAGCACTATCACTCAGTTATGTGCTCATTTTTTTTTACTTTTGTATAAAATATTTGTGCATTGTTAATTAACCTCTTATCTCTTGTCACTTTCTTTTAGGGCTTCTTTATCATGAATTGTCCCGACTTAACGACTTTAGCTTCCCAATTGATATACCTTAACTTATCCTTTAATGACATCAGTTATTTTCCCAGAGAAGTGAGTCCATTTTTATCATTGTGTATATTGCACTGATTTCTTATTAATAATAATCATAATTTTAAAATAGACATTTATGATACCCTGGAAAAGAGTAAAAAAAGGAGATAAATGATATAGCCAGTTAATGTTTCTTTGCTGATTCTACTACATTAGTTCAAAGGGTTTGTAAAATGTACGAAATAGAGATCTGTGATACTTTATCATTCTACTCATGTGTGTTTCTCTTTTCTGTTCCTCAGATATTTTGTCTTAAAAATTTACAAATACTATTACTGAGAAATAATCCTATCAAAGAAATCCCTTCTGAAATTCAACAACTTAAGCTCCTTAGAGTTTTCAGCGTTGCCTTTAATTTGATTACCACTCTTCCACCTGGGTAAGGTCCATAGACTGAGATTATGAGTGCAGAAAATAAAGTTTATAATTTAGAAAGAGATTGATTTCCTTTTTGAAAGCAGCTAACAACTTTTTAGCCATTGAATGATTCTCATTCTCTTCCAATTAGCTAATTTGCTGCTTATCACTGTGTTAAAAGTAATCCTAGCGGCTCCGTAGATGGCTATTAATGCGGGGCTAGAGAATGCTCACCTAGAGATCCATTATTTGAGTATGGATTAAACGAACACAAATCACAGAAAGAGGCTCAAGTGAGAAACTTGCACGGATCCCTTGACAGCCTTTGTGGATATGAAAAGGATACTGCATGTGGAATTAGGAAATCTAGACTTTGAACTTCAAAATTGAAAATAATCTGTTTTATCTGGAGAAAATCACTCAACCTTCTTGGTCTCAATTTCCTAATCTATAAACTAAGAAATTAGCCAGTATGACACGTAACAGTCTTTAATAGGAATGTTGAGGGGCACCTGGGTGGCTCAGTCGTTAAGTGCCTGCCTTCAGCTCAGGGTGTAACTCCAGAGTCCTGGGATCGAGCCCCACATCAGGCTCCTTCGCTGGGAGCCTGCTTCTTCCTCTCCCACTCCCCTTGCCTGTGTTCCCTCTCTCACTGGCTGTCTCTCTCTCTCTGTCAAATAAATAAATAAAATCTTAAAAATAAAAATAATAATAATAGGAATGTTGATACTTGGGTATAAAAGAGATGGAATTTTTCCAGACATATGGACTGGTAATTATTTAACTCCTAAACCAAAACCTTAGCCAAATACAAAACAAGATATGTCTTCCAGTTAGAGTTTAACAAATTGAATGTAGGTTAAGAGCAAAGGGAGAGGGACTCTTAAATAGTTGAACAACATTTTGTAAAGAAGAGTCTCACAGTAATTAAGGAAATGCAGCAAAATTCATTTATAAAGTTGTTCACCCGGCATTGTTTGTAATTATCAATCCAACAAATTCTGCATTTGTAAACTGTGAAACTATTCAGTCATTTAAAAGAATAAAAAAGCGTGTAGAAGTTATACCATTTCTCTCTCTCTCTCTATATATATATGCATTTCACATTACACATAACATATATAAGAAATAAACACTAAAAGTAAGAATACTGCTTATTGTGTGTATTTTATTTCTGTTTAAATCATCTGTATTTTTCAACAGTAACATAAATTGTATTTTCCCTGTCTTGATACTAGAAGCAGCTATTTCTCTAAGCAAACCTGCTTCCTTTTTATTGGAAGATGGTATTTAAAACCGAGATCTGGGTGTTAGATGTCCCATTGCTATTGGGACAACGTTGCTTCTAGACACTCCCTGTGAACAGAGCTAAGTAATATATGTATGTATACTAATCTGTGTGAGCACACATAGCTATTATTATTTCTGTGTGTATATATACACAGAAATACATATATACACACACACATAACCCTGCATATATACACACACATGCACACACAACTGTGTATACATGTGCATATATGTATATATGCATCTAAATATAAATTTATATTTAATAATCTATAAAATTGTAATTATAAACTTTAATAACTATAACTGTCATTTAAGCAAAATGTAAAAATTCCTAAAGAAACTACAAGTTGTTCTGAACTACAGGGTCGACATTGTTCATTATTTAGAGATTAAGCAAATTAGTTTGAACTATTGGTTAACTATTGGTTACACTCAAAAAGTTTTAAGGAGCTATTTCTCAAAAATATTAGTGTTTCTAAAATAAAGCAGTATATATTTTTTATTAAATAACGTAAGTTATGCATGCATATCAAAGGGAGATGGACAGCACAAATTCACCAAGGCCTAAATTTTTGTTGCTACTGTTTTTGCTTTGACCTGCTTGGGGCATAGAGTATAAAGCAAATGCAGATAGGAAAGCCCAGGTTCTGGAGGTCCAAAGAACTGGATTCTCATCCTAGAGTTACAGTTAGGCCCTCTACAGCTACAGTTATGCCCTTGATTATACTATGGAAAGGTAAAATCAACTCTCTTAGGTTAAATGTTTGAAGTTTTGTAACCATGAAAAGGTCTGTGACTTGTCTATTTAGTTTTCTTGTAAAATAAAGACAAATAGATCATTTCAAAAATCCAAAAGGTTTCTTCTTTTTCCCAAAGCTCTGAGATAGCATTTGTTCATGAAATATGTGGAATTTTTTGTTCACGACATCACCAGAATGTGTCTCTCTCCTCTCATTGTTTTTTATCCTACCCCTTTCTTTTCTGTTTCTTGTCTTTTCCATCCCAAAACCTAACTGGAGGGGCCCCCACAGCGTCCAGAAAGAATAGACTCCGCTGACACCTTGATTTTGGACTTCCAGTGTCCAGAACTGTGACAGAACCTTTGCTCTGAGCCACCGGGCTTGTGGTCATTTGGTAGGTCAGCCCTAGGAAACTGATACAGCAACCAAGAAAAGGCGATCTCTAAATGTGTTAGAAATTTCTCAGGTGGCTTCTTCTGTACGGGGCTTTATCCACTCCAAATATTTCAAAGCAGTCTTAAAAGATAGCTGAATCATTTTAGGAACTTTGATTGTCATTAAAGCACCTGTAATGAAAAGAAGTCCATAAATTTCAAGATCGTAGGAAAATGTAGGTTCTCTATACTTCTACCTATTTGCTTAGGGATTTAATTCTTTATTCATGCCTAGTAATGACAAACATAATCATTTTCAATTTCATTTTCTCTTTCTAAGGTTATTTTTTTTGTCCCATCTTGAGGAACTTGATATTTCCTACAATAGTATTGCTTCCATTCCAAATGAAATCCAGAAACTCAGGTATTTTGAAAGTCGTAAGTACACAAAGTCGTATGTCCTATAAGGATAGATTTGGTGATGACTGTGTTGGAGAAAATTGAGTCCTTTCATATACTTAATAGCCACAAAACATAATATATGAAAACATCACATTTACAAAAATGTAATTTGAATGATTGGTATTTTTAAGACATAACATTTTCAATAATTATTTAAAAGCTGTACCGATGGCTACTTAATAGAATGACATTTTTATTTCCAGCTGACTGTTGCCAGTACAGAATAGAGAAAAGCCATGTCCTTCTTTACATGAATTTAAAATCAAGCAATATAATCCAAATTATCTTCATTCTGGTTACATTTTACTAGATTTTTTTGGTTTTCTAGGAGCATGGTCTTATCTTCAGTAAAGTGAGATAATTTTATCTCTGCTTTTCTAATATTGGTACCAATTATTTAATTTCCCTTGTGACAATCTTTATATTTTATTTTATTTTTTTAAAAGATTTTATTTATTTATTTGACAGAGAGAGAGACAGCCAGAGAGAGAGGGAACACAAGCAGGGGGAGTGGGAGAGGAAGAAGCAGGCTCATAGCGGAAGAGCCTGATGTGGGACTCGATCCCATAACGCCAGGATCACGCCCTGAGCCGAAGGCAGATGCTTAACCGCTGTGCCACCCAGGCACCCCATCTTTATATTTTAATAGGAGAATTCAATCTGTCACATTTGTTATGACTGATAAATTCAGGTTTTTTCCTTCCATTTTACTTTGTATTTACTGTTTATTTACTTTTTTCTTTTCTTATTTGCCTTCTCTCTCTCTGTGTGTGTGTGTGTGTGTGTGTGTGTGTGTGTGTGTGTGTTTGAAGTGAATTCTATTGTTTCTCCTCCCCACCCCAACTTCCCTGCCTCCACAGAGTGTGATTGCCTCAGGAGCACTGTTCTGTGAACACTTGTGAGTTTTTCTCTTCTGGCTGCTCTGTCTTTTGCTCAGGACCAAAGGCAGCCTCAGAGCACCATTCAGAGACTGTCAGTGGTGTAACAGGAGGAAGTTTCTCTGCTCCCTAGAAGGCTCCACTGCAAAGGCTGTCTCAATGTGGAGCTCTTCCAGCTTTAAAGATTGTTTAGCCTATCAAACTCCGCAGAATTCATCGAGAGGAAAGATAAGCCCAGGCTGCTGAAGCTTCTAAGATAAAGCAACTCAGTCAGGGACGGCCTCCCCCAGGGGTATTCGGGGATCCTCACCAGCATCTCCCTAGAGTCCACCACACTTATTCTGCTTGTCCATAGGGCTCTCTGCCGCTGGCCCTGAGGCTTGTGTTTGGTATAGAGGGAGCAAAGTGACCATGCCAGCTCTCTCTGTTAGGACCAAAGTAAAGCCTGGGGTCTTGCTCACCTTTTCCAAACTGTGACAAATGCAGTAGTCAGACTGTGGCTGAGGGATGAAGAGAGTTGAGGTGCCATCTTCCTAGCTTCACTGTTGCAAATCCCTTCTTTGACCATGTTTTAACATTGTCAGCAGAAGTCAGAACCAAAGAATGTAAATTGTGTGAGGAAGAAACTACACTGCACAAGAGAATCTAGAGTTCCCAGCAACTTCTGACCTACAGTCCTCATGTTGTCCTCTTCACTCCTAGCTCCTTTGACAAGTTGGACTAGCCTTTGATTTGTTTTTATGTGTCCCTCATAAACAGATACTTTTCTGCCTGTCTCCAGCACTAAGTAGAAAGGAGATGAGTGACTGTAAAAAAAATCTCCATCAAGGCAAGTAGTATAAAATGAGAACATCAGTAAAGTTGGTTCTCTTTGAGCAAAGGAATCACTGTTATCAGAAGCAACTGACACAGTTAAAACCACGGGGATTCGGTGATGAAAAATCAAAGTTGCAACATAGCACATGATACATTTTGGTAGTGGTAATTTCACTGTTTGATTAGGCTTGAAGGAAAAAATATGTACTGATGTTCAATTTGTGTATGAAAATATATTCTTTCTTTGGATCATTATACTATACTATATTCTTTCTTTTTCCATAATGACATGTTGCAAAGACCCGAAGTACATGCTTTAACTCTACTAGTCACACAAATGCACTCATCTGCATAATAATAAACTGTTTCACTTGCTTTATAATCCTCTGATTCTAAGGAAATACTTAAACACTTGCATTTTATTGTTACTACATTTGAAGCCAATTTGCAGGAACACAAGGACAAAATTTTACTTCAGTATTATAAATTGCATAAATACCTTTTAAATTTGATTTCCTTTATTTGCAGATCACTTGAAAAACTGAATGTTGATGGGAATGAACTGACAACTTTTCCAGCTGCAATTTTGAAGCTTAACCTGAAAAAAATCCTATTTGAGAATACTTTCACTCATCCTGTTTTTTGGAAAGAGAATTCTTTGAATAGCCCACCAAGCCTTACTCAAATTACTTCTTTTTTCTTTTTAAAAAATAATCTACATGAATATTATGATGTGATCCCAGTGGAAATTCTAAAGCTACTAAAATGGTGAGCAAATTCTGAAGCCCTTTTAATAAAAACACACTTTTAAGCATTTAAAATGTTATTTACTAGAGGCCACATGACAGTTTTACTATTAACACACCCATACCACAGGCTCGAACATACATAGAATTCTTCAAATTTCTCCTTCTGGCTCTTCAGGCATAATAATGTAGTCTGAATTCAGCCCATTTACTAATATTCTCAAGTTACTACTTAATTCCAGGGTGAGTTACAAATTGCTGAGGTGTAGCTGGCGACATCTATACAGTTGTGATATTAATCTTTTCCCTGAATCACTAAGGGCATAGAAATGGTTTCTTCCAAAAAAAGGGTTCTTTAGTCCCAGGCACACTACACAGGGAAATGCTTTATACTCTAACTTCCCAGAGACCAGAAAGAGAGCAACCTTTATTTAGAGCAATTTCTCCTCCTCAGGGATTAATGGCCAGTGTGAGAATCCCTGCCTAATCTCAGGACCAGGGTTTTTAAACCCCATGCACTAGGAGTCCACTTAGCTTATCTCGTATTCCCTTCAGATGTTGTAAAACAATTTTTACATTCATCAGTGCTTATATTATTGATTTAACAAATTTTTGTTGTATGCCTAAGTAAATTTCCCAGGAGTATATAAATTACTAATATTGACTCCATAAAAGGCAGGAAGCCTAAACAGACTAGTAATCATCAAAGAAATTGAGAAAGGTGATTAGTAATCTACCAATAAAAAAGGGACCAGGACCCGAAGTTTTCAATGTTAATGCATTGAGATGTCAGTGCTCATGAGATTCGAATGCACATGAAAAACTAAGAAAAATCTCGAAGGACAAAAAGTGGTATAAAAAAGTAGAACCTAGCTAGTGAGTGGTAAACAGATGTGGGACAAAAAGATTTGAATTCACACAAAGTAGGAAAGCTGAACCTGACATTCCTCAAGTCTGTACCCAAGAATGAACTAAGTGTCCCCAAGCAGTGAAAACCTTTTTTTTCCAATTAAACGAACGTTTTCAAAAGAAACATCCTCAATTTAGACTTCAACAAACCAGAAAATTAAGTTCAAATGAATGTTATCTCACAATTTTAAGAAATTTCCAAATACATGAGGAAATAAGCCACCGAGAGTAAAAGTCAACAAAACCAATCAACAGGTACACATCTCCAAGGATCTAAGGTATTAGAATTTTACAGAACATGAAATACCTACTTTAAGTGTTTAAAGTAATAAAATATAATTTTAATTTTAAAAGTGGTTAAGAAATAAAAGACCAGGGGTGCCTGGGTGGCACAGCGGTTAAGCGTCTGCCTTCGGCTCAGGGCGTGATCCTGGCATTATGGGATCGAGCCCCAACGAGGCTCCTCTGCTATGAGCCTGCTTCTTCCTCTCCCACTCCCCCTGCTTGTGTTCCCTCTCTCACTGGCTGTCTCTTATCTCTGTCAAATAAATAAAATAAAATCTTTAAAAAAAAAAAGAAATAAAAGACCATTAAATATGGCCGGGCAAATACGAATGAGAAATTTTAAATGAAATTAAATTCCAGAAACTAAAAGTATAACAGTTGAAATGAACTTGGTGCATGGATTAAATAGACAATTACACACACATGCAGAGGGAACTGAAGAGATTCTTGTGTCTATGCAGACAGGAGGTAAAGAGATGGGAACACATTCTCTAACATAGGCGTAGAGTCCCGGAGAATTCTGTAAATTCTCAGAAGAAATGAAAGACATGAAATCAGATGCTGAAAGCTCTATGTAAGCTAAGTAACACACCTTGTGGTAAAACTGAATGACCCCACAGACAAAGGCAAAGACTTAAAATCATCTCGGGACCGAAAAGTCACTTAGAATAAGTGAAGGATAAGAAGTCAGCTGTTAGCAACAGTGGGACGATAACTGAAGACAGGTGATTTTGCCCAGCACAACTAACCAATAAGAACAAGGGAGAAAGAATGTCGTTTCAGAGAAAATAAAGCAGTGAACTCACTCCCTCTAGATTTTCACTAAAGGAACGTGTAAAGGCGGTGCCTCAGGAAAAACGAAAATGACTCCAGAAGCAAGTTCTGCGATGTAAGAAGGAATGGAAGGAAAAGAAATTAGAAATATGTGGATAAACAAACATGATCTATGAAACAGTAATAACAGCAATGTTTATGGTGTGGTGTTAAAAAGAAGGTATTACTAAAACCAGACATCAAAAAACTAGAGATACAGGGGCACTGGCATGGCTCAGTCAGTTAAGCGTTTGACTCCTGGTTTCAGCTCAGGTCATGATCTCAGGGTCCTGGGATTGAGCCCCACGTTGGGATCCTTGCAAGGAGTCTGCTTAAGATTCTCACTCTCCCTCTCCCTGTGCCACTCCCCAGCATGCATGTACATGTGCACACACACATTCTCTCTCTAAAAAAAAATTAGAGATGTAATATTTAAATGATACTTTTTGTAATAGCAGAAAGAAACATACTCTGTATTTACAGAGAGAAAACTTAAAACTTGACAAAAAGGTAAAGTATTTTGAATTAAATGAGAAGGATACATATTCAGGTATAATAAGATTCAATGCCAAAAATATATCAGTTCTCCCCAAATAGAGCTGTATATTCAATGTAGTTCTGGTCAAAACCCTGACAGAGTCTCCTGAGAAACTTGGTAAGCTGATTATAAAATGTGTATGGAAAAGCAGAGACTCCAAAAGTAACCAAGACAAGCCTGAGAAAGAAACCTAACATTAAAGGAATTGCTGACCAGTTATAAGACTTATTACTAAATTAGAGAAAGTAATACAGGCAGTATTACGTGCAAGGAAAGACAAATTAACCAGTGGAAGAGAATACATAGTCTAGTTACATTCTCATGCATATGGGAGAAGTTGGTATGGGACAAAATAGCACTGTGGATCAGTAGGGAAAGGAGAGACTTTTCAATAAATACTGAGATATTCGGTCACCTATAAGGGAAAAATGTACAATTAGATTCCTGCTGTTTGTCATCATATATACAATCATTTCCAGTTGGATTAATGTCTTAAATATGAAAAGCAAAACTTTAAAGACTTTATAAGCAAGTATAGGAGACTAATCTGTATGACTTCATGATAGGGAAAGATATTTTAGGCAAAACAAAAAGTATAAACAGTAGGGTCTCCTGGGTGGCTCAGTTGGTTAAGCACTTGCCTTCAGCTCAAGTCATGATCCCAAGGTCCTGGGATCGAATCCCACATCAGGATCCCTGCTCAGAGGGAAGCCTACTTCTTCCTCTCCCTCTGCTGCTCCCCCTGCGTGTGCTTTCTCCCTCAAATAAATAAATAAAATCTTTAAAATATATATGTAAAATATATATGTAGCAGTAGAGCCAAGTTTCATAAATTTGACAAAAGCATAATCATTCCACGTAATATGACACCCTCAATGAAATTAAGAGACAAGCCATTAAGAAGATATTGCAATGGGTATAGCTGTTGACACATATATGTATGTCTCCCTCGAATCAAAGAAAAGATATAACCAATAAAAAGTGTATAAATGACAGGAATATGCAATTCATGGATGATGACACAGAGATAGCTGAAAAACATGAAACGTGTTAACCCTTACTAGCAATGAAGGAACTGCGATATCAAATGGCAGCAAGAGATTTTTTGTGTACCTGTTTTATTAAGATTAAAAAGATTGACATTAGATGTTGTCGTTGGATGCCCCAAAAGTGGATTATCACATACCAGTAGTAGTGCTGTAAACTGGTGAAGGCTTTGTGGAAGGCAATTGGACGGTATTCTACTTACCCGTTGAAATAGAAATCTGTCTCAGAAACAGTTACAAGTGAATACAGAGTTAGGTATAGGGATAATTGCAGCCTCAGTGGGCATCAATAAAAAATTGGTAAAAATAAATTATGGTGTATCATATTATGGAATATTATGATGCTATTAATATGAAGCAAACAAAATGTATTGCAATAAAAAGCCATTTCGTTAAATCTCTTTTGAGATTTTATACATAGAATTTAACATGTATACACTTTTATATTGTTTTTATTTTTTAAATCTAAAATTGGTAAATTATACCAACTTATACACCACCAAGAAAGTACGAGTGTCCTGATGGTTCTCATCCTCACCAAACTTCATACTGTCAGACTTTTCCCTTTTGCCCATCTGATGATTATGAAATGGCATCTGTCTTCTCTGATTATTAATGAGGTTGAGAAGCTCCACTTCTCAATGTTCTCTAGACATTCAGGTTTCTTCTTCTGTGAATAGTCTGTTCATGTGCTAATGTAAATGGACTAATGGGGTCAATGTCTTTTTGTTTTTAACTGATTTGGGAGCATTAAAAAATATATACAAACACTAATCCTATACGAGGCTATGATATAGTCCCTTTATTTTTAAAAATAATATATTTATTTTGAATTATAAAAATAATGCATATTTATTACAGAAAATTTAGAAAATGCAGAAAAAGATTATAAAGAATAATTACTGTTTTCTACTTGGAATCTATCTTTAGAGTGTTTCTTGCTACGCATCTATACTTTTTTGTTTTAGAAAACTAGGATTGTTTTATATACATTTATCTACTTTATTTTTTAGCATTTAATTTTCACTTGTGTATGTTTTAGCTCCTTAATTAGATGGTAAGATCGATAATGACAAAGGCTCTATTTTATACTACTGTGAGTCTCACATAGCATCAAGCACAATGTCTTTTCTGCAGTAGAGATTTACTAAATAATGACTTGACGTGTCTTCCATTGCAGCGCATCCAGATGTGAATGGTGTCAAGGTCCCATGTTCAGTGAAGGTTTTCGAGTCATCCGATCCTGTGACGTTTTTGGGGCAACACACCTTCCTGTTTTGTATCTTGTCTGTTCTTCTTCCTGCTGTAGAAAAGTAAAGGAAAGCAGTTTTATTTCAGAGAGTATTCCCAGTAGAAGAGTAACTCTAAATTCTGAGTTGATGAGTCATGCATTGATTTAGGGGTCGGTCCCACTCCAGAAAGCCTTAGAGTTTATGTCTACAGTAATTCACTTCTTTGAGAGTATAGGTTCTGTCTTCTGTGATTCCTCTTTGCAATCCCAGCTCCTTATGAAAGTTTGTGACTGTTAGGGGATTGTTGCAGCGTGATTACTTAAGAAGGACTGGTAAAGGTCTTTGGATTTCAGTAAAAATCTAGAAAATTTCTTCTAGAGCATGTTTGCTATAAAACAAGAAACGATGGAAAACTTTGCAAAAAAGGATTTATCTTACAACTGGCATTTTCATGCATCCATTCCAAGTGATAAGATAGCATTTCAAAGCCACCACTGGGGTTTGTGTCTCAGATGGGTTCAAAGTCATGTACCCAAGTTCTCTTTGTGAATTTCTGTGGAAATCTGTCCAGTGCCAACCCTGTCAATTGTGGATTGTTTTAGGGAATAAAAGATTCATTCCAGTCCTATATTTAGTTGTTTGAATTCATTACCCAGGCTCTTAGAAAACTGGTACAATCTCTCAGTTATCCTGACCTTCATCTCACAAAGCCTGATTCCGTGGACCAGGGCCAGCATCCAACAGGCCTTCAATGATAGCCTGGCAAGAAAATAGAGTAAAACTTACACAATTACATTGCAAAGCAACATATGAATACAGTAGAACTTGAGGCTTTAAGAATTAGTGTTCAGTAAGAGAAAGGGAAGAGCATTTTGATATACAATGAAATTTTAGAGTGGCATAGAATTGTTCCATATTCGGCATATTTTTTATGTGCACTTAAATCCAAACTGTCATTGCTAGTGACAAAACTTGATCAAATCAAATGATTGAAATTTATACAGGTATCTTATCTTTAGAGAATGTCAGAAAATACACATTATGTCAGGTGTGTGTGTGTTTCATTTAGTAATATTAAAATCAAGATAAAATAAACCAGGCAAAGTATTTTTTCCGACTACTGATTTCAATAAATTGGGATACTTGTATTCTTCTCCTTGAGACTCAGTATGATATTAAGCAGAAATAAGAAAACATTGTTTGACAAGTACACACCATATTCACCAGCAAAAGAACAAAACTATTTATATAGAAGTTACTATCGTATCACACATGTAATCTGGAAGGTGATATTTATAGCATAATAAGAAATACATGTATTAAAATGTAATATATCCATAATTATAAAACAAGATAAAAAATGAGATTGAATCCTAGTGGCATATAACCTATTAATAGGTTATATGCCTTTGTCCCTGAAATGTTACTTGGAGGAAGGAATACGTTTATTTTTTAATTTAAAGAATGTTGATTTTTTGCTTTGAGTAACAAGGTGATGTCATACTGAGATAGGGAATAAAATAAATGAGATAGGGAAGAAAGAACAGGTTTCAAGGGAAATTATAATATCTTAGAGACACTGCAGAAAAATAAATATACCTAGACATATGAACAAATACGAAATACACTTAGAACCCAATCTCATTATTTCCTCATGGTTAGTGTAAACCTTGGACCTAAGTGGTCTAAGACATAATTATTACATAAACATTTGAAAATAGAACTAAACTTAAGAAGAAAACAAAGTTCTCCTTGTAATGCCACCAAATGAAAACCAGAGATAACCATCTTGACATGTATATGTGTATATGTGCACATTTATATATTACTTTTTTAAAAAATGTATTTATTTTAGAGAGAGAGCACGAGCAGGGGCAGGGGCAGAGAGAGAGAATCTCAAGCAGACTCTCACCTGAGCTCAGAGCCTGAGATTCCAGGGCTTGATCCCAGGACCCTGAGATCATGACCTGAGCTGAAACCAAGAAGCTGTCGTTTAACAGCTGAGCCACCCAGGTGCCCTGTATTACTCTTTCGTTAAAGATGGGATTATTTGCCTCACACCACACACAACAATTTCTAGATTCCTCAAAGGTCTAAATTGAAAATATAAATAGATAAATAGGGTCTTAAAAAATTAGAATGAGAAAGATTTTTTTTAGCAGGAAATGTATCCCAAAAGAAAGGATGAACAGATACACTATGTAAAAATTTAAAAATTCCTGTACAGCCAAGATCATCATAAATAAGGTCAAAAGCCAAGCAACACACGGGAAAACATCTGTAATACATATGACTGACAAACAGGAAAATCTTGATTGTAAATGACAGAAACCCACTTGAAGGAAATATATTAGTATTCCTTTGTGCATGTGTCTTCAGGCACAGCCAATTCAGGAACTCAAACTGTCATGACGGCATTATCTGTTTTTCTGCCTGTCATCTATTTATCTATCTACCTATCCATCCACCTGTCATCTATCTCTGAACAACACTTTTAAGTTTGCCTCATTTCCAGGTAGCAAGGATGGCCACTGACAATTCCAGGTTCATGTGCTTGAATGTCAGGAATCTTAGAGAAAAGTGCACTATCTACCCCAACCATTACACTAAAACATATTAGGGATGATTTTCATTGGCTCGACTTGGTTCGCGTGTTCACATATGAACAAAGCAATGCAGCTTCATGGATGGAATACTCCGGCCGGGACTGAGTCACATGCCCATCTCTGGAACTGGGAAAGGGGGAATTAGCTCTTCTCAAAACACATGAGTTAGATTCTCTCCAAGGAAGAGTTCTGGAACTGAAAGCTGAGGGAGGGAAAAATGTTCCGAGCAGTTAAAATCTAGAGCTGTCAGATTCCTCTAAAATTCCTAACACCCAATAAGCTGTTACAAATAACAATAACACGGGGCTCCTGGGTGGCTCATTATTCAGTTACATGTCTGCCGTTGGCTCAGGTCCTGATCCCGGGGTTCTGGGGCGGGCTCCCTGCTCCTTGGGGAAGCTGCTTCTCCCTCTGCTCCTCCCCCCACCTTGCGGGCATGCAAGCTCGCTCTCTCCCTATCTCTGATATATAAATAAAAACTTTAAAGAAAATAACAGAAAGATGAACTAAATCTTTAAATAGTTGTAATGAAATTAAAATATACATGCATTTACATTACAATTATTACAAGAGGTTATTGCTCAAGAATACTTGCATTTGTGTGCAAAAATATATCCAAGGATATTTATAATAGTGAAAAATTGGAAACATTCTATGTTTCCGGCATGTATGATGAAAGGGTTTTTTTCTCCATTTCCTACCGTCCTTTTATTTTTATTCCAAGTGGGTAGTTTTTTGACATGAAGATTTTAAGTTTTAGTTTGTAAAATCGTGGATGAGCCCGGAGGACGTTATGTTAAGTGAAATAAGCCAGACACCGAATGAAAAATACTGCCTGATCTCCCATGTATGTGGAGTCAAGAAAAGTCTAAGTCACAGAAGTAGGGAGTAGAATAGTGGTTACTGGGGGCTGGGGTTTAGGGAAAATGGGCAGATGTTGGTTAAAATCAATCCATTCCCTTATGTTTTTGCCTTTTATTGCTAAGCTTAGCAAGTCCGTCTTTCTCCCCAAATTACATAAATATCTGTCTGTAGTTTACTTATTTTACATAAATCCTGATGCATCTCAAAATTACTTTAGTATAGAACCTGAGGTGCGGTTCCAAATTTAAGTCTTTCTAGAACGCTGGGAAGTTGTGCTGCTGTTCATTACCTACTGAAGCTTCACCCTACCATCCTGAACTGCCACCTTTATGACGCACTAAATTCTGACGTAATTAGGCCTGTTTTTCTTTTTGTTTTACTTTCTACTTTATTCCATTAACTTGTCTATGTGATGCCAACACCATACTGTTTTAATTATTTTAACTGAAACCACATCTTAATATTTCTCATTCAAGTGCCCACTCATTGCTATTTTTGTTCAATACTTTTTTCCCCAAAGATGTGTTTATGTACTTGAGAGAAAGAGAGCAAGAGTGAGTGGGGGGAGGAGCAGAGGGAGAGGGAGAGAACCTAAGGAGGCAGAAGCATGTACCATGTCCTGGGCCCCGGGCGCTCCAGAGGTCGCTTACTGGTGTCACTGTTTAGGCATCACCTTTTTTTTTTTTTTTAAAGATTTTATTTATTTATTCAACAGAGATAGAGACAGCCAGCGAGAGAGGGAACACAAGCAGGGGGAGTGGGAGAGGAAGAAGCAGGCTCATAGCAGAGGAGCCTGATGTGGGACTCGATCCCATAACGCCGGGATCACGCCCTGAGCCGAAGGCAGACGCTTAACCGCTGTGCCACCCAGGCGCCCCTAAGCATCACCTTAACCCACAGAGGGCGTGCTTAACTTTCACATCCCTGACGTCATAGCTCCTGAGCCCGTACTCTCGATAATCTGTCTCCCATAAACTGCCCCTCCAACAACACACTATCGGTGACAATTTGAAGAGATTCCACGGGGTCACTGTCTGCCAGAGATAGCAGGGGTGGAAATGGGGGCGCACTGGTCCTCAACCAAGGCAGCCCAGAGCATTCTCCAGCTCAGGCTGGCGCAGCTGTAGTGAGCACTCCAGGTGGTACCACTCGGGGTCCTGCACTGCCTGCAGGTGAGGGGGTCAGGGCCTGAGGCCCCAGAGTTGATTGTCCAGGACGCCGAAGGGGTGTCCTGTTTCAAAGCAGTGACTGGACCCTTTATAGGCCAACCACTCTCCTCTGGTAATACTCCGTCCCGACCAAACCCCCAGACTCAGGGTCCTTACCTCCAATAAAGTCAAGGAAAGCGGAGAGGGAGTGATGTGGCTGAGGCTCCTGGGTGCTTTACAGGACTGACCAACAAGGTACTTAGTGCAGGGCTTGTCCCCAAGCAGGTGCTCGGAGAAGGGTAGTTCATATCTTTAATGTCAGAATGTGTATTTTCCCGGACTCGACCCAATTCTCCCTTCTCCAATACCATGATTGCTGCCTTTAAGGGAGTTATGGTTTGTCTTTTTATATAGATTTTAAACACATATTTCTCCAATTTATCTTATTTTTAAATTATCAGCAGAAGGACATTTCCAATGGATTGAATGTCAATTGAAGATCTCTGATTTTTTTTTTATTTGTTGTTTGCATTTCATTTAAGGGAGGTGGAGGATGTAGAGATTAACGGCAAAAATCGANCTTAGTGCAGGGCTTGGCCCAGCAGGTGCTCGGAGAAGGGTAGTTCATATCTTTAATGTCAGAATGTGTATTTTCCCGGACTCGACCCAATTCTCCCTTCTCCAATACCATGATTGCTGCCTTTAAGGGAGTTATGGTTTGTCTTTTTATATAGATTTTAAACACATATTTCTCCAATTTATCTTACTTTTAAATTATCAGCAGAAGGACATTTCCAATGGATTGAATGTCAATTGAAGATCTCTGATTTTTTTTTTATTTGTTGTTTGCATTTCATTTAAGGGAGGTGGAGGATGTAGAGATTAACGGCAAAAATCGATTCTTTTTTTCTGTTTTCCCCAAGTTGTGCTTAGTTAAGCACTTCTAATCTCTAAATAGGATTCCTTTGGCTAGAAAACAACGCAACTGTTCCAAATGCAATTAATCTCAGAAATCCATAACTGTGCAATCAAGAACGCCAACCCATTTTTAGCCACTCTTTTCTAACACGTCAGGAATTTCTGTTTTTCACCAGTAAAAAATGCTATATGTTTGATCAGAAAATGGTAGTTGGAGAACATACGTGTGGGAGCCCAAAGGGCCCTTCTGCTGCATACCTCTGGGGAGACCTGAAGATGCTTTGTTTTGTAGTGGAAGAAAGAAAATAAATAATAATCCCATTAACTTTATTTGAGTAAAACTTTCAAACTAGTGTTCCCTGGAGATCTTTTTTTTTTTCAGTTGAGTTCAATTCACCAGTGATTTATTGAGCTCCTACTAGATGCCAGGAGCCATGAAATGTAGGCTCTTTGGATAAAGCATCATGTGGAATGTTCCATGACAGAGGTGTGCCCAGCATGGTAGGAGCACGGTGAATTAGTGCAGAGCCAATTATGGAGATTCAAGGAAGATTTCCTGAGGGCATATTTGTCAAGCCTAGTGAACAGGGTTAATGTTATAAAGTTTACAGCAGAGAATTTTGGGAGACAAGGCTTAAGGCTAGAGAAATAAACAGGGTGGGTCATAAAGCTCTCACATGATGCTCCAAGAAGTGCCATTAGCTGCTAGAGTCATTGAAGATTCTAACAGAATAATAACATCATCAAATGTGTATTTTAAATAGATTGGAAAATTCAAAGAAGGTGCTGGGGTTTCCCACCAGGCATGACAGTAATAATAGTAGGGAGGGAAATTTTCCAGAAATATTTAGAATGTAAAATTGGCAGGAAGGATGTTGGGCATGAAGGAGAAGGGGAGCCTCTGGAGTGATTCCCTTGATTTCTATTTCATGAGAGGAAGAAATTTGAAAAAAATCTCAACTTAATTCAATTCACCAAACCTATAACTGTGTCATAGAAAAAAACCAGTTTTATAGAACTGATATGCTATTTCAAAACTGCATATTGGTTTTAATTCATATTCTGTTCTCTTCCGGACACTAAAATGGAGTTGAGGCTATTTTATGCGAATGTCACTTTTTAAAAATCTAGATCTGTCCAACAAAATAAGGGTGATTACTCTCTTTGTAAAAGGATTCTTTGCTTCATAAAATAAATCTTTATATGACACCTTTAAATTGTCAGCTCTAGGGGCCCCTGGGTGGCTCAGTTGGCTAAGCGTCTGCCTTCTGCTCAGGTCATGATCTCAGGGTCCTGGGATTGAGCCCTGCCTCGGGATCCCTGCTCATCGGGGAGTCTGCTTCTTCCTCTGCCCCTTCCCCACCCCTCCAGCTTATACTCTCTCTCTCATTCTCTCTCAAATAAATAAATAAAATCTTTAAAAATAAATAGTCAGCTCTAAATATGATTTACTCTTCTGCTCCTCAGAAATATACCTATTTTATAAAAACAGACATATACATACTTTTGAGTTGATTTGTGGGTTTTTTTCCCCAAGATAGCTTTTGTTTGTTTGTTTGTTTGTTTTAGAGTAAGTGGTGGATCAATATTTTCTCGGATGAATTTATTTATTCATTTATTTATTTATTTACTCATTCAGTTAACAAATGTTTTTTGAGTTCTTATTGTATGCCAGTTACAGTCCTAGACACTTCAACTATAGCAGTGAATGAAACAGATCAAATTTCCTGTCCTCAAGGAATTCGAATTCTAATAAATTGTTCCTTTTTTTTTCTTTTTAAAAAATAGGGATGTTATTTTCCCTTTTGTGGGTTTTTAAGGTGTTTTCTGGCACACGGCAGGGAACTTCTATATATTTATCCAATTGAATAAATTCTCTACAAAACAGAAAGTGACTCTCATAATATCTTGTGTAAATGACTTCACAATTTTAAATATTCTGATCTATTGTCAGACTCAGATGAGATGCCAGACTATATATTCTCATCTAAAAAATAATTCAGGTATTTGTCCACAATCTTTATTTATCAGGAGAAAAAGACACTAGGATTTGAATACTCCTAATTTGCTCACTTGATCTCTCATCAAATAGTGGACTGTCTTGGCATCACTTCAGACTCTTACATTCCATTCATTGTAAAGCAGGTTATAAGGCCTAAATATTTTATAATTTGCCAAACACTTTCATATACTGAAGGAAAGGAAGGATGTTAAAGCCATTGAGTTTTCAGTATTACCTGTGTGGCACGGAAGATTGGTTACCCACATCTCCTTTTTCCTTTTGCTCCTTTGGATTAGACTCCTGCTTTTTAACTAGGCACAATTGCCTCCTGTATAAAAATACTATGTTTCCCAGGCTCCCTTGAAGCTAGGTTCAGTCACTAACTTATGGTGATGAAATGTCAGTGAAAGCAGGGATAGGATACCAGGAAGGCTAGTTAAAGGGAACAGGTTGATTTGAGAAAAGACCCTTTTTGTCCTTTGATCTCTCCCCTTTCCTCCAGCCTAGAATGCAGACAGGATGGCTGGAATTTCAGTAGCCATTTTGGGCCATGAGGTGACCTTGAAAATAGAAAGTAGGAGCCTAGGTCCTTGGTGACACCATGAGCCACGATATCAGACCTCTATGCCCACCTTGTACATGAAAAGAACCCAATTTCTATCTTATTTTAGCCACCAACTGCCAGTATTTTGAGCTTTTCTATTATCTCCAGCCAAACTTAATCTTGACAAATATAGCTTGTAATACATTCCAATCAACTTCATCAGGAAAGAGTCATATACTCCCTCTACTAGAGTAATGTGTTTTTAGCTAATTTCTTTTTCCCTTCAGGCTGCTCTTAACTTTTTTTTTAAGATTAATTTATTTATTTTAGAGGGGGGAGGAGCTAGGGAGAGGGAGGGAGAGTCTAAAGCAGGCTCCTCATGGAGCACAGAGCCCGATGTGGGGCTCCATCTCAGGACCCCAAGATCACGACCTGAGTCAAAACCAAGAGTTGGATTCCCAACCATCAGACACTGGTCTATATGACCTATGGGCAAGGAAGAAATCAACCACTTCTGGTTCAAACCATTTTCCTTTTTGTACCTCTATATGCCTCTGAAAAGGGACCAAAAACAAACAAACAAACAAACAAACAAACAAAACACTACTTCTAAACCAGCAAACAAAGAAAGCCTAGGAACAGCATGTAAGCATGTAAGATCTTCTCTGTTACCGAGTGTCCAACATCTACTGGGATAAAAATGCCTAGCCCCAGCTCATCATAGTCCCCGCTCGCTGTAGACATTACTAAACAACCCTTATGCTCTCAGCCTTTTCTGCCTCTGAATCCTTGTTAAAATAATTCACCAGAGGGGCGCCTGGGTGACACAGCGGTTAAGCATCTGCCTTCAGCTCAGGGCGTGATCCCGGCGTTCTGGGATCTAGTCCCACATCAGGCTCCTCCGCTATGAGCCTGCTTCTTCCTCTCCCACTCCCCCTGCTTGTGTTCCCTCTCTCGCTGGCTGTCTCTATCTCTGGCAAATAAATANCAGCTTCTCTTTGTTGACATGTTAGCACCTTATACCTGTGTTTCATATCATCTCTTCTTAGGTTGCTAAGCTATTGTTTGGTGCTGGTTAGCAACTCTAATAGGATGCATAAATGGGACTCTTGCTGTTTCCATTTTTTAAATGCTTAAAATAAAATGGTAAGTTTCCAAATTGAGGTATCATATGGAACATTCCAAATCAAAGAGCTAGGAAAGAAGGTGGACGAAACTAGTTTTGGGGCGCCTGGGTGGCTCAGTGGTTGAGCGTTTGTCTTCAGCTCAGGTCATGATCTCAGGGTCCTGGGATCGAGCCCCACATCAGGCTCTCTGCTCAGCATGGAACCTGCATCTCCCTCTCCCTCTGTCTGCTGCTCCCCCTGATTGTGCTCTCTCTCTCTGNCATCTCTTCTTAGGTTGCTAAGCTATTGTTTGGTGCTGGTTAGCAACTCTAATAGGATGCATAAATGGGACTCTTGCTGTTTCCATTTTTTAAATGCTTAAAATAAAATGGTAAGTTTCCAAATTGAGGTATCATATGGAACATTCCAAATCAAAGAGCTAGGAAAGAAGGTGGACGAAACTAGTTTTGGGGCGCCTGGGTGGCTCAGTGGTTGAGCGTTTGTCTTCAGCTCAGGTCATGATCTCAGGGTCCTGGGATCGAGCCCCACATCAGGCTCTCTGCTCAGCATGGAACCTGCATCTCCCTCTCCCTCTGTCTGCTGCTCCCCCTGATTGTGCTCTCTCTCTCTGTCGAATAAATAAACAAAATCTTTAAAAACAAAACAAAACCAGTTTTGTGACAGCTAGTGCCAGCTGTAGTGGCAGATTCCTACTGAGTTGTGGACCCTCTAAGAAAACCACGAAATTCCCCAGACAGAATCAGCTTTGAGCATCCACCAAGGCCAGGAGGCACGATGCCTGGTCATGACAGTGCCAGTGACAAAGACTGTGTCCTCTTCTCCCAATCCCTTTCAGAAAGGCTCAGAAATTGCTGCTAAGTGATGGGAGAGGATGCTGGGGGAGGGTAGCTGGGATGGAGCAGGGGACGGGGCAGGGGTCAGTGACCCGCACAGTGGATCAGGGCCCTTCTCCCCACCGTGGGTTTCAGGCCTGAGCCAATGCTACTCTCACTTGCTTAAGGGCTTCCAGTGTGATTGTCACACAGGACTGGATGCTTTGTGGCTGCCATGATGTGCTCTTAGGACCCAAAAGGGCAGGAAGGATTTTGGCATCTACCAGAGATTTCATGCAGAAGCAGGAAAGAACCAGCCCTTGGAAGAGGTTCTAAAGGGCTGGGCAAAGTAATGGTCAAGTTACTCCTTGCTGCCCCCAGCTGCCTCCACCCTTCACCGGGTCTCACTTGCTCAGAAAAGCAGCCACACCAGCTTCACCATCTGGCCCCTTACTGCCCAGAGGCAATGCTTGAGTCCAGGGCACTGGAACTACCTGCCCCTTTGGGGAGAATTTCTATCCCAGCTTCTCCTGAAAATTAGAAAGGATGTCTCCTGACACCTGGAGCATGAGAAGAATAGGGGGTCAGCGTCCTCAAAATGTCACGTCATTTTGAAATTCCTGACCCTCCTCAACATTTCCACGCCCCCTCACTGAATAGGTTTGATCACTAGGAAAACCTGGACCAGTTACGTTTTTGGCATGTTCCAAATACAGAAAGCTGCTGCTTAGAAATTCAGCAGGAGCCAGGGAAATGTCCAGAATAGGATTGTGACTGGATTTCTCTTAAGTTGCTATTTTATGGGGGAAATGGGAACAGTCTTCAGGGGCTCCGCCAAGGCACTTATTGTAATTTTTTAAAGTTTATTGAGAACAATGGGCTTACTTAGAACTGCAGAAATAACAGCTTGATGTTCTTCCTTTAGTTTTTTCTAGTTCGGTTTCACATAGCTTAGGGGTTGTATATATTTTTGTACTGAAAAGAGATGCGCATTAATTGCATTTTTTGATATCTGAGTCACTCTTGCTTCTGTCATACACTTTTCATTTGAAAAATGAGGCATAAAAAAGTAAGAATTACCCAAGTCATTTATAGTAATGCAGAATTTGGCTCAACAACCAGATCAATAGTCTCCATAAGGCCTAGGACAGATACAGGGACAGTTTATAAAAAGTCATTATCTAATTGGGAGATATCTGCTCGGACGCCAGATTTCCAACTGACCTTAACCGAGGTTCTCTTGGCCCAGAAAGCATGATGATAGTAGACAGTCCTTAAAACGGCATCCAGACAAGGGCATTTCTTTGTAACATCATACATCATAGAAAGAATTGCCTTAACTGGAACTTTCCAATTTCATTTCCCCTTCTATTTGGTAATATGCCAGAAAAGAGACCCAAAATGATCTACAGTATTCCTTTTGGCAAAGTTCAAGGAGCCCTCAACTGTCCCTGTATTTGGATTCCAACTGCTCTCATTCCATTAGGATAACAGAGGCTGTTTGTTACCATGACTATTAGACCTAGCTCCCTGCCCACCCCCCTTTGACTGAACAAGTAGAATTATAGCTGTTCGTAGTTTTTAGTGGACACAGTGAATAGTATTTCCTGTGTAAAGACAAATAAGCTTAAAAGAAGTAGGAAAATAACATTATATTGTAAAGGTAGCAGGGATGCCATTAAGCACTCTCTCAGCTTGAGGGTCTAGATCTTGCTCAGTGTGGCAGGACCCCTGCCCGAGCACAGGACTGGGAGCTCCCCCAACGCTCCTTTGGGTTTATAGGTAACCTGGGAAGTTGTGGGGAGGTGTCTGCACAGGGCAGTGGGACAGAACCAGGCCTGTGGCACTGCTAGGGATCACCCCTGTTAGTCTGGCATGGCACAGGGGCAGATGCAGCCAGCTCTCTCCTGCAGGCAGCTTGGAGATGGAGGGCTCAGTGGTCTCCACCTGGGTGAAGGCTGGGTGGTCCGTGATGAAGACACCATTCAGGGTGGCTTCTGGGCGCATGCGAGGGACCCGGCCCGGGCCTACAAGTCTACTCCTCTGTACCTTCCTTTTACACCCCTGACAGTCTCTCCTCCCCATTCTGACCACTCTCTTGCTCAGGGCCCAGGTACGGGGTCTCCATCCCATAACCACGAAGGCTCTCTCTTCTTTATTCTCTGTGAGTTCCTGTGGCACACCATCTTTACTGCCTTCCCAAACAGTTGTATTCTCCTTTTCTTTCATAAGAGAATGTGATTTCCTTATCTAAGCCACAACCCATAGTTCCCAGCCACAGCCAATCTGGATTCCTTTGCCTTAGGGCCCCAGAAAATTCCATCTTCAAAGCTCTTTGAAAAACCTTCAAAGAGACCCATACCCTAGCTCTACAGCAGTGTCTGCTGAGAAAGGTTGGTAAGCCCACGCTAAACACGCAGTTCCAGGAACAGGGTGCTCACCAGAATGTTCCCTCAAGAGAACACTAAGTTAGGGCAGAAGTATCCCATAAAAATAATATGCGTGTTTTTCCTATGGCAAAGAAGTCCTTATCCTTTTTTATGATAATATGTCTGAATTAAATCAAGATCTCCAATTTACATAATTTTGAGACATCTTAAGAGATCTATTTCAAGAGCTGAATGGGAAGTGGGTGAGCCAAACTCTTCCTGACGTGTTTCTTAGGTTTGCTCAAGCACACGGCGCTCCCAATGCCTGAAATTTCTATGCCGTGATGTTGCAATCATTTTTATCTGAAAAGATTCTTAATTTTTTATCACTTCTGATGCCCAACAATTGCCATGCACATTGGGTGCCCGTTATCCATTATTTGTTTCTCACATCACTCCACAGTTTCTATTAATACATTGATTTTACAGGTGAGGAAATGGAAAGCCTGAGGTTTAGAGGGATGGATTCTAAACTCATCACCATAAACACGCTTAGGGCTCCTGACACAGAAAGCCAATTTGCTTCCTGGAAAATCTCTACCTCCCACCTGTGTGCACACCGCACACTCACCAACACAGTGGGGATTGTCTTTTGAAATATCTAATCCGTCGATAGAGGAAAACGGTAACTTACTGTGGTTATTTCAATGGCCTTTATTTGACATTCCCAATTTTCTAATAGTTTCAGTTTGTAATCCTTCTGAATTTCGTGGGGAGCCAACCTGACAGAAATCCTAAACAAAAATGATGACATGCTTCATTCTTCTACCAGGAGCCAGGCTTACCACTTTTATTTTTTAAAGGAAAGAACAATTTAGAAAAAGGAGAAGCTAAAAGTAACCCACGCTACCACAGCTCGTTCCAGAAGTAGGAACAGCTTGTTTCCTCTGGGGAACCAGGAGGAAGTGTGCTCTGCCCCCCTTCTCGACAGTCCACGTCAGCGCTCGCATCAGGACCAGCACCGCCAGAGAAACTGAGAGCCCTGACCCACGAGACTGGAAGCCTGTGGGCGCCGAGGGACGTATGGAAACTAGGTGGAGCCTCACTCTGCTTTTTCTCCTTATATAAACTCATGACTGGCAATGGTCAGGTCATGGTGTCTGCGCACTGCGAATTGTGTGGAATTTAATGAACACCTGCTGCAAATCCCCATAGCTGCACTTGAGCATAGGGGAAGTGGGTCAAACGGAGGCACTCACTCCTGCCCCAGTGGCATTCATGCTGCATCAAAGGATTGTGTCAAACAGGATGATGGGTGTTGCAAGGGGCAGAGACCACAAACCGTCTGCCACCACCGCCAGTCACCACGGAAACTCATTGCTGCCTCCCTCTCTCTCAACCCTTTCCTGGCAAGTAACATCTGACACATTGCAAGAGGGCAGTACTTTCTGGGAAGACAGCAGCTCTAACTAAAATGTCTGATTAGGCACAAGAAAAAAAAAAACCAGATTGCCAACTCTTTTAGAGTACATTTGCACTCCTGGGTGTGATGGGTCCCAAATGCAAACCATTGCTTTTGATTCAGCTCTAACCAAACTAGCTAAAAGGAATTGAGAAGCAGCAAGAGAGAAGCTACACGCTCCAAAAAGCAGGCTTTCTGCTTTGGTTGGCTTGTGTTAAGAGCAGATTCTGCCCAAGAATACCACTATGAGACGTGTCCTCCAGAAAGCTGCATCTTTCAAAAGATGATGATGTAAAGACCACTCTGGGGGAGCAAAAACAACATTCAGATGAAAGGTCTATTCATTTCCTGAAGCTGCTGTAACACATTACCACGGCTCAGTGGCTTAAAACAATACACTTGTGTTATTTTAGTGTTCTGGGGTTCTGAAGTCTAAAATGGGTTTTACTGGGTTGATGCCAAGGTGTTTTCAGCAAAGGTGTGTTTCTTCTGGAGGCTCTAGGGATGAGTCCATTTTCTTGCCTTTTCCAGCTTCTAGAGGCTGCCTACACTCCTCTGTCTTTGAAGCCAGCAGTGGCAGGCAAGTGACTGTCACACTGTCGTCTCTTTGAGTTTTCTTCTTCTATGTTCTTCTTCTAAGGACCCTCATGATTACACTGGGCCACCCAGATAATCCAGGGTAATCTCCTCAAGACCAGCTGATTAGTAACCTTAATTCCCTCCAAAACCTTTATTGCCCCATTGCCAGATAACATCACGTTGTCACCGGTTCCAGGAATTCGAATGGAGACATCTTTGGGGGGCCATTGTTCTGCCGAGCACAAGAGGGAACACCAGAGAGTTCAGTTATGTATGTCTAATCCTCCTAGCAACCTTGGAGGTGGACTGTTTGCCAAGAAACGTGGAGAATTTAAGTACTTTGTACCTTTTCCAAAGATATTCTGCTGGTAAGAGACAGAGCAGGAACATGACCTAGATCTGTTCTGAAAGCCTGTGCCCATCCTCCACACTATGTTCCTTCCCAGGGGGCAGCCCAGCCCCTCCACTGAAACCCTACACCACAGGGAGCTTAAAGATTCTTCAGCAGGAACCTCAGAGAAAATTCAGCTTCCTTCAGGAATTTCAAGGAATATTAGTCATGACGAAGAGTCAGGACAATTGGCCTCTATGTCGTATGGCATTGCAACCACTGCACAACTGGGTAATGTGCTAAGACTTGCAGGTTCTCAGGATTCTCAACTGTAAAAGATTTGGACTGTCTGATGTCCAAGACACCTTCCGGCTCTGAAATTCCAAGACTGAGCAATGATACTGGTGAAACCACTGTACTGCAGAAACAGGTCCCCTCGATGCATGGCTACATGTGCCAAATGCCCCTTGTTATTGTCACGGGCTCATCAGTAACATTTTCCAGGCAACTCAAACCTAACAGCTACTTTCAGCGTTCTTCCCTGGAGCCCTGTTCTCCTGCTCCAAGTTGGCCTATCTCCCGCCCATGCTTGCTGCACACATCTTATCCTGTCATTTTTGTCCACTGCCATGTCAGGAATTTTCATTTGCCATTCTCCTGTGTTTGATCTTCTCTTTTCTGGACCCGCATCTTCCTCTTTCTGGGTTTATTCCTTTGTTTTGATGGACCGCAGACTCTGGTAGTTTCCTGGGAAAGTATAAAAGGAAGACAATTCTTTCGAGGGCTTTGAGGATGCCTTTGTTCTAACCTCAATGTGTGTAGCCTGTAGAATTCAGGGTAGAGGAGCACCGTCCCTCAGGATGGCTCCTTGCCTTGTCTACCTCTGGTATGGCTGTTCAGCAGTCCGATGCTGGTCTGACTCGAGCCTTTGTAGACTGTTGCTTTTGCCTTTTTTTTTTTCCTCTACAGAAGCTTTTGGAATCTATCTCTTGCATTGCACAACTACCTAATGACGAGCTTTGCTGTGAGTCTTTCTTCAGTTGTTGTGCTGGGCAGTCCGTGAGCCCTGTCAGCTGAAACTCAGTCCTTCGGTTTGAGAGCTTATCTCATTGCATTGCTTTTTCTCGTTTCACTACTTCCTGCTCTTGTTTTCTCTTCTCCTGTTGTGAAAGTCATATTGGACATTCTAGACAGATCTATTTCCCTTATTTTTCTCCCATATTTTCCACTGCTATAACTTCACTTCTATTTTATGTGAGATTTCTTCAATATTATCTTGCAGCCCTTTAATTTTTTGGAAATCTACCATTTTTAACCTCAAAGAAACATTTCTTCCTTTGCTTACTTTTACAGTATGTCATGCTGGTTTTGGTTGCATTATCTTCTCTTAACTCATTGGGGATATTAGTTTTTTAACCTTTTGTTTTGAAATAATTCTAGGATTGGCAGGCAGTTGCAAAGATAGTACAGGGAGGTCCCAAGCACCCTTTACCCCTTTGCCTAATTTTCCCCAATGGTTTACATCTTACACGTAATATAATATCAAAACCAAGGAACTGACATTCGTGCGAGGTGTGTATATAATTCTCTGTCCTTTTATCACATAAAATACATTGTCACTGGGGCGCCTGGGTGGCACAGCGGTTAAGCGTCTGCCTTCGGCTCAGGGCATGATCCCAGCATTATGGGATCGAGCCCCACATCAGGCTCTTCCGCTATGGGCCTGCTTCTTCCTCTCCCACTCCCCTGCTTGTGTTCCCTCTCTCGTTGGCTGTCTCTATCTCTGTCGAATAAATAAATAAAAAATCTAAAAAAAAAAAACATTGTCACTAAGATTCCCCCTTGTACTACCCCTTTATAACCTCATCCTTCCTCCTTTACCACAGAATATTGATTCTTTTTATTTTTTCCTATTTTCAGCATAATCTGTTTCCTCAATGTCCTCTCTCTCCCCTCCGCCCCCATCTCTTTTGTTTTGGAAGCTACTCACAATTTCTGGCGATGTTGCCTGTCCATTCATAGTTGAGTATGAAGCTCAGCTGTGGGTGCTTGGGGGCCTCACCACACTGAGATCATTGGCGAGGGTGCTTTTTCATTGGAGAATCCTCCAGTGTCCGCATCTGGGATCTTTCCTCCAGGTTCATTGGAGCACTCCAGCACAGAATCCTCTGATCTTCTCCCCAGGGATGGCGAAGGCTGTTAAGTCTGGCTGCCAACCTCCTGAAAGCAGAGTGTGGGGAGGGGGTGGAGAGCCTCCTATTCCATGGGAGATTTTTACTTAATTCCCTTGTCTTCAGCTTGCACCCCATCTCTCCCCATCCCCTTCACTGGGATTCTTCCAAGTTTCTGAAGTTCAATTTCTTTAGAGAATCAGACTCCAGTCAATGAGAACAAGCCTCCAGTTTCTCAGTCCAGTGAGAAGGCAGTTGCCTAACTTCACGAGGATAGCGGAGGGTGTTCTAACTGCTCCCAACAGATTTCTAGGAAATTCCTTGTTCTCAGCCCTTTGCCTCATGGAACCTCACACCTGTGCAGAGTCTTCCTGTGGGTCTAAAAAGGAACCCCTGACTACCCATCATGCTCCCTCTCTCGATAAACACCAACATAAGTTACAAATTCTCCAGCACCCAAAATTTTGTCAAAGTCTCTTTCATCTGATGCTGTTTCTTATCCAATTCACTTTGTCCTCTTGGACTTTTGTATTTTCTTACTTCCTTTGCAGTTATTTTATTAGGATAAGGGGAAAGGAGTATGTTCTTAATCTGCCATGCTTATATAGCATTCAATAATTGGGTTTATTTTTTTAATTTTAAATTTTATTATTTTTTAAGATTTTCATTTATTTATTTGACAGAGAGAGGGAGAGAAAGAAAGTAGGGGGGAGGGGCAGAAGAAGCAGGCTCCCCTTCAAGCAGGGAACCCGATGCAAGACTTGCTCCCAGGACCCTGGGATCATGACCTGAGCTGAAGGCAGACACTTAACTGACTGAGCCGCCCAGGCATCCTCAATTATTGTTTTTTAGAACAACATTTGAAATATATGATGAACGCTGAATTTGTATCCTAGTGAATTTTAAATATAGAAGTAACATAGTATATTTCAGAAAAATATCACACACAAAAAACTGAGATTACTTCCACTACTCAGAAGTAATTTTTACCCCTCATTTGTCTTTAAAACTTTGCTGGGTGATATATGGCTCTATCTTCCAGGTACATTTACCCTCATTTCCTGCTTCTGCAATACCAATGTTGTGAAATTTGACAGCATATGTGAGAGAAGGCTAAAGTTGACATGAGCTCCAGAGAGTATGTAACTTTTGCCTCTAGAGTTAATCACTTCTAACAAAAGACATGGGGGCACAGAGCTCTTTCTCTGGGTTCTTTGCAGGTGGCTTAAATGAATGATGGCTTTGTCTGCTCTTCTTTGTTTTCTAGAATCCAGACTGCTTCTGACAGACCACTGCCCAAGTGGATGCCAAACAGGGTGGGAGGGAGCTGGGTACAGGAGAAGTTGGTTTTGAAAGATGTGGGTAAGGTCTCCTGAAGGTTGAAAACCTGTAACAAGTGTGGAAGCAAGAGAGAGACCTCGCCAAGAAGAAAGAATTTCGCAAGAAGGAGAACAAAGAGAAAAGTGGATGGGTAATTGAGAGAAAGACAGTGGAGAAGGTATGAGAGGAGACTGAAAGCAATATGAAAGAGAGACATGAACCCAACACAAAGAAAGCTAGCACCATTGACCAGCAAATATTGATCTGAACAGAATTGAAGTTAGCCCATTCATTCACTTAACAAATAATCAATAAATCTATTAAGCAGCTACAATGTACAAGCCCTGGGTCAGAAGGAATAAAAAACACCAACAAACACATTTTTTTAAAAGAGGGAAAAGAAAATATCAGATACTACGAATTAAAATAGGGAGTAGTTGAGTGACAAAGTGTCTTTGGTGGTGGTTGTTTAAGCTCAAATTTGAGTGACAAGAGGGAACCAGCCTGCAGATTTTAGGGCCATTAACCAGCAAAATGCTAATTAAAACCATAATGAGTTATCACTTTACACCTGTCAGACTGGCAAACATTTAGAAGTTAGGTGATACCAGATATTTGCAAGGATATGGAGCAACAGAAATTCGTATTCATTGCTGAAGAGAGTACAAAGTGGTACAAACACTTTGAAAACCATGTTGTGTTACCTAGAAAATGTTGACATACTTATATGTTAGGAACTACTAGTCCACACCTGAGTATGCACTGTAGAGAAATTTAACAAGTGTATTAGGAGATGTGACTAAGAAAGTTTGGAGTTTTGTTGCAATAGCAAAAAGTGGGATAGTCTCAAATGTGTACCACTGGTAGGATATAAAATCGAAAATTGCATCTTTATATTTGAATGCAATAAAATCGATAATTGTATCTTGATATTTTAATGCAAAAAAATTAATGCTATATAGCAGCAAAAAGGAATGCATTACAGCCTCATTCAACATCTTGAGGAACCTCAGGAACATAGAGCAGAGTGAAAAAAACAAATGGCAGAGGTAGTATGATTTCGTTAACATGCAGTCTACACACTGTATTGTTTAGAGATACAAGCAGGCTCCATACAAAATTCAGGCTAGCATTTATCTCAGCTGTGGAAATCTACAAGGAGGGAAAAGCATGAGAACCAACACCCAGCAACTTTCAGAAATCACCGGAAGGACTTGCCGGGCTGTCGATCCTGGAAGTGAGGAGCCTGTCCAGAGTAGCCACACCTGTGACAGACGGTGGGGCATCAGCTACAACCTCTCATTTACCCAAGGAGGGAACTGGGTCTCAGAGAGATTAAATATTTGCCCAAGATGACTCACTTGCTAAAATGATAGAGGTGGGATTTGAACCCAGGCCCACTGGACTCCAAACTTATGCTCTTTACCACTCTCTGGCAGCCAGAGAAGGGAAGTACTTCTACTGGGTTCTGAAGGCTGAGTGGGAATTTTCCAGGAAAGAGAGAAGGGAAGAGGTGGGGAAGTGGTAGCAGGTAGAGGAGAGACCAGGTGAGTAGAGCCCAGAGGTGAGAGATGGTGCTGGGTGCAGGTCTCTTCTTCTTCTTTTTAAATCTTTCAACAAATATTTATTGAGCAGCCATACCTGCCAGGTCCTGGGATTGACACCATCCCCGCCTCATGGGCTTAGGTCCTGGCAGAGGCCCAGTAGAAAGCCTTGAGGTGATGGGATGGGGCAGTGGAGGTGCAAAGGGCGACAGATGCTTCCTAGTGTTGGGCAAAGAGGCCCGGGAATGTGAGGAGCGGTGGCCGGAATCTCAGTCATGCCCTTTTGGGGGAAGAGGGCTGACTCTCCCTGCTGAGTCCTTGCAGCCATTCCTTCCTGGGTCTGCTCCCGACCACAATGCACTGAATGCCTACGGTGCACAGGGCCTTTGGTGGCTGGGCCCGGCCAGGCAGTGGGGTGGCGCAGGGGCCTGGTGAGTGGAGGATGATGGCCAGCCCCTGTAGAGGAGGGAGGTGCTGGGGCTCTCAGAGGCCTGTCTGAGGGGGGCTGGGCTGGTGGGGGAGTGGGAACACAATTGGAGAGACCTCCAGTGGGACCCAGAGTAGGGGGTTCTCCACGGGGGCTGTCTGAATCCCTGGGGGGAGATTCCAGCCCTAAGAGTCTGGGGTGCTCTGCCTCTCTCCATCCCCCCTGTCAAGCGAGGTGTCAAGCTGGGCAGACACAGACGGGAGAGGAAGGGCAAAAAATTTGTTGAGCCACTGGGCGACGTTGGGGGAGCCCCGGAGGCAGCAGCCAATGGAGCACACTGCTCCTCGAGCCCAGAGGCAGTGGCGTTGGCCCAGGGACCTCTGGAGGTGGCGGGGACTCTCCTGGGCATCGGCAGGATGGCTGGGAGGCCCTGTGGTGGCAGGGGTGCTGGCCTGGACCGCGGGGGAGGATAGAGCCCCGAGGTGAGAGATGGGGGGCGGACAGAGCCCCCAGGTGAGAGGAGGTGAGAGATAGTGCCGTGTGCAGGGCTTCTGCGGAGGCCACACAAGATGACCAGTGCTCCCCAACGTGGTACACTTTCTCACCCCCAACCAAGTGAGCTGTTTCCTCCCTCCAGGACTTCCCCTTGGTCTTTACTTCAAAGCTTTTTCTTATTCTTCAAAACTTATTTCAAGGGCCAATTCTTCCCGGAAGCCCAGCTTTTCTCAGAGCGCTGGGCACTGGGCGGGAGGCTCCTTAGGCTCCAGCAAAGGGCGAGGCTCCATTGCCCCTGTAGCAGAGGAAAGAGAGTGTGGGTCTCCCTGACTGAGCAGGACGCACCCTCACTTCTGTGACATCCCTGCCCCAACACAGCACATGATGGCGGGTGAGAGAAAACAAACCCAGATCACAGAACATTCTACACAGTAAGTAGACTGTCAAGGTCAGTGGAGGAACTGACCCACATTAAAGGAGATGAAGGGGCATGACAAGTAAATGCAATGTATGAGTCTGGAGTAGAACACCAGTGGCAAAGTTTGAAGAAGGTTTATAGATTTTTGAGAAGAGAACACCATTATATCAATATTCATTTTCTGATTTTCATCACTGACCTCTGATTAGGTAGGAGAATGTCCTTATATATATATTTTTTAACTACCCACTGAAATGCTTGGAGGTAAAAGGGCATCATCTCTGCAATTGTTCACAAGTGTCTCAGAATCTCATGCCTACATAGCCACAGAGAAGGGGTAGAACGCCAACATTTGGGGAAGCAGGCAAAGGAGAATGGGAATTCTTCGTACTGTCTTTGCAACTTCTGTAATTCTTGAAACTATTGCAAAATTAAAAGGGTTTTACTGATAGAGCTAAGAAGGAAGAGAAAGCAAGGAAAGAGAAAGAGGAAAAGGAGGGGGGAGGGGTGGACGAAGGGGGTGAAGAGGAGGAGGGAAAGGAGGAGGAGGGGGTGGAAAAGAAGGAGGAGCATCCCCTGCTCCATTCCCTCTCAACTCTTACACACCCCTGCAGGCTCTCTTACAATGAGCTTCCACTCCTTAGACGCACGTGTTCAATGTTGCCTTCGTCATGAGGTCTCCAATCAGATAGGGCCTTCAAAACTTTCTCTTTGTCTTCATTAGGCAATTCAGTTGCAGAAAACTAGAGACCCAAACTGCTTCAAAAGAAGGAGGAGAAGAAGAAGAAGGAGAAGAAGAAGAAGGAGAAGAAGGGGAAGAAAAAGAAAAAAGAAAAGAAAGGTGGAGCTATGCACCAGCAGCCCTGCATTTCCCTCAGGTGGTCCAAGGGCACAAGGTCTCCTCTCTGCCCCCTCCGCCATACCAGTGGCTTCTCTTCCTTTCAGCCTGGCATTGCTGTTAACCCATCTGATGTCTTCCTTGCTTCTAGAAAAATAGAGTCTCTGTACTACCATCCAACTTCCCTGAGAGCACACCTGAAGTTGTTTTTCCTGCGACAGTGTGGGTTTCCTAAGTCACGCTTACCGGCTCCACCTTTAACCTCCTGTGCCTAAAAATTGCAAAATCCAATGATTGGATTATATCATCTCCAAGGTCTCTTTCAGCTCTGCAATCTGCGGTTCCATGGCTCTTGAGAAATCAGACTGGGGAGACCCCAAAGCTGCCTGACCTTCCAAGGAGAGTCGAGAACATTTTCAGTCAAGGCTGTGTTGCCAGTGCCCTCTTGTGGGCAGACTGACACCTAACATTGCCAGGAAATTGAGTCTTCAGGAAAGGACAAAATCAAAATAACAACAAGACACTTAAATAATGACTGACATTGGATGGAGGGCCTGGATGCTGACCTGCAAGCTGCTCGAGTTGACCTCCCGCCACCCTTCCCACACCCCATGCCCTGAGTGCTGCTGCTTCTGCCATTTGAGAAGTCACTTGTCCCCAGTCGCCCAGCACTGAACTCAAGCAGCGGGATTCCACGCTTTATTCAGAACCCACCATTACGCTGCCTCATCAGAGGAAAATGTCTTTAAATGGTTTTTAAAATGGAAAACAACTTTAGGGAACATCTAGCCAGCATTTCCCCGAATGGCCCACTTTGTCGAGGCGGTTCCACAGGAGGATATCAGGCGGTGGATGTACGTTGGGGGCAGAGAGAGATAGTGTTCCAAGATCAAACAAGTTTGACAAATACGGATTGAAGAAAATGTATGGTGATACATCTCCCTGCCTTCATTATGCTGATGTGAAAGAAAGAATGAGGTAATGAGAAAGAAAGTAGTAGAATATGCCACATATTCCCCCACATATACCCTCACATATACCCCCACATATACCCCACATATACCCCCACATATACCCCCACATATACCCCCACATATACCCCACATATACCCCCACATATACCCCCACATATACCCCCACATATACCCCACATATACCCCCACATATACCCCCACATATACCCCCACATATACCCCACATATACCCCCACATATACCCCCACATATACCCCCACATATACCCCACATATACCCCCACATATACCCCCACATATACCCCCACATATACCCCACATATACCCCCACATATACCCCCACATATACCCCCACATATACCCCACATATACCCCCACATATACCCCCACATATACCCCCACATATACCCCACATATACCCCCACATATACCCCCACATATACCCCCACATATACCCCACATATACCCCCACATATACCCCCACATATACCCCCACATATACCCCACATATACCCCCACATATACCCCCACATATACCCCCACATATACCCCACATATACCCCCACATATACCCCCACATATACCCCCACATATACCCCACATATACCCCCACATATACCCCCACATATACCCCCACATATACCCCACATATACCCCCACATATACCCCCACATATACCCCCACATATACCCCACATATACCCCCACATATACCCCCACATATACCCCCACATATACCCCACATATACCCCCACATATACCCCCACATATACCCCCACATATACCCCACATATACCCCCACATATACCCCCACATATACCCCCCAATATACCCCCCACTCATTAGTTCCTCATTAGTTCCTCCACCTCGGAGCACTTTGGGCCAGGTGGGTCATTGCTGTGGGAACTTTCCTGTGCGTTTCAGGATGTTTAGCCGCATCCCTGGTCTCTGCACACTAGATGCCCGTAGCACACCTCCCCTCCCCCCACATGACAACCCCAAAATGGCTCCAGACATTGCCAAATGTCGCGTGAGCAGAAAAATGCACCTGATTAATCCCCTGGTTCAGGCCATAGAATTCTTTTCTTCGTGGAGCAACTCAGAGGACTAATGTTGCTGGAAACTCACTTCTGGAAACACCATTTTAGTTCATTTATGCTTACCTCGTAGGAGAGGAAACGAAGACCCAGGGAGGCGGGGTGACTTGCTCACATCAGTTATATAGCTTGAGGGGTGCACATAAGGGCTGTGTCTCCATAGGGGCTTCAACCCTATCCTAGCACCTCTTGGGTGACTCTGACAATGGGGGCTGGGGGTGGGATCTGGAGGCGGGCCTCGCTTGGTCACTGCTGTTGTTCCACAGGTATTCAAATTCTCCCTAGCCATGTTTTTTCCCCCTGTTGATGCAGCTCATGGACCCAAGGCACTTAGACATTCGTCAAAAGAAAGACCAGCTCATGGCTGACCCTGCAGTCAAGGTCCTACTGTAATGAATTTCTATTTTCCAACCAAAAGCCCTGTGAGGCTAAGTTCAGAGAGAATCCCTTTTCCTTAATGAATTTCCCCAAAGTCCCCTTTCCTTAAGGATTTCCCAACAACGGTAGTATTGGGGGCCAAAGTTGACATCTTGTGTCTCTTTCCCCTGAAGAACCTTTGGAATGGGGGCAGATTTCCATTTACTGAGGCTGATGTGATGCGGAATTAGGATCAGGGGGTAAATGATAGGGGGTCAGATGGAGTCTTAGAGCACAAATGCTGTGCTTTTACAGCATTCAAATCCAGAGGTCAGGAGGACCCACAGGAGGGGTAAGTTGGACTAGGTTCAAATTTAGTACCTACCCTGCTCTACAAGGGCTTGTGTATAGATCATTCTAGAAGCAGGGACACACCTTATGCCTTTCTCAGTCTGCTGCAACTTTGGGTTTCAACCACCTCAAAGCTAACCTTGAAAGACTAAGGAGATAGTCTGGGGCCAGTTACTTCTGGTCTGGGGTGATGAGCACTCCGTGCTCTGCAAAGCTGTTCTCACCCACCAAGCGCACAAGAATGTTGACAACATTCACCGCCACCCCTCCTGTGCTTGCTACGGGGCTGGCCCTGCCCTGCAGGCTTTACGCTCATAACTCGTTTCATCTCCACAACCTCCCATGGCAGGCACTGTTATTGTGCCCATTTACAGATGAGGAAACTGAGACACAAGAGTTAAGTAAGTTGCACAAGGTCACAGAACTAGTAAGTTTAAGAGCCAGCTTTGAGATCCAGGCGGTCTGGATCCAGAAGCTCTCAAACTCTGTGCTACCCAGCCCCCACCCCCACCCCATGCATGAAAACCCAGCTCTGGAAGCCCCACCATTAAGGTGATAAAGATACTGTGGACTTGTCAGGAAACCAGCCAGGGCACAGTATGTGATCAGTAATGACTGGAAGGACAGGAAAAACCAACTCTTCCTTTTAAAAAGGCATTATGGGAAAATGACATAGTTAAAGCAGAATCTGATAGACCACCTTCCTAAAGGGTGATATTTTAGACAATGATAAAGACTGCTTAGCTGCTTCTCTTCCCGCCACGCGGACACCAAGGTGAGCTGGAAACAAGAGGTTGGCAGCCTTCCTGGGCCTGTGGCTTTGCTTGAGGCGCGTGATGTGTGGAACGCAAGGCAATACTGCCACCTGCTGGAGAAATGGTTGATTTCCCCCTGTCTTTCTGAAACAATTGAACAGTTCTAGAAATAAAGGGGAGAAATTTCAACCTCAACCCATCTCCCCATGTGCTGGGTTGGTGCCTAGTTGTAATCATGGCCAAAGACATAATTTTGGTTCACCTCACAACATTTGGTGTCTAAATCACAACAGACCTCTCTACCTCCACGCCACCACTGACATTCCCAGGCATCATTATCTCTCACCGGGACCTGGAGCCACCTCTGACTGATCTCCCGCCACCACCTCCTCCCCTACACACTTCCTTTTCCAGGTGATCACTTTCGACGGCGAGTAGAGCACATACTCCCCTTCACGTAATCCCCCGTGGGTTCCTGTCGCACGCAGAGAAACATGCAGCCTCTTACCAAGGCCTGGGCAGCCTGCATGATCTAGCTCCTGCCTGCTCTCTGATTGCTCCCTGAGCTCCTCCAGCCATGCCTTCTGTCTGTTTTTTGCACACAGAAGGCTCCTTTGCACCTGGGACCTTTTGTATTTGTCATTCTTTCTGCCAAAAGGATGCTCTGGACCCAAATCTTTGCAGTCTGTCAACTCTGTGTTACTTAAAACTTAGTACCAATGTCACTTCCCCAGTGACATTTTCTGGCCATTTATTTTAAAACATAAAACCTCAGTCTCTAGCACATAATAGATATGTGTCAAATATTGATTTCTTTCTTCTTACCAGACAGCACAGGCCCTGATGCTATTGACGCAAACAGCCATGAGCATAAAGAATTATTGTTTGAAGTCTTCACCTGCCCTCAGCTCTGAAGTTGCTACAGGACTGGGAGAACACATCACCGGTTAGCGTTAAGGTCACTTAGCTGGGAAGGCTGAGGGAATCGTTAGAAGTGAGCGAGCTTGTCTTCTGTCCACGCCCCCCCGCTCCCCCCTCACCCACATGTTCATCATTACACTTACCCACACCCTGGTCCGGCTACTAATAAGCCATTTCCTGTTAGAAACTGATAGAGAAACTGTCCCCTCAGAGACTTCCGCCTGCAGTGGTAAGGTCTCATTTGACACTTGTGGCATCCATAGGAAGCAGCATCCAGGGGAAAGACTTCAGATCTATAGTCAAGCCCTTTGCCAAAGACATCTGTATGTGTCTGGCCATAGTACTTGCTCAATAAATCACATACTGAATGGCTTCCTTATTTTGTTTTTAATGTTGCAATTTGCTCAAGTGAATGGGACTGAGGATGAGATCAATGTAATATGGGTAGGGAGGTGGCAGAAGGGGACGATCCTCAAATGAGCAATCAGAAGCTTTTCTGCCCCTGCGTGGGGGTGGTGGCAGAAGTCTGTGAGTGGCAAGCCAGCGTGCAGGCCCCTGACTCTGGACACCAGGTCTGGTGATCGAATGCCTCCACGCAGCCCCCCACCCCCACCCCACCCCCACACCTCGGGTTCCTCTTCCTACTGAAAGAATCTTGCAGACTTGTCCAGGAGGAACTGGGACCTCAGGCCTGCCACCAGGTCTCGGTTGGTTTAACATGAACCAAACACGGCATATAGAAAGCCTCGGTCACAAGCCTTCTCGGGTCATCTCTAAAAGGGTTTAAAGTCGAGAATTACATTGCCTTGTTTGTCAGCACCCTTTATAAGCCCGCTTCCTTAAAAAGAACATCGAAGGATCTCTATCTTTAAATAAACCATTTCCCCAACTGTTGTGAAAGGAGAAATGGCCCTTTTCACTTCACCAGAAACTAAAATAGTGCTTTTGTGAGGGATGTCGTGGCAGGTAGGCTGCAAACACAGTTGGGAAACCTCCGTGTGAAACTGAGAAAAACAACCTCTTCCCCTTCCGCACTTAGGGGCAGCTCTTAGCCAGAGGACTAAGAATCCAAGAAATTAGCCTTAGAGCTTAGATGAATTCTGCACTTTTCTCTGCACTTTCCAGGCCTCTGCCTGTGCCTCCAGGCTTCTCAGGTCCCGGGGCTGCCCCTCCCCCTCATCTTGCTGTACTCCTGCCCCCACACTTCTGCCCTTCCTTCACCTCCCCACCCCAGCCCCTGCCTGGGGTCAGTGTGCACTTAGATCTGGGAACCAGAGCCCTGCCCTGTGGCCTTCCTCTGGCTCTGTCCCTCCCCACAGGTGATGGAACAAAGCCTCTGCCCCTCCTTTTAGACGGTGCTCTGGGCACCCCCGAGTTGCCTGCCCTGCAGTCCCAGACCACTTACAGAGGACACTCAGGACCCTGCCCTTGGTCCAGGCTCTCAAAGGTGTACTGTGTTGCCTGCACCAAGACCAGGGGGCAGCCGCCTGTGGGATGGAGTCAGAGACGGGAAGGGAAAGAGGCCAGGCCTCAGCTTGCCCGGAGCCCTCGTGTTCCAGAGCAGGGCACCAAGGAATGGGAGGTTCTGAATTCCAACCTGCCTTCCCAGGTCCTGACGAAGGGCTATTCATCACAGTAAGAGGAGAAAATAAATCTAGTGTAATTTTTACATATTTAAGTATGTGGTATGTGGGCCCGCATTTGCTTTCTGGCATGGGCTCTGCAAAGGTTCATGGAGGCCTTTCCCCTCCTACCTCCTGCCCAACCACCTCAGTTTTCAACATATTGCCCGTGGCCACAGTGTCTTTAGGGTCCCCGGCTGGGGTTTGGGGCAGACGCGTGAGGCTGAGGTGAGCCAGCCCACCGTGGGATCCTGTCTTTATTTGAAATGTTATTTTGTTCATCGTGAGTTTTTGACATTGATTTTCAAAAACATTGCACAAAACATGATTTCTCTTGAATCTTGAGTTTTCAGTTTCCCCTGAATTTTATGCCTGAGAAGGAGTGGCTCGTTCGCCTCCCGCCTTTTCAAGCATCTTTCCCTTCTCATTTCATCTGTGGCAGCCCTGGTTCAGAGCCTCATCTCATCAGCTGGTCAGCCTGCAATTCCCAGCTCCCATCCATCCTCCGCATGGCCCCAGCATTATCTTCCTGTGTATAGGTTGAGTTGTGAGCCTCTCTCTCTCAAAATCCTTCAAAGCTTCCCTGCCTCCTGTGGATTCAAAAGCCCCTCATGCTCTCTCGCTCCGTGTCCACTAGGCTCCACGTTCTGGGTCCTGCTAGCCTTTCTGGCTTCCTCCCTAACCGAATCCCTCAGTTCTATCTATGCTCATCTCCTCGCCCTTCCCCGGAGAAGCCTGCAGTCTGCCGCACTGCCTCTGGGCTCCTCTTCCTCTCCCGGGGCCTCTTCCTTCCCTTGTCTTCACCGTGGGGTCTGTCTGAGCCTTCCGGGATCAGTTTCCATGAGCTCTCGTGGTGTCCCAAGTGGATCCCTCCACTCCTGCAGTGCTCTGACTGCATGTATTTTGCAAACAGAGGCACGGAGCGTTGAAGTAGCCTGCCCAGGGTCACATGAATACAAAGTGGTGGATCTGGGAATCGACCCAACAATTCCCACCCAAGTCAACCCACTAGAACGTGTTTCTGAGATGCCTCACTCCTCCTTGCTCCATGTCCCCCCGTATAACCCCTGCTGCAGCTGAGAATCATGACTGGAAGGGACGTGTTACTGGAATTTTCCAAGTGAACAGTGTAAAGGCAAAATTGATCACTGGCATCCCAGTACTGCAACTTGACACCTCACAGCAGCTAAGAGAGGGATGAGAAAGACCGAGGCTTCATCTTCCTCCTGGTAGCCAGGGAAGAGTTGCACGGAAAAACCAGGACAATGAGTAAGTCCCGTTAAAGAGCAACACAGGGCACAACCCATCACTTCCCCACAGGGCGCCTCACATGCGCTGAGGCCACGTCTCGGTTCTAACCGGCACCTCACTGGGAAGAAGAGTCCACGACCACAGTGCAGAGGGACCACGTCTCAGCCAAGCCCATAGAGTGGCTATTTATTTTGCCTCATTCTTCCTCAAAATAAAAAATCGAAAGCATCACTTCCTGGCAGCTGCTTGCACTCTCTCTCCCTCAACATCAAAGATGTGTGTCCCACACACATTATGGGAAAGACACATTCCAGTGCCTTGCAAACCCAGCAGCCTGAACACAGAACCCTTCAAGCAAGGCAGAAGCCACAGAGACTTCCTCAAATCGATGCAAGAGGAGTGAGAAAGCCCTCAGCCCAGTGCGGCTAACTAAGGTTTGACCAGCACTCACAAGCTAGGATTGGCTTTGCTTGTGTTACCTCGAAAAGGCACCACATGGGTAGGGGCTAGGAACACGGGCTCCGGAGGCAGGCGGACTTGATGCCGACGCCAGCTCTCCTGCACATGACCTGTGGGAACTTAGGTCCTTCTCTTCTCTCAGCCTGTTGTCTTATTGTGAAATGAAGATTTTGACATCGACCTCATAGGGATGTTATAAGGAATATTAACACACCACTCTGACTCTTGATGCCTCAGAAGGAATATAAGCTATGGGTAAGAATAAAACACTGCTTTAAATTTATTTTATCTTATCCCATGTACCTAAATTTCAATTTAAAAGAGACCTAGCTTGTGGTGCCTGTGTGGCTCAGTCTGTTAAGCATCTGCTTTTGGCTCAGGTCATGATCCCAGGGTCCTGGGATTGGGCTTCCTGCCCAGTGGGGAGTCTGCTTCTCCCTCTCCCTCTGCTGCTCCCCCTGCTTGTGCTCTCTCTCACTCACTCTCTCTAATTAATTAATCAAATCTTTTAAAAAGAGAGAGAAAGACCTGGCTTAAACAATGAATGGGAGCACCTATCTGGATGCATCTAGGATAAGAAAACAAGTAACAGGATGGGAAGATACCAAATTGGTGGGAGAAACTCATTTGTTTCATGTGCTCAATATTATCCCGCTGAATACAACACACACACACACACACACACACACACACACACACACACACACACACGACAGGATGGGGTTAGGGGAGAACCAGCACCACTCTCTTGCCTGCCCCTACTGTTTCAGGAGTTCATTTGGAACAGGTTTAGTGAGGGCACGTGAGTCTTGGGGGATAGGACCCCCAAGCTCTTAGACTGCAGATGTGTCTGGAAGGGACCTGAGGCCAGGACCCTTCTCAAGTAGGAGAGAATATATAGGAGATAGAAGAAGAAAAAAATCAGACTCACATGTTTTAAGAAAGCAAATAAAGAAATATTAGGAAAAATAAATTCATAACAGTTTAGTGATTTACCTCACCTTTTTAATTGATGGTTATGATTTTATTTTTATTACTAAAATCACATGGTTCATTAACAGTAGTTTCCGACAATTTAAGTCTGTAAATGCCTTATGTTCAGTTTTATATCAATGAGGCAAAATCCTCAAGGGCAGGGATGAAGTTCTAGTCAGCCAAGCATCCCTGGACTTAGTGTGTGGAGGAGAAATGACAAACATGGGGTGGATTTGTGCGTCTCTAAGAGGGATTGCTTCAACGAGCAGCTCGAGGCACCGCTAAGCAACTCAAGCCCGTCTTGAAATCGATGCAGCTGCAGAAGTAATGTGTACTCTCTACACCAACCCCGGAACAAGAAAATCCGTAATACGGATACAGTTACAAAATGGCATTTAACTCAGAAAAAACCCGGAAGTAAACAGATTGTTGGTTGCATTTTTGTTCATTGAAAGTACCAATCGTTTCACAAAACAAGCTTTATAGAAAGAGGAACAGAGTAACTTGTCTTGTCAGTTACAATTCATACAAAAATAGGCTCCAATGTTAGCTACATACAACCACTCAAATACAATTTAAGAAGTATCAAAAAAACTCTTTAAAAAAAAACACTAGCAGCAAAACCATTGCACATTTGTAAACAAAACCACCAGTAACAAACCTATGCTTCATAACAAAAAAAGTGCACTTTTTAAAACATTAAATATATATAATAAAAATGAATATCAGCCATTTTTTTCTTAATATACAATACTCAACATCTGAAACAATATTATCAATAATAGAAACAAATAGGTGTTATAAGGCATGTTGAACAGTCTTTTCCACAGTACTCAGGGCATCATGTTGCTGCAGAAGGTAAACTTTGCAGAAGTCTTCTCCTGGCTGTGATCCGCGCACACCGGGGGCACTCAGAGGACCGGAAACACTGCTTGTGAAAGCAAGCTCTGCACCCTACGAGCAGGAGGACAGCCATCAGCGAACGGCCTATCTTGTCTTCTCACATTCGCACAGATGCTCACCCCCACCCTGGGGAGAGAGGTGGTCTGAATCCAGAAACCAGTCGTCCAACAAGAAACGAGGCAGGTTGAAAATGCAGGGCTCTAAAGTCCCAGGTGTGTCATGACCCTGCGGCTGAGAGTCTGATGTAGTGGATGCAGCCGTGCCCCCCCCCCATCAGCCCCTGCTTCCCCAGTGGCTGACAGCTCATGAGGCGGCCCTAACTGGAAACGGCCCTAACTGGAGAGACCTGCCTCCCTCAAGATCATCTCTCTTTGCCGGCACCGGCCAACATCCTGTGACTGGTCAACTCAGGGTTTAAAGGTTTGGCTGGCCCCTGGCCCCAATATATGACAATACGAAAGTCCATCCTGCTTCAGAGTGCCCTGCAAGATGTGCTGAGGCTTTGTTGCTCCCACGCCACGGTTCACCTCCTCCCTCTGCCAAGTCCGGCTGACTTTACCCCCCACAGGTGTTGAGCCTGGGAACACGCCCCAGTGAGCTTTCTGCACGCAAATCCGTGCCATGGAGTTTCTCTGCTGGGGAGCCTCTCCTGCAATCCTGCCTAGAGTGTTCGGGGAGAGAGTCCTGGAGGGGTCTAAGGGGAGGAATGGCTCTTATCAAGGGTAAAGGCAGAATGCACGATCAGATCTTTCCCCGGAAACAGTTTAGAGATCATGGGATGTCCTGAAGCATTAATTCATACAAACAAGGTCTGAAAATCTCTTCTGTAAAGAGCCAGATAGTAAATGTGTTAGGTCTTTTGGGCTGCGTGGTCTCCGTGACCATGACTCAAACTGCCCTTGGAGCACAAAAGGGGGCAGAGATGGCACCTCAGCCTTAGGCATGACTGTGATCCAATTCTAAAACTGGGGTGGTGGCTGTGGCTTGCCCTGGTGGAAAGAACTGGGGCATAGACAAAAGGGGGACCACTCTTCCCTCCAAATACTATACGGGGAGACATCACCCTTCATCCCTGCCCCACCCAAATACTCCTCCCCATGCACCCAAAACTCCTCCATTATCCTATCCAACATAGAGGCACACACCAGCATCATTATACTTTAAACAACGCTGTGCTTAAATGATTAAGTTGTTATTAAGTTAATGTTGTGCTCCAGTTATTAGGCTACTATTAAGCTTACATTATAAAGTTATTAAGATACCTGAACATCTTCTACATGTTTCGGTCTGAAAGGGGAAGATGACGGCTGTACTCTGGCAAAATTCACAAATGAAACCCTTTCCTTGACACAGCTGTAAGAGAAGGGGCCAAAAAGTTAAAATCCTCCTGGCAATGTTTCTTTTGATGGAGAAGCCAAGTCACTACTTTTACAGAACTTTATAAACATCCATTTTTAAGGCTGGAATGTCAGCCTCTAGAAGGATTGGGATGCTGTATCACCCTACAGCATAGTAAACAGATTCGAACGGAACACATGCATTTGCTTTGCAAGGAGAGATTTCACATCGAGGTAGTTTGAGACACCAGGGAGAGATCATGATTCCACACGTGTGCTTTTAGCTGATCTACTCTGGTTTCTGATGCCTGCACTACAATTTTTGAGTTCACGCAGACACAGAGCTCCTGTTCCACTGGATCCCAAGTCCACACGGCTGTCCTTGGCACGTCAGGGCAGATGGGAGTCAAGCAAGGCCCCAAGCAGGGTTTGGCACTGACACTAAGAAGTCACTTGGCCCAGTCTTGCTTCCCAGCCCTGCCACTTGCCAGCATGATGACCTTGTTTGTTACTCATTTCTCTCATTTGGGAACAGTGTTCCCTGCACTTCCCTCACGGTTGGTGGGGGTTAATGGGGTAAAGTCCAGAACATCCATGCCAGGTCCTGAGGGGTAAGAGACAGCTCAGGGACACACCGGTCGCAGGTGAACCTTACCTCACAGCTGGCCACATGTGCGAGGGAAGCTTTTAGAATGTCCTTGAGCAAGGGTACCAGCAGCCTTTTCTTGACCCTGACCATATCCTCCAGGGAGAACAGGTGGAGGTCATCAGTCAAGTGCCTCGGCACCTGCTCAAACTCCTTTAACGCGCTGCCAGTGAGAAACAAAGAGTAATGCAGACAGCCGCCCACGCAGAGGCCGAGACACAAGGCCGAGCAGGCAGTGGTTTCTTCTGGCGCTCACACTTAATTTTTTTTTTAACTCAATTAGAAAAAAAAAAAAAAACAAACCAAAAAAACCTGAGAGCAAGTTAACCTGACTCACCATTTGACATTTTGCACGTTAGTCTGGAAGCCAGGAACTTAGCCATAAAAGCAGATTTCAAAAAGCTGAACCAGTAGAGAAACCTATCTCTTGCAGCCTGCCCATGTAGATACTGAGCAAAAGACAACTGCACATTTATTTTTCAAGTCTTAAAAACACGTACTGAGGGGTGCCTGGGTGGCGCAGTCGTTAAGTGTCTGCCTTCGGCTCAGGGCGTGATCCCAGTGTTCTAGGATCGAGCCCCACATCAGGTTCCTCTGCTAGGAGTGCTTCTTCCTCTCCCACTCACCCTGCTTGTGTTCCCTCTCTCACTGGCTGTCTCTGTCAAATAAATAAATAAAATCTTTTGGGGGAAAAAAAAACCCACGTACTGAGATTAAGAAAGAAAGAAAGAAAGAAAGAAAGAAAGAAAGAAAGAGAAAGAAGAAGTAAGAAAGACAGACTACCTTATTCATTCCAGCTCAATTTCAAGTCCATCCACATGCTGTTATCCAGCCAACAGGAGAATCACTGCTCATAGACAGGTGCATGACTCCCCCACCCAGGAGTCCAGCACTGAGCACAAGACCCAAGCATCCAAGTATGAGCTGATCGTAGCCACCTGTGTGTCCCAAGGACATTCACATACTGAATGTAACTTTCTCCAGTCCCTACTGATCTCCTCCTGAATTCCCTAAATCAGTTCGTGGCTTCACCATGCATGCGTTCCCAAGCCAGCCACTGCCTACACTGGACTTGACATTCCAGTCATGCCAAACTGTGCTGAACCACTCCATCCAACCTGAGATGCTCGCTCACACTGCTTCCTCTGCTGGGGGATCCCTGATGCTGCTTCTTCAGTCTGACCTGCTCTTCAAGCTCAGGCTTTCTCTCCAGGAAGCTCTGTAGCCCCCCTCCCTGCCCTGCCCCGCCCCTTAGGACCTAAAAATGTTGCCTCTTTCGCATCCTCAGGCACCGTGCATATGTGTCTAACACACAGTCCGGCGATGATTGGTTTGTGCTTTCTCCCCGGAGGTAACATGAGTCCTATAGATTTTTTATCTGAAGCACAGAATGGATACTCAAGAAATTTCTGTAGTCGGTAATAATTGTGGGGATTGTTATATGTTACAGACAAGAAAATGGACAGCCTAAGAAGTGATTAACCTGTCACACCAGTGCCATGAGGTAGAGCTTAAGGCCAAATAATTACAGGAGACATGCTCCTCCCCAAGAAGTTTAATTCAAAAGCAATACATTAGCATTAAATAAAGATCAGAAACTGAAAGCAGCTTTAAAACAAAATTTTTAAAAAACTATGATCCTATCAATTATAACAAATAATCTTAACCCCTTGAATAACCTCTTTTTTCACTTAAAAAATTCTCTGTCATTGAATTCATGCCTATAACTTTATGCCATGGCTTCCAGAAATTCCACTGCTAGAAGTTTATCCTAAGGACATACTACAGGTGTGCTCAGAGATTCGCCTAAAGCCTAGTTTGTTAAATAACAAATGGTATTAAAAATCTAAGTATCTATTAGGTATTAAAATCTATTAGCTTTACTATCTATAAAGATATTAAAATCTATTTTAATATAAATATATGAAAAATCTATTAGATTAAAAATCTACCAGTAAGAGAACAATACTGAAATTAACACCACATCATACTATAGAATACTATACAGTAATGATATTTCAACACGCCTCTCTATAAGGGATTTTGGGTGCTGGGTTTTTTTTAAGATTTATTTATTTGAGAGAGAGCGCAGGAGAGAGAAAGAAGCAGAGAGTGCACAAGCAGGAGGAGGGCCAGAGGGAGAAGGAGACCTGAGCAGGGAACCCGATGTGGGGCTCGATCCTAGGACCCCGGGATCATGACCTGAGCCAAAGGCAGATGCTTAACTGAGTCTGAGCCACCCAGGCGCCCCTCTCCCAGGGGTTTTTAAAAGGCCATTGATACACCTGTGCTCATGGCAGCACTATTCACAATAGCTAAAAGGTGAAAGCAACCCAAGATGGCTGAATGGGTAAACAAAACGTGGTGATACATACAATGGAATATTTTTCAGCCCTAAAAAAGGAAGGAACTTCTGACACATGCCACAATATGGGTGAACCTCCAGGACATTATGTTGAGTGCAATACGCCAGCCACAAAAGGACAAACACTAAATGACTGCACTTACATAAGGTACCTAGAGGAGTCAATTCAGAGAAAGTAAGGAGAATGGTGGTTGCCAGGGGCTGGAGGGGCGGGGGGGGGCGGAGAGGGAGTTATTGCTAAATGGATTTAGAGTTTCAGTTTTGCAAGATAAAAAATTTCTGTGGATGGATGGTGGTGACAGTTGCACAAGAATGTGAATGTACTTAATGCTGCTGAATTTTGTACTTAAAATGGTTAAGATGGCATAGTCTGTTATGTGTATTTCATCACAATTTAAAATAATAAAAACAACAACAATAATAATGGCCACTGGCTAGAGTTATTTCATCCTTGTTTTGGCTGATTCTTCTAACACGTTAAGTTCACTACTCATGAGCCAGAAGGTTTAGTAACTTTAAGGACAGGTCTGCATCACCAAGGAGAGGCCCGAGGGAGCTGCTGTGCTAAGGGGCCCTGTGGATTGGAGGAGGTGGGACCAGGTGGCACCCAGGGGACTGGCAGGTGTGCGGAGGCTCCCAGCCCTCCCCTCACGAGGCCTGGCCTGCCCCAGCCAACACCGGTACCTTTCAGCAAACCTGCAGGTCTTCAACAGCTTCTTGATATGAAAAAGTTGCTCCCGGGTTTCCTAATGGGAGAAACCAAACAGGGGGGAAAAGTCAGCGTGATCAATGACACAGGAAATATAGAGATCAAATTGAAATGTTACTTCTAACTTAGAAATGCTACAACTCTATGAGACAAGCCTTTGAAGTCAACAGTCTATATAACAGGGGTTCATGACTGAGTCCAGGAGGGACCCAAGCTGTGTGGAGCCTGAAGCTTACACAGCGGTTGGGGGCCTTCTTTGCGGAAAGTCCAAAACTGTGTATGAAAGATGGAGATCCTGCCCTTTGTGGCAACATGGGTGAACCTGGAGGGCATTGTACTAAGTGAAGTAAGACAGGCACAGAAAGAAAAAAACTGCATGGTCTCACTGACAAGTGGAATCTTTAGAAAAGTCAAATACACAGAAGCAGAGAGTTGAACAGAGGTCGGCAGGGAGGGGGAGGTGGGGCAAACGGGGAGATGTCGGTCAAAGGGAACAAACGTGCAGTTATGTAGGATGAATAAGTCTAGAGATCTAGTATATGGTACGATGACTATAGTTAATACTCTATCACACACTGGAAATTTGCTCGGAGAGTACATTTCAGGTGCTCCCACCACACACACACACACACACACACACACACACACACAACACACCCCCAAGGTAGCTGAGGAGATGGGTATGTTAGCTATCTTGACCAGTAATTATTTCACTTGTATTTGCATATCAAATTATCATGCCATACACCTTAAACATAAATAATTTTATTTTAAAACTAATAATAAATTTCAAAAGCTATGTATAAAATGCAAAACTATGCATAAATAGCAAATCGGGTACAGGGCCTTGGAAAGGGCCCTGACGCTTAAGCTCCAGCTGCTGGCAGTAAATCCGCGCCTTGCAGGGTCCATCTGGGTCCCTGAGACGGTGCACCTGGCCCCGCCTGTCCCGCACAGGCAGCTGCTCACCCTCGCTCTGTCCAGTTCCTTGGCCTTGGCATAAAGGCAGTGGCCAATGCTCAGCAGATTGAAAACGGGCTGGTGCCACACGCCATCTAGCAGCCGTTTGGAGAAGTTGCTGACGTAGTACTTCCTGAAGTCCCACGCGCTCAGGATCCGGGCGGGGATGCAGGTCTCCGCGTAGGAGTGGCAGCAGTCACAGAAATATTTGCCCAGGTAGTCACAGTACCGTAGCCGCTTCACGAACTCTGCAAGAGCACACAGCGGGCTGAGCGCAACTCACCTCCGCTGGCAGCCCACTGCCCTCTGCCCCCACTGCCCATTCCCACGGAGCTTCAAGACCCACATTGCTGGGTTTGCGCTGGTAACACCATACACAACCTCAGAGCAGCTGAGAAAGCTCTGGCAGGGACTATGCCATTCATGAGCGTTGCTTTCCAAAAACAGTTGTCAGAAAAAGAGAAACCTCCCCAAAATGGTCCTGAATTTGGAAGATGGACATTGTAAACTGCAGTCCAAAAGAACATGAGATTTAGAGTCTAGAAACCTGGTGGGAGTCCACACTCTGCCTCCCACTGGCAGGCTGATTGAGGGCTGGTTGGAATCTTTTTAGGCTAACTACCCTGAGGCAATAAAAAGCAACTCAGAGCTAGATTATGGGATATCACACATGTGAAAAGTGCTTGGTAAATTGTCAAGCATGCTACGTACACTCTTAGAGAGCAGAACCCCAAAGACCTCCTGGGTAAATCCGTGGGAAACACATTATAGAAATGCACCAAACATGGGAAGAGGTGAAATGCGGAAACATGGAATGCAGATGACCAGGGACGACGTGCAAGACGATCTCAGTAATAAAGGCGTGTGTGCTGAAAGAGTGAACTCCTTAGTTTTGCATCAGACTGTCACAGAGGTGGAGGGTCCAGACCAGGCGAGGGGCAGAGGGGCGGACCCTCACTCTCAGGGTGGACAGGAGGGGACTTTCTAGAGGACATTTCCAGGATATACTTTAATTCTTCAATGTGTAGTGGGAATCCTACTTCTGTGACACCAGACAGAAATGCTAACATGCACACGTGGAGATATGGAAAGGTGTTCATATGGCACATTTATAATGGGGGGGGCAGCAATCTAAACATACATTAAGAAGCAACTGGCTAGACAGGTATGGTGCACCCAACAGCGAAATGCCAGAGAGCCTCTGAACGCGTGGATGAGTTCCAGATAGGTATATTGCGATCTTGGTTTCACTTTTAAAAATACACATGCTATATGTAAACAATGAATCATGGAACACTATATCAAAAGCTAATGATGTACTATATGGTAACTAACAGAATAACAAATAAAAATAAAAATAAAAATACACACACAGTCCAAGAAGATCCTCACCAAAAGGCCAATAGTGAACACTTCTAAAGGGTGGGAGAAAGGATTTTTGATTTTTTGCCTTTTTTAATTTGCTAAAGTGAGCATGCATTGCTTTCAGAAATATATCTAACAAAATATACTGACAAGCAAAAGCTATAGGTACAAATGCAACAAATCCCTGGGTACCCACCACCCAGTTTAAGAAGAAGACAGCTATTCAGTTAAGTCTCCCACGTGTCCCTCTCTCAACATCTGAGTCTAAGATGAGAGAGGATGGTATTTATCATTCACCATTTGACTCATGGGTTTCTTCGTAACGAAAACACCATAAGGTATAATGCAAATATTAGACGACACATATTGCGAAGATTAAATGAAACAATGGGTTTTCCTTACACTGGCTTCAAGAATAACAAGGAAGCTTATATCTTAATGAAAGGAGATGGGACTTGGATGACGTGCGCTTTTAATGAGTTAAGTATGTTGCTAGTCCTATATGCTTCTGCATGTATGTTTACCAAAAAAAATAAATGAAATAAAACCAATCCACCAATTAATCAATCAGTCAGTCAACGAGGCCTGAGTGACTGCAGGAGAATCCTTTACTGAGCACTTACTCTGTCATGCTCTGGTTGAAAGTCTCACCTACACTGTGTCATTCTCTGCTCGAACCTTTAAGAGGCAGGGGCTATGACTCCCTGTGTCACTGATGAGAGCACAGACAGGGAAGTTAAGGCACCTGCCAGAGACACACAGCAAGCAGGCCAATGAGCTGAAGGTCCGGCTTTTGACCATCACAGCCCACTCACCCTCTGCTGCATTGCACGGAGGGGAAGGGCGAGGCGCTAATGCCTTTGCGCTTGCCCAAATTACCCCTCAGACCCCGGTCACCCCCATGCACCCTGATCATTTACAATAGTTTATGTTCTACTAAGTTGCCATAAACACTGAATTCGTGAAGACTGAAGTGTGCTCCTGAGGGAAATCCAGGTCTAGGCTTCTACAAGCCCCTGGTAACAACATTTTCACCAACTGGTCAATATATAACCTTGTTTTATGTGTGGTTCCTGCTTGAAGACACCTTATTTAATGTATTTTGTTATAATTTATTTTTAACAACCTTATCTATATTACCAACAATAACAACCTTATATATACATTACCAACAATATAGCATTTTGTTATGTTTTGTTATATCATTGAATTCAGGGCCGAGAGCGCTATAACTCACGGCTGCATGAAGCTGATCTGATGCATGTATATTTTCCGTAAAGCAAATCACAACCTTCTCGTGCTTAGGCGCACCTCAGGACTACAAGTGGGGGGTATTTTAAACAGCTAACTCACCAACAAAAAGTGCAAAACTGTAAAAAAAAAAAAAAAAGGCATTCAATAGACCATGAGGAGGCCTTCTTAACAGCACGAGAGATAAAACAAGAAGGCAGAGCATTGCCTTCAGCTCAAAACGTGTGCATCAGGTGGGGCACCTGGGTGGCACAGCGGTTAAGCATCTGCCTTCGGCTGAGGGCATGATCGCGGCGTTACGGGATCGAACCCCACATCAGGCTCCTCCACTAGAAGCCTGCTTCTTCCTCTCCCACTCCCCCTGCTTGTGTTCCCGCTCTCGCTGGCTGTCTCTATCTCTGTCAAATAGATAAATAAAATCTTTAAAACAAACAAACAAACAAACAAACAAAAAAAACGTGTGCATCAGGCAACTCAAATTTCAAGCAACTCTAGTTTCTGGTGTTTTGTGCATATCTGTGCGTGACTACGAGAACACCGTGAGTAATGATGTTGTGGTCCCCAATAAATTTTACCAAGTGGATGAATCTGCAAATATGGAATCATAAATAATTGGGTTCAACGCTAAGTTCATAGCTGTATGTACTTAGAGTCAACTAGGGTTGACGAATTATTGTTAAGAACTTGTTAAGTGCTTAATGTTTATGTCTGTGTTCTTAAATTTCAAATTTTGTATGTGTCTATTTCCTACCCTGAATTATGATTTGATTTGGCAGATAATGAGTATTTTTTTTTTGACAGGGCCTTGATCTATTTTATATAAAATGGGCAGAAAGAAAGATATGCTCTGGCCCTTCCACTCTACGTTTCTGATCAAACTTAGCAAGATGGGAAGAGAAAGGGGGACAGATGGGACCAATAAATTTTCCTGATGTAATTCATCTTTCCCTCACATCTACAATTCTAACATTTCAATATCCAGTCACTCAGGCATCGAATTTCATCGACTATCCACTAAGTACTACACTATCAATACAGAATAAATTAGGTCTCTCTCTTTTGGTTTCTTCAGTCCATTAATTAAAACACAGCAAAACAACGCATCCTAAACCAGTGTTTCTCGACCACGGGTGATTTTTTCTCCCTAAGAATAGTTGGAAATATCTGGAGGTATTTCTGGTTTTCGTCATTGGGGAGCCACAAGTGGCACCTAGTGATGTAACTGAATGTTCTAGAATGTACAGGACAGCCCTACAACAAAGTCAGTAGCACTGAAGCTGAGAAACGCTGCTCTAAACCACAACTTTCTTATCAGAGAAAAAGTCAATGTCACAGAAAAAGAATAGGAAGAAAAGTTCTAGAACAGTGCTGTCCAACAGAACTTTCTGGGAGGATGGAAATGTTCTAAGCCTGTGCCGTCCAATGTAGTAGCTACAAGCCGCATGTGGCTACTGAACACTTGAAACGTAGCTAGTGTGCTTGAGGAACTGGATTTTTAACTTTAACTTAAATAGTGCAGTTCTAGAATAGAGGTGGCTAAAGAGAACTAATAACTAAATGCCATTTATGAAACTTGGTTAGAATGTGGATGGAAAAGTTAGCTATAAATGACATTGTGAGAACAACAAATGAATATGGGCTGGTGTGAGAGAATATTAGAGAATTGCTATGAATTTCCTTTGGTGTGCTAACAGTTCATCCTCCTTATTTTTAGAACATGCTGACGTATTGAAGGGTAAAATGTCATGTTGTCTGCTTACTTTTCAGATGGTTCAACATGTGTGAGATTGAAGGAGACAAAGACAACCACATGCCATGTGCAATTCCGGATTGGACCCAGAAGCTGATCAAGGTCATGGGTGAAATCTGAATAAGTCTGTGGCTTAGCGAATACGATTGTACCAATCCGAAGCTGTCAGTTGTAATAATTATACTCAGTTATAAGACGTTAATATGAGGGGAAGCTGGGTGAAAGAACACAGAATATCTGTTTTTGCAACTCTTCTGTAAGTCCAAAAATACCTTAAAAAGTCAAGGGGCGTAGTGAAGAGAAGGGCCATATGCACCCCAATGTTCATAGCAGCTCTGTCCACAATAGCTAAATCATGGAAGGAGCCGAGATGCCCTTCAACAGATGACTGGATTAAGAAGCTGTGGTCCATATATACAATGGAATATTACTCAGCTATCAGAAAGAACGAATTCTCAACATTTGCTGCAACATGGACGGCACTGGAGGAGATAATGCTAAGTGAAATAAGTCAAGCAGAGAAAGACAATTATCATATGATTTCTCTCATCTATGGAACATAAGAACTAGGAAGATCGGTAGGAGAAGAAAGGGACAAAGAAATGGGGGGTAATTAGAAGGGGGAATGAAACATGAGAGACTATGGACTATGAGAAACAAACTGAGGGCCTCGGAAGGGAGGGGGTGGGGGAATGGGATAGACCGGTGATGGGTAGTAAGGAGGGCATGTATTGCATGGTGCACTGGGTGTTATACGCAACTAATGAATCATCGAACTTTACATCGGAAACCGGGGATGTACTGTATGGTGACTAACATAATATAATAAAAAATCATTAAAAAAAAAAAAAGTCAAGGGGTGCCTGGATGGCTTAGTTGGTTAAGCGTCTGCCTTTGGCTCAGGTCATGATCCCAGGGTGCTGGGATCGAGCCCCACATCAGGCTCCCTGCTCAGTGGGGAGTCTGCTTCTCTCTCTCCCTCTCCCTCTGCCCTTCACCCTGCTTGTGCTTGCTCTCCCTTTCGCAAATAAATAGTCTTTAAAAAAAATGTTTTAAAAAATAAAAAGTCAAAATATATCCTAAGAACTATATAGGAAGTTCATAGGAAAAGTCCAAAACTGTCTCCATGGCTAATAAAGCATCTACCGTCTGTGTCCTGGTCTCCTGTGAGCATGCTTTCTTCTCTCCTTATTACTCTCCGGTCACACAGGACTTCTCTGCAGTCACTGCAGGCCCTTGGCTCAGGGTGACCCCTACCCCCGCAACACACACGCACACGCTTCTGGGGACAATCACTTCCCTACAGAACTTCTCACTCCCAGTCTCCCAAGCCCAGATTCAGTTCCCGTGCGGTAAATGCCACTTTCTCTTTCATTGAAAGCATTGTGCTTGCTGTTCACTTGGCTGAGGACTCTGCCTTCCTATAAGCAAGCTCCTTGAGGGAAGGACCATGCTTATGCCACTAGCACAGGCAAACATCTCCACAGCTGAATGCACTTAGGGAGAGCGTTTAAAAGATGGTGGAGGGGCGCCTGGGTGGCACAGCGGTTAAGCGTCTGCCTTCGGCTCAGGGCGTGATCCCGGCGTTATGGGATCGAGCCCCACATCAGGCTCCTCC
>NC_048224.1:85427097-85436209 GCF_002007445.2 Ailuropoda melanoleuca | reverse complement strand
GTGGAATCATAGTCATGTGTTCATAGTTTCTGACTCATGTACTCCATCATGCACTCGATACCGAGGCACCAGGATACAGTGGTTAACCAAACAGTCATGGTCCCTACTAGACTAGCTGGGAGGATGAGACCTTTAAAGGAAACTAGTTACAATTGTGATGAAAGGCAGGCACTGTCATTCGATATGGTAGAGGGAATCCCAGATGGATTTCTGTTTTCTATTTTTATTTCTTGAGGTGGAGGTCCTCAAAGTCTTTTTCCTTCCAAGACTTCTTATCAAAGGCCAAGGGAACCCTTTCCAGCAAAGCTCCTCTTCCCAGCCTTCCACAGGTCAGACCTGTGGATACCCTCACAAGTAGAACAAGTGATTCGCAGTCTTCAGTGGGCAATTTGCATTTCTGACCGGAAGAAGTCTGATTTTCTATGCCCCAGCTGGCCCAGGAATGATCCACTCAGGCTACCTCCTCAAACCCCCTCAGAGGAGTTTGGCTAGCTCCTTGATAAGCCATTCGGGCATTCAACATGTATCTTCTGAGGAACAACTGTGTACTAGGTGTTCCTGTAGGAGCAGGGGATAAAGCAATGGACACTTTTGTCCCCATGGAACTTAGAATCTAGACAGGGACACAGACCAATGATAAGCAAAATTAGTAAAATCTAAAAGGTCAGAAATGAGCCTGCCTCCTTCAAGGACCAGCAGGGAGGCCATGTGGCTGGAGCTGAGCGCCCGACGGGGAGAGAACTAGAAGATGGGTCCAAGAGGTAAGAGGCCAGCCACATAGCCTTATAGGTCACAATGGCCTCTTCATGAAAAAGGGAGCAACATTATGAAGTTCTTGCAACAAGTTCATCAAAGGCATCTCTCACAAAACAGTGCACTCTCCAGCTTTGCTATTCTTCGCCCTGTCACTGCGTACTCAACAGGTAATCCACGGCTCGTACTTACTAGGTTCTATTGGCGTCCCACAGCCAGCACACAAGAAATTCTGGGCTGCTACCACGAGTCCCCTCCTGAGTGCAGAAAATGAATGCAGTTACAGTTCAGAGATAGCCAATGGAGCATTTTTCACTAGCTGGAAAAGAAACTGACATCATGGTGCTTTTCTTGGCTCGGGGTCTTAATTTTGTCAATTTCCATTTGGGAAAAAACTAGGATTCTTTGAGAGTTTTCTAGTTGAGATTTCTGGGTCTCTTATTTTATTTTTTATTTATTTTATTTTTATTTATTTATTTTTTGAGATCTCTGGGTCTTTTAAAGACCCCTGCTACCACCAAAACAGAAGTCAGCATCATGAATACACCTATTCCACCGCGGGATCTTTAGAGACTCCGCTCACTGTGCGTGCACAGGATCCCCTCCAGAGAGATCTGGGACACAGAACGCATAGTAGAAAGTGCAGGGAAACGAAACACCAAGAAGTGATGCACCTGGGAAGTTCACAAATGGATCCCAAGAAATGTGGATGAATAAGAGGTCACGTAAGACCTAAGTATCACACATTCCTGGTGAGTGACAGTCTACTGAAGTGTCTTCTGTTGAACTGTTGATGCCATGACTTCCCATGTGATTTGGAAACACAAGGAAGTTGTAAATTTTATCACAGTTTAGGGTCAGCAAAAATGACCAAGGTAAAAATGTGTGGAACCCTACCCGTCTCCCTTAGAGAGGACATAGGGAAATTCTAGAGACAAAACAGCCGTTGCTAAGGAAAGTGACCCCTCCCCAAGCCTGGAGAAGGAGTTCTTCTGCCCAAGCACTCCAGAGACATTTGTTGGCATTTTCTCAAAAGAAAAATACAAGACAGAGTCTATAGGGCACTTCCACGGGGCACAGGCAAGAACCTTTTCCAGTCCCTTCTTTACACCGCAGTTGGGGAATACATTAAACACAAGCCAAGAGGAATGGAGAAACTGTAATTGGTTAAAATGTCCCTTTGGAATGTCATATATTCTCAGAAACAAATAAAACTACTACCTTAAATTATTATATATTCTAGTTATACATATACATTTATAAAAATGAGTTTCTTTTTCTCTTTTGCATCCTCTTTGTTGTTTTGCCTTCAGGGTTTTTGTTACTTCTTAGATATTTTTATTTGCATCCTGTTGCATTTCTTAACTATAGGAGTTCTCCTCAAGATTAGATTTTCCCTTTAAAAAAAATTATCCATTGATTTTTATTTCACATTGCACTGGGAAATAGAGCAGTCTTTTACAAGTTATTGTATATGATTTTTAAGGTTCAATATTAGCCACTTAAAAAAATCCCCTTTAAGCCTACTTAATTTTCAATTGCTATGTAACATACATAACTAAGGACAGAACTGTACTTGTCAAACTTACAGAGCCCCCCAAAACCACAATAAACAGGAAGCTAAGAAGCTACCTCAGAAAAATATGCCCAACTTTCCTTTTCCTAAAATAAATTTTTCCTTCATCCCTCTGTGCGTAATTTTCTTCCCTTCACCTACTTCCACAAAGAGGTAGGACCCATCACATCTTGTTACCTGGGCTGGTGGCCCATGCAGCGACCCAGACTTACTTGAGTGGTGGATGAACATTAAATATGATTTGAAATCTGGGGGGCTCCCAGTCTTCAGCTCCTCTGATCCTCGAATTAAGGGTAATTTCCTGAACGACATCCACACTGGATTCAAAGTCTTTCCCGACACGCTCTTCATTCACTACCTGCATAACACAGAAGAGGATTTCAGAGCAACCGAAACGAGCATATTTCAGGAACTGAAAGAAAAAGAACATTCAGATGTGTTTCCAGCATTAAAATTTGCCTTGAAAAATTAAAACTGCTTTCCACTGAATAAAAGGAGTCCTTCCTTTATCTAAAGCCATCTGTAGCAGAGTCGCCTGAAACACCACCCAGCTGAGATCACTTTCCTTAGTATTTACAGGAGTTCATTCGTTTCCAGACTTCAAGTTACTGTAAGTAGGTCACAGTGACCTGGAATGCTTTTATTCACAGCAGAAGCCTTACTGCTTTTAGTCAACAGGCTGCCAGATGCTGCCAGCCAGAACCCCCAGCTGTTGTCAGACTTCCCCAGAAACAGCTCTTTTGAGACCATTCCCCTGCTTAAAAATGCCGAGTGGCTTCCCTCTGATCCATTCAACTTTCCTATTTGCATTTAACATGCAAACTCCACATAGTAGCATTCTATGTCCTCCACAACTTGACCCTATCCTTTAAACCTAATTTCCCAGGAAGATCAACCTCCCCCAACACACACACACACACACACACACACACACACACACACACCCGTTATTCAACCATACCAGGCCACCCTGCTCAATAAACATACCATGCACACCCCACTCCCTTTACTTTTGCTCCAGCTGCCCTTTGCCAAGATCCCCTTCCACATGTTTCTACCTGCTACCATTCTCAAGTTCTGAGATCTCCTATTGGCCTTCCCAAGTCCCCTGATAAAATTAGACACTCCTGCCCTGCATTCGCAGACTGCTTTATCTCTACCCCTATGTTAGCTTTGCCACAAAGTTCTCTCCCCACAGTGGGCTGTGGGCTGTCAGAGGGCATTGTGTCTACAAGGGACCAGGCTGGGCATGACTCCTGCTCTTCCACTGACCAGCCCTGCCGAGGGGCCGGAACTAACACCTTCAAGTAAACAAAACAGCATCTACTTAAGAGGATGAGGATGAGAATGTGAAAGGCTGAATTCCCTGGCGTATAATCAACGCTCAATAAATGTCAGATTCACCCTTCATGTCACATCTCCCCAACACCCAGTGACCCTGCAAGGAAACGCGTCGATGTCTGAAGTGAACAGCAGGCAAGATGAGAATTTAGGAACTTTCCATTCAAGGCCAATTTATTTTGATACTTACTATTGAGTCAGCTGCATTTGGGGAACCTGCCAGCTGATGATTAGCTTCTGACAACATCCAGCACTTCTGGAATACTCGGTACAACTCTTTGGCTATTAGCTCAGCAGAATTGAAGTCTGGCTCATAAAAGACACTGAAAGGTAAGAGATGCAAAAAGTGGAAAACTATATTTGTGAGGAGTTATGTTATTGGTCTTCATGTTTTCAGTCATCCTTCCCACTCCAAAAACTCAGAAGAGATGTCATAAGAGGGAGCATGCACCAACCACCCACCGGCTGTCTTACTCAACACAGCATCTTTTATTCCTGGAGGGTGCCACGACTGGGAAATATGCTAAAAAGAGCTCTGGATTTGGAGCCTGAAGACCTGATTCAAGTCCTATCTCTGCCCATTTAACAGCATTGTGTCCTGTGGCACATTTAGTCTGAGCCTCAGTTTCCACCTTTATAAAAATGGGGTTAAAAACTCCACCCAGCCTGGTGAAATGAGAAAGTATACGAAGGTCTTTAAACACTAGATATATTTAAAAAAACAACAACAAAAACAACTATAGAAAGCTCTATAGAAATTTTAGCGGTGATGGTTTCATTGCAAAGTAGTAATCCCTGCTATTGGAACTGGCTGAACTTGGTCGGAGATGTCAGAGGTATGGCATTCAGAGTGCCTCAGAGGTGATGGCCCAGGGGTCTAGGTGCAGGTGGACACAGACAAGACATACCTCTTGGAGGAGCTGCAGGAACGCCCACAGGTTTCTGTGATATTGCTACACTCCCCAAGTTCTGCAAGTAAATAAAAGAAAGGGTATTAAAGTCTTTCTGTCTATTTTACTTACTCATATTCAACTTTATAAGAAGACGAAAATAAATCCCTGCATCTCAGAAAGAACTAGGTGTTCAGCATCTCCATATCTCAGGTTCTTTGGGTTTCTATTACAAGACTACAGGTGATGACCAAAGATGGGATTTCAAAATACACTCAGCTGAAATTCCACCAAAAGTTAACTGAGAGGCCAAACAGATCTCACACTATAATGAGTATCTGCTTTTGCATTCAATTCTACAAGTGAGATGAGAGACTGATTATCAAGACATTTGAAATAAAAACATCTTATTATTTTTTTAAATCAGGGACATACTCTGATCTTGGGAGAGGTTTCTTTGAAAGCCATTCCAACGCGGTATCGCATGTGATGCATGGCAATATGCATGTGGGGGGAGGGGAAGTAGGAGTCATCGCTGGTGAGTTTCCAAATCTTACCTACGATGACAAAGTCATCGAAGTCACATTTACAGGCTTCTTTCAGCACATCACAGTAAGTGGGTGTCCCAGCCACTGGGCTGCCCTGTAACACAGCACAACCTAGAAAAAGAAACGAAGAGGGTTTCACCAACAAGAAGAGAAAGAAAAACTGTCACAGCCAACTAACTAGAAACCAGGGAATAAAAATGGGCCAAGAGTTTACATTAAAAGAGTTTAAAAATCCAGCTTTAAGAATTAAAAAATGCAGGGAGCTATCTCTGGGTTGTTCTTCCATTCACTATGATTAAGTGAAGCAGACAGATGAGGATCTGTGATGATGCGGGGTTCATAAGAGTCAGCTGCCTACTTTTAGGTGTGTTTGAAAATTTCCATAATACAAAGTTTTAAAAAAATGAAAGAGGGAAATATCAGCTTCATACTGAGGCAAAGAGTAGAGGCGACATAAATACTGTCCTGACCTTATTTGGAATTAGGGTCTTTGCAGATGTGATCAAGTTAAGCTGAGGTCATACTGCATTAGGGTGAGCCCTAAATCCAATATGACTGGTTATATTACAGAGGGACTTTAAAAAAGAGGGAAATTTGGACATAGACACTGGTATCCAGAAAAGGCCATGAGAAGACGGAGGCAGTGACAGGAGTGATGTGTCTATAAGCCAAGGCCAGTAACCGCCAGAAGCCAGCAGAGGCATGGGACGGGTTCTCCCTCAGAGTCTCCAGAAGGAGCCAACCCTTCCGACAGCTTCATTGCTGACTTCTGGCCTCCCCAATTGAGAAACAATACATTTTCTGTTGTTTTCAGTCACCCCGTTTGTGATATTTTGTTACAACAACCCGAGGAAACTACTACAAATAAGTCCAGGCTTTTGTATCCCGAATGCTAGTCTGGGGGATTATCCTAAGAATGTCATTAAAAAGAAAAAAAAAAAAGTGAAAAAGGCAGGCTTTGATCATAAAGGAGCTATTTGCAGTCCATTTAAAATAGTAAAATATTGAAAGCTATCTAAATGCCAAATAACAGTAAATTGATTTTGCAAATCATATTAACTCAAGAAATACCATCATGGAAAAATGTGAAAACAGTAGCAACTTGGAAAACTGGATATGAAATACTGTTAATATAATATAATCATATTATTAATGGAATTACATTAATCCAAGTGTATAATCCCAATGAAACTGTACTCACTTGAATAAACATAAGAGAAAAACACAGAGAAATGGATACAGTTGTGCAGGGAAATATTCTAGCCCATGGGTTATGCAGAGGTTACATGACTGGGCTTCACAGGAACTGGCGAGGGTTTAAAACCGCACTGGCTAGGTGCTGCGAGTCAGTTACGCATCTGACTCGACCCTTGGTTTCAGCTCAGGTCATGATCTCAGGATCCTGGGATCAAGCCCCAAGTCTGGCTCTGCATGCTCAGTGCAGGGTCTGCTTGGGATTCTCTTTCCCTCTCCCTCTGCCCCTCCTACTCATGCACGCACGCTCTCTCCAAGATAAATAAATACATCTTTAAAAATAAGAATATAAATCAACAACAACAACATTGCCCCATCCTAGCTGGGTGACCATGAACAATTAACTTCTCAGCTTGGTCTCCTCCTGGGCCAGACAGGGCAACCTCACCCACCTCTGTTTCCCTGTCCTCTTTTGACCACGATCCACTGTAACATACCTTCCCACTGCAACTCAGGACAAACGCAAAAATATAGTTCACTGATTCAAAAGAAGAAAAAAAAAAAGTTCCAGGAAGCATTGCTCCCTCAAGGTGAATTGAATGCTGATACTTTCTTTTTTTTTTTTTTTAGATTTTATTTATTTGACAGAGAGAGACACAGTGAGAGAGGGAACACAAGCAGAGGGAGAGGGAGAAGCAGGCTTTCCCTCTGTGCAGGGAGCCAGATGAGGGGCTCCATCCCAGGACCCTGGGATCATGACCTGAGTCGAAGGCAGATGCTTAAAGACTGAGCCACCCAGGCGCCCAATCTGTTTGTTTGTTTTTAAATGCTCTCAAGACCAACCTGCAACTTGAAGTACGCCGACCTACCTCTAAGGAATAATATCTACCACCAAAAATGTCACATATTTTTATTGGGTTGGTAGAAATATTTTAAAATTACATTTAACATATTTATATTCATATTAAAAAAAAATCAGGGGCGCCTGGGTGGCTCAGTTGGCTAAGTGTCTGCCTTGGGCTCAGATCATGATCCCGGGGTCCTGGGATGGAGCCATGTGTGTCACTGGACTCCCTGCTCAGCGGGGAGTCTGCTTCTCCCTCTGCCGCTCCCCCTGCTTGTGCTATCAATCTCTCTCTCTCTCTCTCAAATAAATAAAATCTTTAAAAAAAAAATTTCAGCTAGACGTGAGCTTCCACTCAGCCATTCAACAAATATTTATAAAGTACTATTTCAGGCAAGGCAGTATGCTGAAGGCAAATTCAAATGAGACAAACGCTTATCCATTAGAGTTTAAAACCTCATAAGGGAGCTGAGACACTGACACACATAACCATGGGCCTTAGGAAGGCAGGGTGTCATGCTGCACAACTCCAGGAGGGAGTGAGGCTTGCAGGAGGGCAATCAGAGCATTCCAGAGCACAACTTAGGCTTAATTCCACGTGAATGGAGCCCCTGCCCTGTGATGCATATCTGGGAGCTTGTCACAGTGCTGGTGGCCGGAGACTGCTCTCAAAGAGTGGGAAGAATGAAGGAACTAACGTGAAGTTCCTGGGGACCCAGCATTCCAGGGAGCCTAGTCAAAGCAAAGGAGGGAGGCAGAGGCTTGGGAGAAATGTCTGCGGGCACGTTTAGCAGGCTCGTGTAACTAAAGCCCGCAGTGCAACACAGGGACATCAGGAGATGCCTGCAGGGAAGCTGCATCCCGCAAGGCTAAAATCCAGGATCAAATGTGGCACAAACTTAGCAGGCCATTTTAGAAGAGTAGAAGTTGTTCTAGGGGGGCGCCTGGGTGGCACAGCGGTTAAGCGTCTGCCTTCGGCTCAGGGCGTGATCCCGGTGTTGTGGGATCGAGCCCCACATCAGGCTCCTCCGCCATGAGCCTGCTTCTTCCTCTCCCACTCCCTCTGCTTGTGTTCCCTCTCTCGCTGGCTGTCTCTATCTCTGTCAAATAAATAAATAAAATCTTTTAAAAAAACTATAATTAAAAAAAAAAAAGTTGTTCTAGGAAGACAGACGTGTCTGGGATCAATGAGGGGAAAGAGGCTGCAAGGAAAGAGAAAATTAAAGGCAGCCCATGTGCCTTGAGGGCCTAACTGCACTTCTTACAGAATGACTGCCCGGAGGCTGCTGTGATGGTCCAGGCCAAAGGCGGAGAGGGAACGGACAGAGGGGGCTGTCGCTGTTACTGAGAAGTCGGGGCTGATTTGTTCACTAGAAATGGGGCCAAGACACAGACACAAAAAAGAAAGAGTCACAGATAAAGCACAGGAAGAGGATACTGAAATAGGACTCATTTCTTTTCTCCACACTGGTGGCCTCAGAGGGGATGATGGCCCAATCCCATTGCCTCACTCCCCTGGCCGTGGCTGGCTGCCCAGCTGGGGACACCCAATCAAAGCAGGCCCCCTCAGGTGCTCTTCCCTGGGAATGTGGACCGGGGGTCCTGTAAGACTGGGCTGAGCTGTGCAGCTGGCTATTCAGGAAGTTTTAGACAAAGGATTTGAAGATCTACTTTGGGATGTGACAGAAAAAGAGACATTAGGTGGAGAACACAGCATAAAGTGGTTTGCCCCACTTACCTTCATAGCCGCTGTCAGAAGAATTGGAAGACCCAGATTCTTGCTTCATGTTGGTATAAAAGGTGACTTCAGAGTCCGCGTGGTCATTCCCGAGGGCCCCACTGACTTCCTCCACACCCCAGTTCTCTGTGTGCTGTTGACTCAGGACGGTGCACTTGATTTTCTCCATTGCCGCTATAATCATATCTGCAACATAGAAGTGGGCATTTTCCTGCAAGAAAAAAAAAA
>NC_048224.1:85263613-85426997 GCF_002007445.2 Ailuropoda melanoleuca | reverse complement strand
TTCTTAGCTCAGTGCTCCTGCCAGAGGCTGACATGAAACCTATCTGCAGCACCTCTTCAAGTGAAGTTTCCAGATTTAAATCAGAGCAGCACCATCTAAGGAATTAACACTCTCTGTGGTTTAAAAAAAAAAGAAAAAAGAAAAAAGAAGCCATGTTCACCTTTTCGACATCGACAGGGAGCAGGAATGCCTCTGCAGAGAAGGAATTCAAAGAAGTGTTTCTTCCGCAGACTTCAACAGCACCTGCCAATGTTATTAAAAACAGAAAAAAAGAACTTCAAAGATTCCCTTAAGAAAACAAAACAATGCTAGGCAGTGGCCTTTAAATAGTGTGGGTTTTTTTTAATTAGCACAATTCTAGAATAAATTTGGATGCCAGAAGAAGACAGATCCTTCTTGTGGTAGGCTTTGCAGATATTGCCTTAACAGGGGTCATTTCTACAAGAGCCTATTGGAGGAGCTTGGGAGGAATCCTCAGAGGAGGGACGGGAGAACCACTCGGATGGAGGAGACCGATGAGGCAAAGACGGTAGAACGAGAAGAGGATCATGGAAACTACCTAATGGAGATGGAGAAGGGTGAGAAGGAACAGTCTAGAAGCAGGGCCATAAGAATTATGGGCTCTCTTCTCCCATGCACTGCCACTGACCCAAAGCTTCTTGTTTACAGAAACAAATCTATCTGAAAAAGGCCAGCATTGCTTCTCTAAAATGGTCTCCCTCCAGACAAAGACAAGAAGAAATTGCAGAGGGTAGATTAGCTGACTCATCCAGTCTGCACATTGAAGCCACGCTTTACTGGCAGCGAACACCATCAAAACAAAAAACGATTCCTGTCATATGATTTCTTCTTGCAGCGTTTAAGGCAAAACCCTTCTGTGAGAGCCCCGAGGGCTGAGTTGTTCCAACCTGCTCCATTAGACGGCAATGCTCCAGATGGCTTCAGGATTACACAGCTCTCAGGGTGAAGAACAGAGATGCAAGCAGGATTGCCCAATCCCCTGCCTCTTCCTCAAGAAAGTGACTGTTCCATGAAGAACTATGAATCTCTTACGTTCAGAATCCATCTGGGATGGGCAAACTTTCCCTGGAAAGGACTAGGAAGTAAATAGTGTAGGCTCTAAGGGCCACGTGGTGCAACTACACAGTTCTGCCACTGGGGTGAGGAAGGCACTATCAGCAACATGATGTGTAAAATCAGGAGGCCAGCCGGAGTTGGCCCCCAGGTCATGGTTTTTGGACCCTGAGGCTAGAAGAAAAAGGACAGGGGAGAGTCAAACTGTGGATTCCAGTTCCAGCTCTCTCTATACCAGCACTGGGATAGGTAGCCATTAGGACACTGAAGGAGACCAGGGATGGGAGTGTGCTCTATAAATGAGTAAATCCTATGCAAACAAAAGGAACCCTGGATTTGTTTCTTGGGGGCCTCAGGAAATGCTTTTCCGCTGGAGGAGTGGGTGGGTGGGTTTTCCTCTACCATGCTATCTAGAAAAGGAATACCTTGCTGCTGTCATTTGTGACGAAGCAGTCACAGGAAAACTCCGTTGTCTTAGTAGCAAATGCCTATTCTCTGCATTGCTGTCCCACAGCAAAGAAAGACCGGATTGCTGGGGACTTCTCTTTTTTTTAATCCCATGGGCTGCATCCTCCTACCAAGTTTAAAATGGAGTGGTTTTTAAAGGAACTTAGAGAAATTGCTGGGGGTTATTGTCTTGGGACGAAAGGGGCTGGGGTAAGTGTTTTCTTTCCGGGAGAAAGACAAAGCTGCAGGGTGATTTTAAATTGCAGAACCACTTGCTGTGGAGTGTGTCATTTTGCTCAAATTTGGCTCTTATTTCAAAACTAACCCATTTTAAGATTGTCCAAAATCTGCTATTCTTAAGCTATGAAAAATATGTTAAAGATTGTCACCATCTTCGACTTTTCAAAAGTTTTTCCAATAGAACAAATAAACCCCATATTTTAGGAAAGGGGGAGGACTGGTTCTTGCTGGTAATAAATAAATATCTACATACATACACACATATAGACACACACCAGCAGGCAGGCAGCTTTCAGATTGTTTTGAAAGAGAAAACACTGACTATTTGGACCTGTGTTCTAAGAGAAATACAAATCAATGCAGTGTGAATATAACATAATGAGTTTTTTAAAAAAAGATTAGAATGCCACAAATTATAACAGCAATAGATAACTTACTGACTCTTGAGTGGCATTTGGTATGCATTACCTTATTTTAGGAATTCCAATCTTTTAGGAATATGTGCATTACTTCATCGCAATGGGAGCCCTGGCTTTAATAAAAACAAAAAAAGTTTTGTATAGTCTTTGGGGGAATTGTGATTACTAGTTTTAAATCATACTATTTTCTAGTCACCCTCCGTTCAGGTAAAGGTGAGGCAAGTTCATCTCCTAGGAAAGTACTCATGTGGAATGGAGCCCACTCTGTCTGCAAATGTTTTCTCCCACTACATTGAATTGAGAGCGCCTTCAATACTCTCTCTTGCAGCCAGAAGATCCTGAAGGCACACACCAGCTCAAAGATGGCAGCCGGCACTGATTGTCAACTAGGCTGAGCAAAGATGGCATCTCCTTGCTATTGAAGGAGAACGGAAATATCTGATTTTACCCGCTGTGACCGTTCGGGTAGCTGGACTGAAGACAATATTAAATGAGCTAATGCACTGGCTTCTGATCAAAGTGGAAAGCCATGAATTTTTCTCATGACGAAGACAGTCAGACAGGCTTTAGACCAATGCAAGGCCAGCATGGAAACAGACAGGAATGAGGTAGGTTCCGACTGGAGTTACCTTCATCAGGGGAAGCTGTCAGTTGGGAAGGCTTCAGAAAAGCACGGTCAGCATCAGGACAAGGAGAGGAGCTTGTTAACAGAGACATCTGAGGAGAGTGTCCTAGGAGCACCCCCTGCTCTTCTGTTAAGGTAAAAGAGAGGTCACTGCTCTTATCACCTGAGCCCTGGGCAGAGTCTGTGGTATCCTTCAACAGTGATGTCTCCACCACGGAGTCCCCAAGAGACAATGGTGAAGGGCCGAGTGTAGAGGCGGTATCCCCTCCAAGGTGGCTCCCTCTGTTCCCCCCTGTCGGCACCTGAGGGGGCAAATCCTGCAGCTGTTGCTGCTCACACTGGGGGTTAATCCAGGCAGCTTTATGCCTCATGAACCTGATGTCTGATTGGCAAGGGGGTTGGTCAATGTCCAGGAGGCTAGGCGAACCATCCATGTCGCCAGGGTCATTGCTCTCCCTTTCCCATAGGTCCACCGGAGAATCCTGCCGGCCCGTAGACTGTGACACCATCTTTCCAGGCTCAGGGTGGTGTGAATCCTGTTGTATTATTGGATTAGGGCCTTGAACTCACCACAAGGCCAGCAGAGGGCCAGACAGCTTATCTGCAATGAGCAAAAATCATTCAAGATAAGTAAGAACACAGTCATAGTTTTAACTCTAAAATCTTTTGAGGAGAAGAAACAAAAAATAAATAAGCTTGTACTTCACCCTGTACAATACAGTAAATTCCACTTGGATTTACAAGAAATAATTAAACACATCAATCGATCAATCAATCAGCAATAAAACTAGCAGCAGACCCAGGAGGAATGAGGTTGGGACAGGAAAGGGTTTTCAAGGCATAAAGATAATTGAAGATTGCTTTTATATAAGGATAAAGTCATATATGCATACTGCTGATGAAACAGATAAAAAGTGTAAGACAGCTGTGCATTATTCCAATAAAATTAAATGTCAAACCCCAAATGGGAATGTCATTTGGACGTAAAGACACATTTTCATAGTTTCTTAGCTTCTTTTTTTTTTAGCCTGTGTTTGTATTTCAACAAAGTAGACAAGTGGTATGTGAAATTGAGGACAACCACTAGCACTAAAACTTTGTTTTATATAACTTAGATTACAATACTGAATTATAACAGCAATAGAAATTTGTGATTAGCTTATAATATCTAAAGAATATACTGTAAATCTAGAGTCTATCTTTTTTTTTTTAAGAGAGAGAGAAAAGGAGGGGGACACAAGGAGAGGGAGAGAGAGAATCTTAAGCAGACTCCACTCCCAGCATGGAGCCCAACGCAGGGCTTGATCTCACAACCCTGAGATCATGACCTGAGCCGAATCAAGAGTTAGCTGCCCAACCGACTCAGCCACCCAGGCGTCCCAGTTTGCTCACTTTTAAGCTCAATGTTTAGCTCTAGTAAATAAAGTCATGGTTAAAATGTCAAGAGCTACTCAAAAGAGAAACACTCTGGTCACCGTAATCACAGGCCCAGCATGTGTCCTTCTACTGCTCCCACTGTCCCTCACAGTGTGAGGCTCAAAGCAACCTTCAGGAGGAAAAGGAGGTCAGCAAAGGGAAGGCCAAGGGGTGGAAGCAGTCGGCGCAGGTGAGCTTAGCTTAAAGGAAGGGTGGAGAACAGAGCTACAAGGTGGTGAGCTGAGACTCTGGAGTCAGTTTCAGGGCTTTAAACACTATCGTTATGTATACAGCTGGCTCCCACCTAGATCCCGGCTCCTGCCCTTCCCTGGAACCACGGGCTAGCATATCTTACTGCCTATCTGACATTCATCCAGGGGATATTGCAAACTGACACATTCAAACAGACCCTAATTTCCCCCAAATCTGCTCCTCCCTGGTTTTCCCATCTCAGGAAACATACCTCCCAGTTGCTGAAGCCCAAAATCTGGAAGTCATCTCTGATCCTATCTTTCCCTAGCTCTCCATCTTTAATCCATTAGCAAGTTCATATCTATAGCTACCGTCTTCATCTAAGTCACCCATCTTCTCCCACCTGGGCCTCCTTCCATTGGCCCAGATGGTCTCCTTGCTTCTACTCTTGCCAACTTATAATCAAGAGGTATGCAGAGATCTTTTATAAGCCTAAATCAGATGTCAGTCCCCTAATCACCCACCCACCCCCTGATAGATCCTATCAAATCTGGAATAAAATCCAAAATCCTTACCTTGTCCTTAAGGCATGACATGATCCCATCCTGCAGACCACTCTCACTTATCTCTGTCCACCTTCAATAAGTCCCAACCACGGAGCAAATTCTTAGGTCCTACAAGCCCTTGCTGACCCTAACAGTGCTGTTCTAGTCCCTCAGCCTAGACCGCTCTTCCCCCAACTGATCATATGTCTGGCTCCTTTCTGTCTTGTTGTATACTTTGGTTTATAAATTACTTCCTCAAAGAAGTCTTTCCTAACTACCTCTCTTAAAGTAGTTCCCCAGTTACTCCCTATCACATCACCTTGCTTAATTTTCAACATGGTCATCTCACTTCCTGATATTTTTTTAGCTCCTCACTGTCAATCCCCTCCACCCCCTCCCTATAAGCTCCACGAGAACAGAGACCTCGTCTGTTCTCCGCCAGGCCACAGAGCTGCCCTATGGGGGCTCAATGAATTTATGGACTGAATGAGCAAATCCAACAAAATGGAAATAATGTCATGAGCTGGAGAGAAGACTTCTGTGGTACACACGACTGTTCTGCTACTGTGGCAGAATTATTTGTACAGGGATGGAAGTGAATCCATGTTTCCTAAAGAGAGGACATTTTTCTCACCCAACACTTACAAAATAGACCAAAGGAAGGTACCTGTGAAAACTATACCACCATGCCTTGGGTTTTCTTGATTTGGGGGGCCTTCTGTTCCAGGTCAAACCTTTTGAAGGGACACATACACTGAGATAAGATACACATAATACTGCATGGTACTGCGTAAGCTCCAAGTCACCGCTCACCAAATGTCACGGGCTCTGGTGGTGAATGCCAGAACTCATCTGAAGCGATTCGTCTTCCTTCTCCAAACCTCAAATCTCACCTGGTACCCCAACTTCTCTTCGCCGCCCATCTTTTCCTCCCCAATAATTTTAGGTGTCATCATTACAAAGGGGAACCATGACCGTGTTTTTATGGAATGGCCAAAACACAGCAGCCTAGAGCGAGTGAAGCACTCACATGGCACCAAACCCACCCATCCCACCTCATTCCCAGAAATGATACTGGGAACCACTTCGTCCCTTCCAACCTCCTCCTGTGAATTAACATACATATGTCAGGTCAGAAGATGTGTTTTGTTTTCTCTTTTATACATACACACGGGCTCATACTGGACAGAATCTATAATGAACCTTCTTTTTCTGTCAACAAGGTCTTGAGGGTGCTTATCACTCTTCACTGTCCTACCACTTTTTATAGTATAAATGTATCAAAATTTACAGAAATTTATTTTCTGTTTCTGTTCCTATTTATTTTATTGACAGAAATTTATTTTCTGTTTTTCACTATTATAAAACATACAGCAATGAACATCTTTATTCGTGTTGCTTTTTGTTGATTTTCTCTCACTGGATCTCTTCTCTTACAAGTTCCAATTTTAGTTCTGAGTCTGTAGCTCCTGACAACATCATTATTTCCAAGAGATGAAGCCAGAAGTTATGTTTCACACTCAATCCTCTACACGTCATAGCTGTTCTTGCGTGTGGGAGACGATTACAGATGTGAAATCACATAAAAATGCACAGCCTCCAACCAATGATAAGTAGCAGTGATCCCTGTGTTTTTATAAGCAGAGTAAAGGCAATAGTTCAAAAACAATGACGTTACGTATGAGCCTCCTAGATATGGAACTGACTTAACTGCACTGAGCAAAACAGACTTTCTTTTACAAAGTAATTTCAGAAGCAGGTGCTTGCTCTACTTCCTTCTAGAAAGATCTTCTTGTTTCACACAAATAACCAGCAGGCGTTGGCTTTTCCGGGTTATAAAACGAGAACATGTTAGAGCTGGAATAGGCCCACAGAGATTCCAAGCCATGTCTAAGGACACTGCTGTGTAGTGGCACAGAGAGGATGACAAGCCAGGTTGGACACTCATCAAGGAGCATGAGTTTCTCTGAGAGGGAGGCTGACACAGGAGACAGCAATGATCAGAAACAAAGTCCAGGCCCTAGTCCCAGAGGTCAACATCTCCCCTGCTTGATCTTTGAGGCAAAAGATGATTCATGACATACCATCATATGGTTGTGTTGCTCGTTGTCACCTTGCTCACAGTGCGTTCATTATTGGATTAAACAAATATTTACTGAGCATCTACTACGTGACTGGCACGGTTTTGTTTTGGAAGCACTGGAGGAAAATAAGCTCCATGATTCCTCCAGTAGTTTACGTTCTGGTAAACGGGAGACAGTGACTAAACCTAGACATTCAGACATGTCAGGGCTGATAGGTAGTAGGTAATATGGGTCCAAGCAATGGTTGGCATCTTCCCAAAATGCTTCCCACTGTCATAAAAGGGGTCTTTTGAATCAGAGAGGGTTAGGTACAAAGATAAAATCAGTTTCCAAAAAACATTTGAAAGGAAGAGAAATCAAATTGCAAAGCTTACCATCATTTCTATTGAGATTTTCGTATCAAGGGTGAGCACGGGACAGATTACTAGCTAACATACGTGCAGCAGCAAGGTCCTAGACAAAAGAAAGACTCCCCCTGCCAAGCCATTCTGGATGGATCCCTGCCCCTCCAAGTCTGTGGTTCTGTTGAGAATGACAGCATCATGAGGGCAACCTGAGAGCCACAGTATTGACTGCAAAGATGCAACTTTTGCAAAAGGGGTGGACGACTCAGTTGGGCCTGAGCCACCATGACCTCTATAGTGACCTCACAAAAGTCTTTCAGACCATAACCGGCCAGCACTTTGATGGCAGAAGAGCAGCTTTTATCTGCTAAGACCCCTAACAATCTTATGAATAGGCACAAGCAGGTCAGATTTAGGATTTTAGATTTTCTCTGCCCCAGCACTAACTACTGACTGAATACATTACTGGGAGCATTAAAGACTCATCTTAAATGTGACCTTCTCAGCAACGCCTCCATATTCCCCCTATATAAGTCGTGGTAACTGCCCCAGCCAGTAATTCCTCTCCCCCTACGCACCTCTAGGTTTCTTCTTACTCCTTAGCACGAAACCCCATTTTATTTAATCTCGAAGACTTAACACCCACTAAAATGTAAAATCTCTGAGGGTAACTTCTTAAAAAAATTGTACTTGGGACACTACTTTGTTCCCAGAACCTAGAAGAGGGGCACAAATAGGTGCTCAGCAAATATGTTCTTCGAGTGTGAATAAAATGAATGAAAGAATGAACAAATGAACAGTGCCGAAGTATGGTTCTGTTGGTTATTTCTGTTGCCCAAGAAAGTCAAGAATAAATGTCAACCTTTCTAAGAAATTGGAGATCACAACCTAAAATTTCTGCCAACCATTTCCTTAGAATAAAGGAAGTGAGAGAAAAGAAATCGCAAGTAAGAGTTGAGGTGAAAGGTAAAATTCATTTGTGCTGATTTTAGGGTGGTTTACGGAGCATGCTCAGTAATAAACAAATGCAAGTGAACAGACAGCATGTAAGCTATTTGGGGCTAACACAGTTCCCCAGTCCTCTTCCCATCTTTCTGTATCTACTTCCCTTCAAGCTTTGACTTTAAACAGACTCACATCCCCAAGGATGTCAACAGACTCACACTATCACTCATCAAACAGAAACCATAAGATGCCCAATCAAGAGACTCCACAGCTTCTACAAAGTGGCCAGGAATCAGAGTAAACCGCCATTTTCCTACAGCTGCAATTTCACCACAACACATACTGAACTCGGTGTTCTAACACGAAAAGCACCAGGAAGGAAACAGTGCTATATTGCAGTGGTCATTGTGGCATCACACGGACTCTTCTCCGACCAACCTGACCTTTGGCAATGACCCTTAATTTTGAAGGTCTGCTGTCAAAAGAACACAGAGGAAGGACAGAAAGCAATTATGACAAATGGGTGGGGTGAGAAGGGGAAGACCCAACAAAGGCAAAGATTAGAAAACTGCCTAAGAAAATTGCAAGGTTGCCCAAGATACACAAATGACTAACTTCCTGTGGTCACTGCGCATGTCATATTTTCCACTCTCATTCTACATGATGATAACATGAAATATTTCAGGCATCATTATGCTGATTTGGGAACTGAAATAAAGAATGTTAGGGGACTTGCCCAAAGCCTCCCCATGAATAATTACCAGAAGTAGAACAAAAAACAAGAGTCTGACACCTGATTGAAAGCTCCTTCCACTGATATTTATGTGTGCCATTTGGGCTGAAATTAGGGTATTTGCAATTTCATTGGTAAAGTAATTTTAAGAATTTTCCCATGAGATCTGTCACAAAACAAAGAATTAAGAACCACACCACTATATTTGATTCCATGTTTTTAGAATACTGTGCCCAGAATTTTATGATTATACCTATTTATAAAAAACAAAATCATTGTACATACATCTCCAGTATGGGACTATCTATTTATAAATCTTACCTGAACCCAGCTATTCTACTATAGTATGTAACTTAAAAATTTGTGAAAATAGCACTTTGTTCTTCCTTTCCAATAAATCATCTTGTATCCTAAAAGTACATACCACCACTCAAATAATGGTTTACTTAAAACCTTCTATATTAAAAAAATAATAATAAACCAAAAATTACCTATCCATGAATATTAGATAATCGAGTAAGACTTACAAAAAATATTAATACAAACATTTACCCACAGTAAGGGTAGGTATCTACCCTTGAATGATGGCGAGGTTCCCATGTTTGGGCAAAAAAAAATGGGGAGCCATATCAGAAAACAGTCGGAAGTTCCTCAAATAGTTTAACATAGAGTTACCATTTGAACTAGCAATTCCACTCCTGGGTATATACCCCAGAGAATGAAAGCAGATGTTCACACGAGCACTTGTACACAAATTTGAACGGCAGCATTATTCACAATAGCCAAAAAAGTGGAAGCCACCCAAATGTCCATCAACTGATGGATGGGTAAGCAAAGTGTGTGACCATCACACAATGCAGTATTATTCGGCCATGATAAGAAGTGAGGTACTGAGACATGCCGCAGTGTGGGTGAGCCCTGAAAACATTATTCTTTTTTTTTTTTTTAAAATTTTTTTAAAGATTTTATTTATTTATTTGACAGAGAAAGCCAGCGAGAGAGGGAACACAAGCAGGGGGAGTGNAATTTTTTTTAAAGATTTTATTTATTTATTTGACAGAGAAAGCCAGCGAGAGAGGGAACACAAGCAGGGGGAGTGGGAGAGGAAGAAGCAGGCTCATAACGGAGGAGCCTGATGTGGCTCAATCCCATAACGCCGGGATCACGCCCTGAGCCGAAGGCAGACGCTTAACCGCTATGCCACCCAGGCGCCCCTGAAAACATTATTCTAAGTGAAACAGCCAGTCACAAAAAATATTTCATATTGATAGGTTTTTTTTTTTAATGAAATGTCCCGAACAGGTAAATCCATAGAGACAGAACATAGATTCGTGGTTTTTCAGAGGAAGGAGGGAATGAGAAAATAAAGAGCGATGGCTAAAGGGTACAGGATACCTTTTTGAAGCTCTAAATGTTCTAGAATCAACTGTGGTAATGATGACACATATCTGTGAATATACTAAAACCACTGAAATGTACACTTTAAAAGTGGCATTTTTTAAAAAAGATTTACTTATTATTTTGAGAAGGGGGAGGGAGGGGCAGAGGAAGAGGGAGAGAGAATCCCAAGCAGACCCCAAGCTGAGCTTGGAGCCTGAGGCAGGGCTCCATCCCACGGCCCTGAGATCACAGCTGAGCTGAAACCAAGAGTCAGAGGCTGAGCCACCCAGGTGCCCCTGAACTGTAGACTTTAAATGGGTGAATTGTGTATTATGTGAATTCTATCTCCATCTCGATAATGCTGTCCAAAAAAATGAAATGGGAAGAAGTTCCCATCTCCCTTCAAAAAGGCCTAGGAAGCCTAGAAAGCACTGGTATTACTCGGGCTCAGGGGCTCAGAGGAGCACCGGCCGGAAGTCAGGCTGCAAACGCAGGCACTGAGCGTTAATGGCGAAACAGAGCATGGATAAAGGGAATACAGAATATAGGTGCCGAAAGTAGGTACAGAGAAGAGAGGGGAAGTAGAAGTGAAATTGCCACAACTGAACGATCGAGAAAAAGAAAAGAGAAAAAAACAAAAACCAAGGGCTGGTAAAGACAACATCATGAATGTGATGGCAACTAGCAATGGGGCACTGGGTACCAGATCTTTCACGACGGTCCCAACACCCACCCTCATCTTCAAACCAGTGCTGTGAGGGAGGTTCTGCTGGTCCCGGCTCATAGATGGGAAACAAAGTCAATGCAGTTAAGTATTGTGCTTCTGTGTGATTGAGTGCTTATCTCTGAGAAATACATACAGGTGCATGTAGATATCACCAATAGAATTTCTAACATCTGCTTTAAAATAATACAGTGGGAAGTGCCAGCAGGGGATATGGAAGAAACCCAACTAGCCACGTTGATAATTGTTGAAAGTGGGAGAAGGGTACATGTACTATTCCCTCTACTTTTAAGTATGAAATTTTCCATAAGCAAACTCCCTAGGTAAAAATTTAAACAAAAACAAAAACAAGGGCGCCTAGGTGGCTCCGTCAGTTAAGCATCTAACTCTTCATTTTGGCTCAGGTTGTAAGCTCAGGGTCATGAGATGGAGCCCAGGGTCGTGAGATCCAGTCCCGGGTTGGGCTCCACACTGGGCCTGGAGTTGGCTTGAGATTCTCTCTCTCCTTCTGCCCGTCCCCCACTCCCTGCCTTGCACACATGCATGCCCTCTCTCTCTCAAAAACAAACAAACAAACAAACAAACAAAAGTTAAACAGAAAAATCCATTGATAGATGAATGGATAAAAAAGATGTGGTGTGTGTATATATACACACACACACACAATGGAATATTACTCAGTCATCAAAAAATGAAATCTTGCCATTTGCAATAATGTGGGTGGAATTAGAGGGTATTATACTAAGCAAAATAAGTCAATCAGAGAAAGACAATTATCATATGATCTCACTGATATGTGGAATTTAAGAAACAAAACAGAGGATCATAGGGGAAGAGAGGAAAAAATAAACAAGACGAAACCAGAGAAGGAGATAAATCATAAGAAACTCTTAATCATAGGAAACAAACTGAGGGCTACTGGAGGGGAGGCGGATGGAGGGAAGGGGTAACTGGGTGATGGACATTGGGGAGGGCACGTGACGTAAAGAGCACTGGGTATTATTTAACTGATGAATCGCAGACCTGTACCCCTGAAACCAATAATACATTATATGTTAATTAATTGAATTTAAATTTAAAAAAATAAACAATTTTTAAATTAAAAAAAAACTTCTCCATTGCTATATCTGCCCATGTATTCCTGAGTTTATCTCTCTGACCTCCTTCTCTGCTACTCTCCATCCCTACACCTCTATACCCTTCTGCACCCCTACTCCCCTCTACACTCTTCTACTTGCACTCCCACCTTTATTCAAATTTACCTTTGGAATGAGACTTTCCTCATCACCCTTTTTAAAACTGCATCCCTAAGGTATACACTGTCTTATTACCGCCCTGTTTTTTTTTCCCCAGAGCACTCATCTTCTATTATCTTAGCCATCACCGTCAGTTCATAACTAACACTTACATGGCACTTACCATGTGCCTACTAGCACTGTTCTAGATTTTCTACACACACACACACACACACACACACACACTTGATCCTTCTAACTATCTATGAGGTAGATATAACAATACTATTTTTATTTTACAGATGAGAATCCAAGGCAACACTTGTAAATGGTTTCCCCTAACACGGGGAAACCCTGTTAGCAAGCAAATACTCTTTTTTTTTTTTTTTTTAGCTCTTTACTTATCTTCCTCTAAAGATCATTCGAATTAAAATGCTTACTCTTGCATCTTTATCCTTGGCTCTGACAGAGTTTTCCCGTATCAGGAAACAAGAACTGTAACTTCAGAAAGCTGACAATGTTTTCAAAGCTAAACGGTCTCATGAAGAGCATGTCAAATCAAATCTAACGCGCCCCCCCCCACTGGCCACTACTAATTTTCCTCAACTTTCTTACCATCTCCCTCAGGCCCTGAAGAAGATGAGGAAGGCGGAGTTCCTGTCTCCTGACCCCCTGATGTCACACTGGGATGCGCAGTGTCTGGGAGTGGTGCTGGGAAGAGGAACAGACACATCCTGACGTTTTGGACAGGTAGGCAGGAAAATGCCCGCACTACGCAGTCGGTGCCGCCTTAACTCTGCTCCAAATGAGGTTCTGCTGGTGGCCAGGAAGCAGGTGTGAGCAGCAAAGTGGTGATATCTTAATTTACAGAAACCATGCTTCATAGTTTTCAAAACACTACCCTCCCTCCTTCCAAACCATCCAGTAAGGTAGGGCAGGGATTATCTGCCCACTTCTCACACAAGCAAACTGAGGTTCAACGAGGTTTCTTGACTTGACAAAACCTCACTGCTATTCAGTCTACGAAACCCAAATTTGCCGACCCTCAGCTCTTTGAGGCTTCCCACCACACTCAATTCAAAGATCCTTCCAACTTCCACTGCAATCACACAGTAAGCACACTTCTGGAATATACCCCTTCCTGTGCGTCTCATTTCCCATTTAGGGCTGAAACACCCCTCTTCGGAAGGTTCTCCACATTCTCCAAGCTGACAGCATCAGTAGTCGCAGGAGGGGGGATAGCAAACCTCAGGGTGCGGCGACAGGCAGGCTGGAGGGGGTGGGGGTGCAATGCAGCAGTTCTGCTTTCCCCCCTGCAAATCTCAGCGGATGGGCTTCACAATGGGCCCTCGACCACCCAGTGTGCCGCGCTTTCGCGTTCTGACCTAGCTCGGTGAAGGAGCAAAAAGTTTGGCTTTTGCCACCAGATAGCCATAGGTTTGGGTGTGTTGGGGAGGAGATCCTCCGCGGGCCTTCGCCATCTGTGTGCGCGCTTTTGGGGAACCGAGAAAAGCCATCGCGTCCCAAACACAGCGCCCGGGGACCACTCCGGGCACAGGCTTTGTGCTCCCTGCGAATCGCCAAACGATAAAGTGCCTGGAGGTCCCGCTCCTGAGGCTTCCGGATCCAAAGCGAGCATAGGGTCCCTCCCTTTTGCAAGTCAATTCCAGAAAAATCCGCCACCCCCGCAGAGGAGCCCCTTACTACGTTCCCCAAGGGCCCTGCGCACTGTCCTGCCCTGGCAGGGCCCCCGGCTCGCGCAAACCTCTCCGGCGCCTCTCGCACCACCTCACCTCTCCAGCAGCCTCCCTCCGCCGGCGTGCACCCACCGCGGGCACCCCTCGCACCCCCACCGCTCCGACAGCCTCCCTCCGCCGGCGTGCCCCCACCTCGGGCTCCCGTCGCGTCCCAGCCCGGGCAGCCTCACCCCAGCGCGCCAGGTGAGCGCACGGCGTCGGCTCCCGTCTCGCGTGGATCCGCGCGGCTCGCGGCGCCGCGGCCAGGTCAGCGCGCGCCACCGCGGCGGAAAGAGGGAGCGCGGAGGGGGAAGCGGCGCCCTGACGCTGCCACGCCGCCACCACCCCACCCCCGTCAAAATCCCGGGCTCCCGCCGCAATCCGAGAAGGCCCCCCGGGGAAGCGAGGCGCAGCTTCCGAGCCTGCTGCTCGCTGGGAGATGCAGAGGACGCGAGCCGGAATGAGCTTGGGCCCCCGCGCTCCTCCCCCACTCGCGGCTGTGACCCCGGCTCCCACCTCCGAGCCCTGGGTGACGCGGGCTGGGACAGCCGGGAGCAGCCGTGCTCCCCCTCTCCCCCGGTTCCTTCCCGAAATCACGCCCTACCCTCGCTGGGGGCCCAGCCGCAAGCGCGCTGTCAGGGGTTGAAACACCGAGAAAAATGCAAACCTGGAGGACAACGAATTCCCGGACAAGGAATTCCCAGACGCCCCAAGCGGCGGTATTAGCATTCATGCAACTGCCTGAAATGGGGAACGGTCCTCCTGAGTAATTGGGATTCGTCTGCATAGAAATCCACGCCCCCAGCGGGGACCTAAAATTTATCTGGAGCCTGACCTCAGCTGGCTGCTCCACGCGGAGGCCCACTCTGAGGACTTCACTGGAACTCGTCCCACCTAATCGTCACCTTGTATTCTTGAGGCGGGGGTTTGCGGTTCCATCACAGCTATGTGATGCATCCAGATCTAGGTGGGTGCTGGGGAAAAGCTGCCAACCAAAACGGAAAGTTTTCACAATTAGAAACCTAAGTCCCTGGGGAGCTCCAGCGCACTCCAGCAGCGCCCTAATCTCTCTTGGAGAAAGAATCTCAGAGTTACCTGTCCCTGTAACAATAGGCAAGTGAGCCGCTCTGGGATGACTTAAAAGAATCCCTTCTTAAGGGGAAAACCAACCGCACTGCAGCCCCCTTGGTCCTTTGGCTTTGTCTTGTGTCACTTCTAGGTTGTGGAACCACGTCACAGGTATGTTGGGCTTTATGTGCTGGATGTCTCCCTGGAACATACCCTCCCTGCCACAGCCTAAAGTGGAGTGGCTAAGGGTGGGCTCCAGGTAGTCACGCCCTCTCCGAAGACAGTGGGATCCAGCATCAAAGCCGGTTGATATACCAGCTGTCAGTCTCCCCACTTTTGTTGAACACAGCTTCTTTGGGGCCTAGAGCCGCTTAGACCTGAAAGGACTCTGGACTTCTGGGGTTCTGTCTCAGGAATTTAGATAGGCTGAAGGCAGACTGGGAAGGGCTTACATTAAACTGAAAGGAGGGAAGGAAGGGAGAGGAGGGGAGGGGAGGGGAGGAGGAAGGTTGTAAATGCTGCTCTCCTATGTAACAGGTACTTTTCCAAGTTATTTTGAGCTATCCTATCAACATTGCTGAGAATAACAAATCATCTGCTTCCATTTCACAAAGGAGAAATCTGTGTCTTAAAGAGGTTAAGTGACTTGCCCAAGGTCACACAGCTAGTAAAGCACAGTGAGGCTTTAAAGACCAGTGTCTCTAACACCAAACCCTATGTCCATTTTCCACCATACTACTAGCAAGACACAGAAAAATAATGAAATTGAGGGGCAAAGCAAGAGCCTTTCCCCAGAATATTTAAAAGAGGAAAAGAAGGGGCGCCTGGGTGGCACAGCGGTTGGGCGTCTGCCTTCGGCTCAGGGCGTGATCCCGGCGTTATGGGATCGAGCCCCCACATCAGGCTCCTCCACTATGAGCCTGCTTCTTCCTCTCCCACTCCCTGCTTGTGTTCCCTCTCTCGCTGGCTGTCTCTATCTCTGTCGAATAAATAAATAAAATATTTTTAAAAAAAATAAAAGAGGAAAAGAAGCAAGAGGAAGTGGAGAGCAAGAACATCATGCAAAGTAAATCAGTCAGTCTACTAGTCAAAAAAACTCAAAAAAACAAAAAACAGACTGTACTAGGTGGTAGACTGGACAAGTCCAAGACAAGAAAGGCATTCTTGTACAGGCACTAAGAGATTTTAGACCAAGATGGTAAGATTTGGTCAGTTCCTTTTGAATTCACTTTGAAATCCTCTTTACCAATAGGTAAATAGGCTGGCCTATGCCCTGTTATGAGGACATCCTACAAACTTGAAGAGACACATTCCCCAATCACGGATAAGAGGTCCACATTCTGGAAGAGTATCTCTACAACTCAGAAAGAAGGCTCAAGGACAGATTTTTTTCAAATAAGAAATACTCCCTGGAAACCTACTGTCCCCTCTGGGATTCGAATTCTGGAAGTAGCATTTCCCAAATACTAACTGCTGAGGATGGGCTTTCCAAGACTGCCCAACCAATTGTTCAATTCTGAGAAAGTCACTGGTAATTGCCAGCCAAAAACCACTCTGGAAAAGCAGAGGCTGGTTTTCTTTCTCGTGGGGAAGGTCATCTTCCAGGGCCCAAGGGCAGGGAGAGCATCAGGAACGGCTCACCCCTTCAGCAAGTCAGGCTCATACCCAGCACCCACTGGTCACACACAAGGCTCCACTGTGGCCAAGACAGCCTCGTAGGAGACTAGAGGCCTGGCAGCTGCCTGCCCCAACCCAGCCAGACTGCACAGGAAGTGATTTGTGCCCTGAGTAGGGATGCGACCCGTGCTTAAGCTCCGCTAACGAAGTCAGCAAAGGAGAAATCAGTCTCTGTGCAAAACAGGAAGCAAATGAGATGAACTGCATAATAAGCGACGACAAGGAGCCTACTGATATATCACGACGGACGTTCAGGAAAGGAGGGATGATCCTGCAGTGGCTGGGACGTCAACACATGCGACGGGGAGTAAAAGAACCCAGGGAAGCCGCGTTTGGCTTGACTCACTTTCTTTTCCTCCTTGCTGTCTGTGTGAAACATCTGTTATCCACAAAAGGACAAATTCGTATGTTGCCACTTACATGAGGAACCTACATAGGCAAATTCATTGAGACAGAAACTAGAATAGAGGTTACTAGGCACTGGGGGAGGGGAAATGGGGAATTATTGTTTTATGGGTACAGTTTCTGTTTGGGATGATAAGAAAGTACTGGCGATGGATAGTGGTGATGGCTGTACATTATTACAAATATACTTAATGGCACTGAATTGTGTATCTACAAATAGTTAAAATAGTAAATTTTATGTTATGTATATTTTACCATATTAAAGTATATATGTATGTGTATATATATGCCTGTAAATATGTTTTGCAGGGGCTCCTGGGTGGCTTAGTCGTTAAGCGTCTGCCTTCGGCTCAGGTCATGATCTCAGCGTTCTGGGATTGAGCCCCACATTGGGCTCCCTGCTCAGGGGGAAGCCTGCTTCTTCCTCTCCCACTCCCCCTGCTGGTGTTCCCTCTCTTGCTGCTTTTCTCTCTGTCAAATAAATAAATAAAATTTAAAAAATATATGTGTATTGAAAATATATGTATTATGTTGTATATAATATATATTATATATGTTAACTATAATGTGTTATAAATATATGTTATATAAAGGATATATTATTACATATATACTTAAGATCTATTATCATGATGTATTACTTCTTTGGAGTAAAAGCCCAAGTGAAAGTGATATGCTAAGAGATGGTTTCTGCCCCTGGAAACTCTTTTCTTGAATTTGTCTCGCCTCATTTTGCTTTCCTTTGGGTGTGCCAGGGCCTAGATGTGGGGTTGTTGCACTCCTCATTCAGAAGAAAGAGTAATCCTGCCATTTTAGTACTTGCTTCTGCTGGCGATAGGTAGCCCTGGGGCTTGTGGGAGGCATATTGAGAAATGTCATGTCCTGCAAGAGGCTCTGTATCTTTCAGAGAGAAAGGAAGCTAAAACAGGTCAAAAAAACAAACAAAATTTAACTGAGTACATTTAAAGATCTAACTGACTTGATTCAATGATTCATGAATCAGGCAGCAGCCCCTCCTGTGAACAGAACAGAAGGGAGCTCTGAGGCTCTGTACGAAAATGGAAGGTTTTTAAAGGCAGAGCCAGGTGGGGCAAGGAAGTCAAAAACAAAGGAAGGATTATTTCCAGCAAGATCACTTTCCTCTGAGAGGAAGGCAGAGACTTATCATGCAGACAAACCTCACTAGCACTGATCGGTTCATTTCAGATTGACTGGTTGAAGGACACATTCCCAGGCGAGCTGAAACCAGAATGAAGTCTTGGTTTACTCTTGTGGGGGCAGGAGACTCCATTTCAGGCCTGTTGTTCCTTTTGTAACAAGCAAAAGGATTGTGGACTCGGGTGACAATGTTGTTTGCTTCCAGCCACCCAGGAATACCAGACACACACCCCCACTGCCTCGGGCACACCGTGACCCCCAGGGTCAGCCCCTTCTAGTGGAGACAACAAGAGGAAGGGCATGTGCCCTCCGTCTGACAGATAATCAGTAAACTCTGTCCCTAGTCTCCATCCTCCTCTTCCCAGTACACAGTTCCCATTTTTCTTCTTTGAACATGCCCTTAACTGGGCCAGTAGAAACAGAAGCTGCACCTGTCCTGTGGTCTATTTTCACAAAAAATGTGGTATACATAAAAATTTGGGGTCTCGCATGAGTGCAAAGTACACAGCAATCTGCCGTTAGAGCTAAAAATATTGTTGTTTGTATTCTCTCTTGCACTGTAGATTGTGGACCCAGGAGGACCTTACTCAACTCTGAATTTCCTCCCCCACAACCCCCTCCCCTCGGGCCCGGTCCCATACTTCACATGTTTCTGGTGCTCCATGTATTTGTTAACTGCTCGTGTAGCTTGTGGGGTGTGATTTGGATGCCATCCCACAGAAGAGAAAGACATCAGGCTAAGATTATTCCATGTCTGGGAGCACTTGAAGTGTCTGACGTTCAGTTTCTTAGTCGACATTTAAAGTGTTCTTTACTGTGATCTCAACCCAATTTCCAGTCTCTTCTCTCACTCGTGCCTCAATTACCCTAAGACCTCAATGGCCCACCAATTGCTCTGGGAACATGCTTCACATTTTCCTATCTTTATACCTCAAGCCATTGACCACATTTTATATTTTTCACGTTGACTTCTCAGAGCTGACCTGGTATTTCTGTGTTTCTTGCCTAACATCTCATTAGCCTTTCTGGTAGCCTTCTAGCCCAATTTAGACAATTCCTTAAGTCATTTCCACATGGACTGTTTGATAAGGAAAGGCTAAAACACCTAGGTTAAATCCTGTGTGGCTGGTAGGAATATTTCTCTATAACTTAGGTTATAGAGAAAAAGGTTATCTTTTTTTTTTCTAAATTTCTTCGTAAATCATATTAAGTTGACTCAGTATCCCTACTTGAAAAAGTAGCAAGAAAAAGCTGCCATGTGCTGGAGAGGCTTACCCCCTCCTTAGAGTTTCTCAAGAGCTCAGGTACCTATATAACATCTGAGGAAGGACTTCTGGTCTCTTCCATCAAGGTCACTGCAGCAATTCTCACTTTTGAAAACTATAATCTGAACAGTTCCATCACTGTATGCCAAGTGTGGGTTTCTGGCGATCCTTCACCAGGCTTTTAGAGATTCAGTCACTCAGCATTCAAATGCTGCCCCTTCAGAGAGTCTGTCCCTCTCTCACAGAATCTCTTTGCCCTTCCCATTTAAAAAAATATATATATCTTTCTCTTTGAAGAAGCCACTTCCCCCTCAGACAACTCCTACCTCTCTGCTTGCCATACCACACAATCACAATTAAGTTAAATACAAATCTCTTAACTCTGCCCTGGGGTACTTAAAGGCTTACTGACCCTCTTCAGGGAGATGGGAGAACAGTGGTCTCATTCATTTGGATTTTTCTGCAAAGCATGAAGAATGAAACAAGTGCATTTCTCAATAAATTATCACAAACAATAAAATAAAAATAAAGTCCTCAATAAATTATTTTGCCACATTACATTACAATCTTTTAATGTGCCAGTGAAGTGAATACCAACAGAGACTGGTCTCCGGTCCAAAGAGAAGTTAGCAGAGATGGAACCAACCAACAGCATCTCTCTCTCTTCCTGATTTATTTCACCAGCAATTAGGCCATTCAGCTTGACTTGATGTTCTAATTTCATGCTCTTCATGCTGGCTTCTATTTAAAAGTAGATTTTCTGTATCAATTTGCCTGCAGGGAAGGAAGGTGCTGACCAGCCGCCATGGGCATTCCCACCTACTCTACTCCCCCGAAGTTATATTTTTTCATGGTAAATAGCAATAAATGATCATTTCTCCTTACATATTAATCCCCAGTGAGTTTGGTCAAATTAAATTAAATCAACTCCAGTGAGTTGTAAAAGGGAGAGTAATGGTTCCCCAAAGACATCCACATCCTAATCTCCAGAATCTGTAATTATGTCATGTTACATGGCAAAGGGGAATGTGGGTTGCCGACAGAAAAGGTTGCCGATCAATGACTTCGAGCTGAGATTATCCTGAACCATTCACATGTCTCAGTGTAATCACAACGGTGCTTATAAGTCAAAGAGGGAGGCAGGAGGGTCAGAATGATGCAATGGGACAAAGATCCAGCCAGCCGTTGCTGGCGCTGAAGATGAAAACAGGCCAGGAGCCAAGGAATGAAGGCAATCTCTAGAAGCTGGAACAGACAAGAAAATAGATTCTTCTATGGAGCTTCCAGAAGGAACACAGCCCTGCTGACACATTGATTTTAACTCCGTGAGACCCACTCCAGACTTCTGACCTCCAGAACTGCATGATAATAAGTTTGTGTTTTTAAGTTATAGACCCCAAGAGACTGAGTCATTTTGGTTGCACTGATGAAATGCAGTTTTTGGAGTGGCACGGTGGTGTCCTTGCCAAGTGGTTTCCTGGATTCCATTGGAAATATCTCAGTTTTTTCTCTCTAATCATCAAACAGCTTTGAACATAATATAGGCTCTTAAAAAAATCTGCTGAATAAAAAAATTTTGGCAAAATATAGAGTCTGTGAGCCATGACTGGTGTATCTTTGATAGATTGGAACTTTAAGGACAACCATCTCTCTCTCTACCTAGTTGTGAAGGAATGCCTCTGCTATTAAGAAATTGGTAGTTAAGTCATATGGACTTGAGTAACAGGGAAATTTGTGACGATAATACCCAGTTCTCTCTTCTGCTTACAGAGAAAAATGTGGATTCAGTTTAAAAATCAATGCCAGTCTTAGCAGACAGTAGTGACTTCACTCCCAAGAGGAAGCTTCCTTTCTACTCTGCGGCGTGAGGAAGCTCTTTAGGCTGGCTGGTGAGAGAGCTTGTGACATTCTTGTCAACACAGCTGACACCCATATCAGGTACAACATGAAACACTAGGCCTATTTGAAGAAGGAAAGACAAGTAAAGCATTTCAATGAATCATTACAACAGTTGGTCAATGAAGAAGGGCTCCCAAGAGTCCTGTTGTCATTCTCTGGTGTTGGAGCTTCTGTCAGAGAGCCACCCCAGTGTAAACAAAAAGGTCCCTTGAAAAATGCCAGTAGTTGATAGTTGCTGACTCAAGAACCCTCCTGGGGAGAGCTCTGCTTCTTGAACGCAGCTGTGTACAGAGCTGACGCACTGACCTTGCCATATTTTCTTACCATCGTTCCTAACTAGTGCTATATTTCTTAAAGCCACTCCTGTTGCAATAAGCAGAAATATGTGCAACCCAAAGAAGAAAAAGAAAGCCTGGCCGGTGCCTGTTGCTGTTCTAAGTTGAGCTTGGGTGGAACACAAGAGGGAGGAGTGAGGGGAGGAGGCTGGAGCTGAGAGTCTAAGCCACATTAAGGTGTTGGAGCCTTAGTCGGAGGACTGGGGAGCTACTAAAGGGTTCTGAGCAGTGGGACATGATCAAGTTGGGAGCTTGGCGATGTTTGCATTTTCCTTCCTTGGTGATCTAATATGTCTTAAGTTCTCCAACTTTCATGTGCATGGGAATCCCCTTGAGCCTTGAAAAAAATGCAGATTCTAACCCAGCAGTTCTCAGGCTGAGCTCCAGACGCTACAAGAAGCTCTTAGGTGACGACCACACTCTGAGTAGCAAAGGCCTAAACAGAATCATTTGGGAGCATCCACCATTGATTTTTTCCAGAGCCTGGAAGAAGGCAAGAGAGCGGCTGGAGGGCACACACAAAGCTCCTTTCCATCTTTAAAAAGCTCTGTGTTTTCCTGGGGTGACCTAATAGCCTGGGCAGAGAACATCGAGACAACGTCCTTAGTAATTCTTTCTGAGCCCTTGGCCTGTTCCGGGCCGTGACTCGGGCTCCCTGCGCTCTCAGCTCAGAGCTCCCTGTCCTGTCCTGCTCTCCACGGGCTCTTATTTACGAATAGGCTCTGAACTTCCTTTGTCCTAATGTCTTAAGCAGGATTGACTTCTCCATTTCTTGAGGTCGACCTCAAGCCAGGAACATGCGATTCTTCAGAAAGGACCATCGTGCCTTGGTTTGGATGATTTAGAGATGTGAAGGAAGGTTGCAGAAAAATAAATTAGGTCCGTTTAAATTGATATTGCAGAGAGAAATGCAAGACTTGTCAAGCCTTTGTTTCATCAATACGGCATATCCACACGCTGTTGTATAGTATAAATGGCATGATAAATGTAAAGTACTGAGTATAATGTCTAGTACACAGGGAGCATCCAATGCATGGCTTTATGATTTACTATAGTAAACTGCATTCAGCTTAGGTCTTCCCTTCCTCCAACCTCAGAAGACAGTATCATTCACTAATTAATGCTCAAGGCTTTCATTGACTAATAGATCGATAGAACAAAAGAGTTTGAACAGACTCACAGATACACACGGCCACTTGATTGGCAACAAAGGTGACAGTGCAGCTCAATGGGGGAAAGATGATCCTTTCATGTAAATGGTGCTTGGGCAATTTGATACCATGTGCGGTACACCCGAACATTGACCTTCACTCCACACAATACACAAAAATTAATTTGAGAGGGATCACAGACCTTAATGTGAAAGGTAGAACAGTAAAAACCCTTCTTTAAAAAACACATAGGAGAATACCTTTGTGATTTGGAGGTGAGTAAAGATTACTTAATCAGGACACACAAAGCACTAACTATAAAAGAAAATTGGTATTTGAAATAATATATTCAATAATACCTACAATTTAGCCGTGTCTTTTATATTAGCTGAGGTCTCTATCTATTAAAGATTTACAATGTACTGTGAATGAAGACTCAGCCAGATCCAAATACTCAGGCACAAAGCCTTAAATTTCACATTCATTTCGTGGATGCATTACAATTGCAAAATACCAGTCCCTTTCCCAACTAATGATTTATAAGAGAGAACAAAAAAGAGGACTCAGTCGTGCTTTTAGAATCCCCCTAATAAGATGGCAGCACAGAAAGAAAACTGTCGTGCAGAGAGCTCCTGATGAAGCTGTCCGCAGCATTTTGGATCATGTGACCCTCCCAGCTGCAGCAGTGATGATCTCTTTCTCAAACATTTTATTTGGATTATTTATTTATTTGAGAGAAGATGTGAGAGAAAGAGACCATGTGCGTGCATGCATGAGCAGGGGTGGGTAGAGGGAGAGGGAGAAGCAGACTCCCTGCTGAGCAGGGAGCCTGTCTCAGGGCTTGATCTCAGGCTCCCTGGGGTCATGATCCGAGCCCAAAGCAAACGCCTGATGGACTGAGCCAACCAGGCGCCCCTCAAACCTTTTTAATCAGGCAATTCGCAGTCACACTTAAGAGTGAGCTTACTGACATTAAAGGTTGGTAGTTCCAGGAAAGTCTTTGAATAAAATGTCAGACCATCATTCGTGCAATTATACATTGGATTGTTCTATCAGAAAAGAGGATAATAAGGTAGGTAATTTCTGGGAGCCCTGTGACACCAGGATTCTTAGTGTACATATCACTTTAACTGCTTCTTTCCAAGCTAAAATTTATGTCACACATTTGATTCATTGACTTTTCTTCTTTGTAGCATCTAATCCATTTTGATTTCTTCCCCAATTCTTCCTTTCGTTGTTTTTGGTTCCGTCCTTAAATCTTCCCAAGTTAACAGTGAGAACAAGCTGAAACAGGATTGGTAGGGAAAGCCCGTCTCTCTTCCTGAGCCAGCACCTTCCCTCAGTTCAGTTTTCTGAAACACAGTGGACCTGCTTTTAGTGCTGAAGTTCCCAGCCAGACATCTGAAAGTCCCCATCTCTTTGCCACTTACCAGCTGCGCGCCTTGGGCAAGATGCTTCTTGAGCCTTAGTTCCCTTCTTTGTGAAGTGGACAGAATGCCAGTAACACACAGCACGTAGGGTTAGACATCCAGAGCTTAGCACAGGGTCTGGCCCGGAGAAGTTTCCTATTGGTGTGATTATCATAGCTCTCTTGTGCAGGGAAGCTATGTTCCAGTGCCCTACACTCTTATTCCTTAAGGACCATCTCCGAACACTTCGTGTTCAATTAGACTCTTCCTGACTCCCAGCATCTAACTTCCAAGAGTCCCAAACTAGTGTACATCACATTATGGAAACTAAGGAAAAAGAGGCAGCCTCCTAATAGACTGAGATGTAGGGGTGAAGACATGGGATCTTCTTTATGCCAGTCTTTTACTGATTATCATAAATGAAAAAGTACCTTGCTGAACTGTGTCTCTTTGGTATTGGTATGTATTTCTCAGAGATATGCTAGGGACTAATACTCTGTCAAGGAAACAAAGCAGTAGATAGTATCAATGATGAGTGTTTAGATGACATTGGGCAAGATACTTAAGTTCTCTAAGCCTCAGTTTGCTTAATTGTAAAGCGTGCTGCATGATAAGAGTATCTACTTCAATACAGTGATTATGAAGATTCAAATAGGCAATTTGATATTTAGTACAACTTATATAGTAAATGCTCAGAACATTATTTATTACTAGTGCTGATAATTTCATTATAGCTATTTTTCTTGTCTATAAAATAGGATAATAACACCTATTATGTAGGTTTTATGGAGATTAAATGAGATAATCTTTTAGAGTTCCTAAGCCCAATTTCAACCTGAGGGCAGGTTTCCCCACATAAAACACCAAGAAATTCTGAGACGGGGTATCCAAGAATTTCAGTCAGTTCTGACTCTATCCACCCAGAGACAGCATCACATTCCACAGGTTAAGGGCTCAGTCCCACCAGACTGCCCACCACCCCATCCCCACTTCGGATGCCAATCTCAAGTCCCAGGCTGCTCCCTGTGCTTTTGATCAGCTGCCTACAGACTGGAGGTTCCAGTGACTTCTTCTTTAGGTTGGATTAATTTGCTAGAGCAGGGAATTAGGGAAACACTTACTTATGTTTACCAGTTCTTTAAAGGATATGATAAGGATACAGATGAACAGATGCACATGATGGTTGCCCCGGACAAAGCAGCTCGGTCCTCATGGAGGCTGGGGACTGGCTTGGTAGCATGAGGAAGAATTCTGGTTTCCCAAGTGTAGAAAATCTCAGAAAAAGACCAAAAAACTACCCAATTTGGATTTTTAATGGAGGCTTCATTACATAATCATGATTGACTAAGTCATTGGCCCTTGGCTGATTTAACCTCCCGCCCCTGTCCCCTCCCTGACTCTGAGGTCCAGGGGTGGGACTAAAAGTTCCAAACCTTTAATCCCATGGTTGGTCCTCCTGGCAACCAGCCCCCGCGCCTGGGGTGGGTCCACAAGTCACCTTCATTAATAACAAGACACCCATTTCACATTTATGGTTCCAAAGCATTTTCAGGAACTGTGGATGAAAACCAAACATATCTGAGAAATCTATTTGGCTATCTGAATGACCAAAATTTGTATTTCTAAGAAACCACTATATTGCCAGATAATATTTAAATATTTAAAAACATGTGTGGTACATTTCTGATACATTGTAGGAACTTAATAAATGTTAGTTTTTTTAAATGTTTTTTTATTATATTATGTTAGTCACCATACAGTACATCCCTGGTTTCTGATGTAAAGTTCGATGATTCATTACTTGCATATAACACCCAGTGCACCATGCAATACGTGCCCTCCTTACTACCCATCACCAGTCTATCCCATTCCCCCACCCCCCTCCCCTCTGAAGTCCTCAGTTTGTTTCTCAGAGTCCACAGTCTCTCATGTTTCATTCGCCCTTCTTTACCCCCCCTTTCTTTATCCCTTTCTTCCCCTACCGATCATCCTAGTTCTTATGTTCCATAGATGAGAGAAATAATAAATATTAGTTTTTTAAAACAAACTTCTGTCAGTTGCTTCACCAGGGCTACACAACACACACACACACACACACACACACACACGCGAGCGCGCGCCTAATTTTCCCTGGTCGGCATTGATACTACCGAAGGAGGCAGAAATCCACACATTGTTTCATGAACCTGTGCGCTCCTTGAAAGGCTCAGATCCTGTCATAGAGATTTGTACCATCAAACTTATTGATAGATTTAAAATGAGTATTCTTTTTAATGTATTCTTTTCCTTGAATAGCATTCTACTGGTGGGGGAGGGGGACAGATGCTATTTATCCTGTATCCATTTTTTTTCCAAACCCAAATGAAAATTATGAACGACACAATCTGTTAGAAACACAAAGATTCCTTCATAGTGTTGCTCTCTCCCCTCCAGTCATTGCCATCAAAAGCCAGTTGCTTGCCATGTAAATTCTCATAAAGCCCAACTGGTCTTTATCATAATCCGTTGGATCTCAGGGCATTTCCCATTCTGTGAATCAGACGTGATTCTTTTTTTATAGACTTTTGTATTTAGGTTTATGAGTAACATGGTAATGTGTCCCAGTAAATGTCTGTCTTTAAACAAAGAGGCGTTGTTCAAGCGACTAAATATAGCAATTACTCAATACATTTCTCCCCTTTCGCCTACTTTTAGCAATGGAACTGTGCACTGTGTCAGTGACATAAAGCAAGAGCGCACAAGGGATGTATCTATTTGACCTTGGGCAAGATATTTCAGGTCTCTCGGCCTTAGTCTGCTCATCTGTAAAGCGTTCGTGATAAGAACATCTACTTCAAATAGGGCGATTATGAAGATTGCATAGACAACATGAACATTTAGCGCAGTCCTGGCTTTGCTTTAAACAATTGATTATCTTTTATTTATTTATTTTAAATATTTATTTATTTATTTTAAATATTTATTTATTTATTTTCGACGGGGTGGCGGCAGGGCAGAGGGAGAGGGAGAGAGAAAGAATCCGGAAGCAGGCTCCCCACTGAGCACAGAGCAGGACCGCAGGGATCCATGCATGGCTTGGTCCCATGACCCTGAGATCAAGACCTGAGCCAAAATCAAGAGCTTAACCAACTGAACCACCCAGGCGCCCCAAAACTGATAATCTTTTAAAGATATCTAAATCATAAGAAAGAAAGTCTTCCTATTTGCCCATATAGTGCCATATATTTCCCCATGTAGTCACCATTTCCAGTGCTCGTCATTCCTTTGTGTGGGTCCGGGTTGAGCTGAAGTCAAGCTTAGGACCATCAGGTCTGTGCAGTTCCTTGTTTAAACCCACACTGTGTGTGCAAGTCAGAGCCAGGGCCAGAACGGAGCCTTCTAGATTTCCTAGGAAGAATCCCCGCAACCCCAGCCATGGCCTTTCACCGTTGGAGAGGGTGTTGAATGGAGTTGTGAGCAAGCGAGCACCTTCAGATTACTCTTGAACATCAGTTCCTTCTTGGCCATGATGGCGCCATTGACCCACTGAAGGAAAAGGACCTTGAGCTGCTTCTCCGGCAGTTATCAGTGGCTGGTATTATTTACAGACAGTGCTGCTGATTTGGGGTTGCAAGTGAACAATTTGCAAAATGATCAAATTTATCTTCCTCACCTTATCTACATTGTTTTAATCATATTTGCAAATGTTCCAGAAAACGTATTGGACACTTTGGGAGTTACAATTCTTAAAAATGTTCAACATGTGGGGCTTTTTTTCTGATTTCCAATAAAACATAATTATTGTAGGATAGTCAGAATGGAAAAATACTCTAAATTTCTATATCATACATAATCCTGTAACTTATAGACAACCACTTTTAATATTTTGCTGTATTTCCTTTGTCGTTTTGCATATATATGTACATATATGTTATATATGTATATGTACAAATATATATTACAAAATAGAAAACCACCTTGTATATACAGCATGACCCAGATTTAAAATATAATATTATAACATCAGCATTTCTACAATTCATGAAATATCTTTCAAAAAACCTGATTTTCAGCGTCTAATAGCACATCACATAACTGATCCATGACTTATTTAACCAACCCTCACTGCTTCAGATGATAAAATTATCATCCCACTGCTGGGCTCCTTTTATGGAAAGGAAAGACATGCATCTCAGGTACTGCCTAACATATATTATCTTCCTTGGGAAACAATTCACTTGTTTAATACAAAGGGTGGGACAAGCTCTATTTATATAGACACCAAAGAACACCTTGGTGGCTTAAATACCTCACACGGCAGATATACAAGAAACGACAGCCAATAAGAACTTCAAATCTTCTTTTTTCTCACCACCTCTACACTTTGCCTGAAGGAGGTCACGTGGTCACTGATGTGTTTGTCTGTGAAGATCAACACTTGATACATTACCTTGACTCCTATATTTAGTTGTTCCCTCATGTATTCCCAGAGGATCCTAAAGAAGTGAAAGCTGTTTATGAATGAATTATTTTTCCCTCGATAAACTCAACTCCTACCATATGTTTCTATCCCCCTTGGCCACACTGAGCTGGAGACAAATGAATTCTAATTTGAGAAGAGATCTGTATTTACAGCTGTATGAAAGGGATATTCAAACTAATTTAAACGTAAATGCCTTCCATAAATTTTTTTTTACTAGTTTCAGAGGTAGAATTCAGTGATTCATCAGTGGCATACAACACCCAGTGCTCATTGCATCACATGCCCTCCCTAATGCCAATCACCCGGACCCCATCCTCCCCACCCCCTCCCCTTCCCTCCCTTCCCACAACCCTCAGTTTGGTCCCTATAGTTAAGAGTCTCTTATGGTTTGCCTCCCTCTCTATTTTTTTTTTTAAGATTTTATTTATTTATTCAACAGAGATAGAGACAGCCAGTGAGAGAGGGAACATAAGCAGGGGGAGTGGGAGAGGAAGAAGCAGGCTCATAGTGGAGGAGCCTGATGTGGGGCTCGATCCCATAACACCGGGATCACGCCCTGAGCCGAAGGCAGACGCGTAACCGCTGTGCCACCCAGGCGCCCCTCCCTCTCTATTTTCATCTTATTTTTCCTTCCCTTCTCCTATGTTCTCTTTCTTTTATTGCCAAAGGTAATGTGTCATTTGATTTTCTTCCATAGAAAATGTACTCTTGGCATTGCACAGCTTTGCCCTGAGCCAGCCACTCTCCTTGGTCTATGCCATGCCCTCACTCCCACCTCCTGCCACTCCAGCTCTGAGCTCTGCCTGGCTCTCCCAGGATGGGTGTATGAGAGATCTTCTGCTCACTGCTAGTCTGTGTTGCCGGATCACTGAGTGTGAAGGTCAAGAAAGAATTCTTGAGATGTTTTATGGTGCAACTTAGTAAATTTATTCGAGTAGCACGGGAACAGGACCCATGGGCAGAAAGAGCTGCACTTTGGCTGTAGGAAGCTGGTGGTTATATGCTTAGTGGGAGGGACGGGACATGCAGGGAGTATGAGATCATAAATGTCTTCTTCAAATTCCTACTTATAAAACTACTTTTGCAAGATTCTCCAGTGCTTATCATTCGGCTCGATATTAACCATCGATGAGATGTACAAGCAGTCATGAAACCCTTCAAGAATGTAGCAACCAGGATGTATTTGATCCTTATCAAAACTATGCAGGCTATAGGTCAGCCTTCTGGGCTAAAGGTGAACATTCTTCTGCTTTTCCCCCATGTCATGAGGATCCATGTAACTGATGAAGTAGTCGAGGGCAAGAACAATGGACTATAAACCACCACCAACATCAAACATCTCAGTATCTTTACCCGAAGCACTTGGAAGAAACCATGTCCCAAGCCATACTACATGCTGGACTGGGGGGTGGGGTAGGGGGATGTATTCCGACTGAATTTTAAGGAGCACAAATGGAAATGAAGTGGAATTTTGTTTGGGGGGGGGACAGAAAGGAGGCAGGAGGGGGCAAGGAAGGACAACTAATCACTTTGTTGCAAGATTGTGGGGTTCTTGTCTCAGAGTCAAAGAATGAATCTCAAGGAGACAAAAGGGTGAAGTGAAATGTAAGTTTATGAAGTGAAGGTGAGAGCAGCAAGGGAAGAAAAAAGCTGTCTGGAGTGAGAGGGGTCGGAACGGGTCGCCACGGATGGCTTTTAGTGGCAGGCTTTTGTTGAGAACCGACTGGGAAGCTTGTGGCCTTGAGATTCTTGTGTCTCAGTTTGTTCCCTTATCTCTGGTTCTGCTGTGTCTCAGCGTCTCCACCTGCCAGGAATAGTTTCAGAGCCAAGTCAGAGGCCTCCTATCTCTCCTGCCTCTACCTTAACCCCTTCCCTGCTCATGGGACAGGATCTGTGGGCAGAAAGAGCTATACTGGGATTGTGAGGACTTGACTATACTTTTTAATTAGTGGGGGTTAGGGATAGTGCAAGTCTCCAAGGAATCTGGAAGCAGGGCCCTCAGGATCTTGAGGGGCCAACTGCTGCCAAGATAAGGTTACTTTTAAACAGGAAGGCACCAGGGCAGCCACGAGTTCATTGAGGAAGGTCGCACTCCGCATGTTCAGGTATCCATGGGCTGTAAGCTGTAAGAAGATTTTCCTGTAAGCTACATTTCTTTTGCCTTTGTTTCCCACATCAACTTTGTGCTAGGGTTTTTCTTTTTTTGATGTGACGGCAGTCAAGGAAAGGACAACAGAGAACCACCTTGCAGCCCCATGAGGGGCATGTGCCGGGGATGCATGGATAAAATTAGATCCAAAATTGCACACCCTGTATTACTCATTGAAGAGTACTTTTACCCTAATTTCTTCTGTGTGTGACTCCCCAGCCCAGAAGCCATGAAACCCTGTCTCTCCGTGGCTGCCCCAGCCAGTTTTCAACTGCTTTTTGCCATCACCCAGTCATTCCACCTGGATGGACTTCTCTTGGGGAAAGAAAAGTCCTGCCATGAAGCCTGGCTTGAGCACCATGAGGTTGTCATTAACTTTGCGTTTCATTTCCTCCTTTTTCAGGTATTTGATACCCCTCAAATGGTTATGTGGAAGTAACCCTAGGCTTTGTCTTCCTCTATTTTACTGGGAAAGGATATTTTGCTGTGTAAGGGGTAGAAACACAGGGGCAACTGGGGTGTGTTGGTGTGGCTGAGTATTCGGGGCTTCGAGGACTTAACTCCTGAAAGTAAGAGTGAGATTCATTTTGCTAAGACCCTCCCCACCAAGGTACTGGCAAGATTCCTTTTTGTTAATACACACACACACACACACACACACACACACACACACTCATCTTCAGCCCTCAGCAGCTGGTAGCAAGGGTAAGAAATAGAACCCGCTGATCCAGCCCTTTGTCACTTAACTACATGTCACTTAACTCCAAACCACCCCAGCTCGGACTATGAATGAGCTCAGAACAATGGATAGATTTATGCATGTCTCAGGACCACAGTGGAAGCTTCCGACTGGATTGCCAAGATGGGAGGTGTTTGTTTTTTCTCTTCTACTTTCATTCTTTGCCTCAGAATGACCACTCCCAACATATAAATCAGTTCTGGGTGATACTACCAATTCAGAAAGCCAACTTTGGAACGATGCCAACAAGCCACGCGACTCCTTTCAAGGCAGAGAATACATTCAGGCCTGATTTACAAAACTGTTGCACAGATTGGCTTTTCCAAAAGATTTAGCTTGAATCAAAAGACTCATTCATATCACTATTTTTTTAAATTGCTACATTCTAGAATTAGACTACCCGATATTCTTTAAGTGATTTGAATGTGCTTTAGAATTGGGGTACTTCAAAATGTGTTAGTTTGTTCCCTTTTGGAAGCCCTAGATGAAACTTCTCTTGACAAAGGATTAGTGGTTAGCTGTTCCACATGGCTTGTTTTTATCCAAGACTGGCCAAATCGTCCACATTCTCTTCCTACCACAGGACAATCGCCTCAGTGCTTCTCCTATTTTTCTATAGAATAAGAGCTGATATATTTACATACCATATTCCAACACAAATCATTAAGAATTTTCATCTCTACTATAAACGTGCAAATGCAGAGATAAGAAAACATCTTATGTTCTTTATTTGGTTGAAAAGGGTAGGTAGTAGGCAGCTTGCAGGGAGTTAGGGTTTGGACACCAGCATTGGGTTGACTACCAAGCAATCTGGAAAACATAGCAATAAACCCTGTGTGGAAACTGCAAGTCACATTCCAAAGAAGGCTGGAATGAGAAAAGAGTAAACCTACCAATAACGATTCTTGCTAGATCCAGCTAGTACAGGCAGAAAGACAAAAAAAGGAGCATGCATTTTAAGAACAATTTTTTCATACGAAAGAGTCACCAACAAAGGAGTAGACACAAAAAGATAAATATGTTTTGTTTCCATTCATAGGAAGTTCAAAGTCGACAAAACTGAACTCTGTTTTTTAGGGCTATATACATAAGTAGTGTAGTTAGAAAGAAAAATGAAGAAATGAACACAGAAGTCAGTGTAGTGGTTCCCACTAGCAGATGGGGCAGGATGGTTATACCTGGGTAGTTCGTGATTGCGGGTCACATTCTATTCCTTGATCCCGGTGGTGGCTATATAGGTGTTTGCTAGATTTGTTAAATGACACATATGTGTTTTTTTACATTTATTTTCTGCATACATGTTTTATTTCATGTTAAAAAATAACTTAAAAAATGGCAACATTAATCATCCTAGAGTGAAGTTCTCGCCTGGAGATCCCTGAAGTTCTTCATACTAAGGTTAGAGGCTGAAAGTGCTACTGACCTTGACGCTCATGTCTCTGTGACAGTCTGGGGACCACAGGCAGCAAGGGCAGGAGCTGGAACGAGGAGGGGCCAGCAAAAGATGGGGGAGGAAGATGAGGGAGAAGGCATAGTAAAGGCCAGAGAGACCAGAGGTCACATTTGGAACCAAAGGTCAAGAAGGCATCGCTATTTGGTGGTAAGAACAAGGCTACGTGTCTGGGCGCCTGGCTGGCTCAGTAGGAAGAGCATGTGACTCTTGATCTCTGGGTCATGAGTTTGAGCCCATGTTGGGTGTAGAGATTACATAAATAAAAATTTTTAAAAAAGAACAAGGTTATGTGTCAAAACTAGGCACTCAAACAGAGGTCTGGACATCTACTAATATTGGCAAGTTTTCAGGAGAACTTAGAGCTCAGGAGATGTGGTGCTTAGTCTCCTGGCATGAGCCCAACAGAGCTGGGGAGGGAGAGACAGGTGGGACCTCAAAATTACACATACCTACTCTGACGCCAGTAGCTCTTGCAGTCCCAGCTGAAGGCAATGTAAGAATTGACCGAGTAAGCGAACGGCAGGTCACTTAGGATTCAGTCATCCAAATACTTACTGAGAGCCTACTATGGGTCAGGTGCTATCCTAGGAACTGGAAATTCAGTGTAAACAAAACAGTTCCTGGAACTTATGGTCTAGGGGGTAGTGAAGGAGCAAGAGGGACAGATGATAAATAATTACACAACTAAAAGGTAATTCTACACAGTACTATCGAGAAAATAAGACGGGATACCGGGGAATGGTTGGGGAGGGGCTGGTACTCAAGAATGTTGAGAAGCCTCTTCTGGAGGAAGAACAAGTAGAGAGACCACGAGATGAGATGTCTGGAAAAGTTGTCAGAAAAGCAGCAGACATGAGATCTGTGATTAAGGTCCAGCTGTTGAACACGGCACAGGGCCAGGAAAACTGGTTACCTGGGAAAACTGGAAAGATTAAGAAGAGCCCAGTCCTGAAGGGGCTGAGGTACTTGACCCATTATCAAAGTTGGGGGCCCAGGCTTGGCTGAGCCCAACAGAGAGCACGACTCCAAGTGGTGCTGCTGACCTGGAGCTTGATCCTAGGGAACACGTCAGAAGTCAGAGCCAGACCTCAGAGCCAGAAAATTCTTCATTTAAGACACACAATTCCATTTGCTGAGCCAATTGCCTTTTCCCCAAGGAAGCCTCAGATCTCTGGTTTGGAGCTTTCACTGCGATCTATCTCATACCACTTGAAGCACATCATAGCACATCAAAGTTGGAGAATGCTACTGGAGTCTCTCTTCTTGGCTGAGGATAGCTGCCATATTCCAGCTGTCCTGGGGTTATAATACACAGAGACGGACAATGCAGAGAAAAGGTCCTTGGCCTCCACAGATGTCTGGAACACGTTTTATTTGTCAGTAGCCTACTTGTAGAGTCTCCTGGCAAGATAAGGTCTCCTAGAATACTGATCATTGAAAGCCATGGAATCAAGCATGATAGGGTTCGTGATCTCATATCTTGTCTACCTCATGGCTTGCCTTAGGCATACCTCAGAGATGTGGAGCGCTCAGTTTCCAGACCCCCATGATAAAGTGAGTATTGTAATAAAGCAAGGCAAATGCATTTTTTTAGTTTCTCAGTGTATATAAAAGTACTGTATTCTATTAAGTATGCAATAGCATTATGTTTAAAAAAACACAATGTATATACCTGAATTAAAAATATTTTATTGGGGGCAACTGGGTGGCTCAGCTGGATAAGTGTTGGCCTTCGGCTCAGGTCGTGATCCCAGAGTCCTGGGATCGAGCCCCACATCTGGCTCCTTGCTCCACGAGGAGCCTGCTTCTCCCTCTGCCTGTCATTCCCCCTGCTTGTGCTCTCTCTCTCTCTCTGTCTCAAATAAATAAAAAAAATATTAAAAAAAAAAGAATTGCCCTACTTCAGGGTTCAAAAAATAAATAAATAAAAATAAAAACACTTTCTTGCTAAAAAATGTTAACCCTCCTCTGAACTTTCAGCAAGCCATCATCACTGATCCCAGATCACTGTAATAGGTATGATGAAAAAGTTTGAAATACTGTGAGAATTACCAAAATATAACACACAGACACGACGTGAGCAAATGTTGTTGGGAAAGTGGCATCTATAGATTTGCTTGACACAGGGTTGCCACAAATCTTCAATTTGTAAAAAACACAGTATCTGTGAAGTGCGATAAAATGAAATATACCTGTATTTACAACTAGCCCTTAGCCGTTCAAGTATGCATTCTGGAAGTGTTATTTGGCCCAACACAACAGCCAGTTCTGGTCCGTAGATGTCAAAACACTTGAGAAAAAGGGCGAAGAGAATGATTTTATGAGACTGCTCTATGAGAGGCTGGGAGAAATTCCTTCCTGTTGCTCCTCCTACAGTGAGGGTTCCCAGAGCTTGTCCCTTCCCTGACGACGTTGCTAAGACAGATGGCTCAATATTCTTCCTGGCCCACCTCATAGCTTTGCTGAGAGGTCAAATGGGGGAAAACTACAGATCAGTTGTGGAGTATTACGGACATTTAATGGGTTATCATCATTATTTTACAGTAGGACCGCATTAAAATCTACTGCAGGCCCACAGCTTCAGGGGTTCAACAGAAAGATGAGCTGTTTAAGTCAAAAAGGCCAGGGAGTGGTGTCATGGTTAAATATTTAACCAACCGCCCTCAGGGTAGAGGACCCCCAATTTGTAGCACTCACTGATTTCTGTGGCATAACCACTGCCCCCATGGCTGATACTGAGCTGCCAATGGGATGCTACCAGCACAGAATTGGGAAGATAGGAGCACAGTGGTGCAAGCTGGCCCCAGCACATCATTGGCTGCACCAAGGACTAGGGGCTCAGAGGTCAATCAAACACAGTTTGTGCCTTCATAGACTAATGTAATGCATAGATGGGTTGAGGAGATAGACCATCTAGAAGTAGCATAATAAATAACAGAACCATGTACTTAAAGCCGGTACATGCGTTTATTTTTTTTTTAAGATTTTATTTATTTATTTGACAGAGAGAGACAGCCATCGAGAGAGGGAACACAAGCAGGGGGAGTGGGAGAGGAAGAAGCAGGCTTCCAGCAGAGGAGCCTGATGTGGGGCTCGATCCCATAACGCCGGGATCACACCCTGAACCGAAGGCAGACGCTTAACCGCTGTGCCACCCAGACGCCCCAATACATGCATGTATTCCCCCAGAAGGACCTGTGTCCTAACAGGAAACAAAACCTTAAACTAAGAAGATGAAGTTTTGATAGTGGACTTCAGGCATCAGCTACAAGTCAAGGGAGGTCACGGGAAATTCTACCTCTAATAGCTGCCTACTTTTTTATGAAGACTGGCTTTAAATATAATGACACTGTAACAGATTATGTTCAATGATCTAAGCTAGATTACTGATGAGCATCAAAGGTGCTGAGTTAAGGGCACCTGGGTGGCTCAGTCCATTAAGCCCCCGACTCTGGATTTGGCTCAGGTCATGATCTCAGGGTCCTAATCTCAGGGTCCTAAGATCAAGCTCTGGGTGGGCTCCGTGCTCTGCAGGGAGTCTGCTTGAGATTCTCTGCCCCCCCCCCCAGTGTGTGCAGTCACACACACATGCTCCCTCTCTCTCTCAAATAAATAAATCTTCAAAGACGCTGAGTCAGAGAAAGGGTGGTTAAAGCTCAGGCATCTGTGAACTAGAAGACCTGCAACCCATCCTCTTACCATCTGCTGGCTCCTGCAGCTACCTGTCCCTACAGTGGCTGGGGTAGGGGCAATGGAATTGGGGAGGGGGCGGGGAGGCATGGGAGAAGCTTAAGAACCAAGGAGAAGAAGACGTGGACTCCATTAACATTCCTTGTCCTGCTCTTTTGAAGTCCCTAATGCGTACTCATACCACACGTTCCTGGGCAACCCTGTCGTCTGTCAGGGTTCAAAACTCAGCCACACCTTCTTCAGGTATTTGAGCATCACACAGTCCTTCTCCCTCAGCTGTTCCTTCTAGGCTCTTCTAGCTCTCTGATGGCACTTCTCTCTCTCCTCTTCTGGCTCTTCACATGTAGGGGATCCCTTCAAGTTTCCACCCTTTCTTCTTTTTTCTTTCTATACTTTCTTTTAATACTGACATCAACTCCCCTAATCTTCCTCCATGCAGATCACGTCATAGTTGCTGATCAAGACCTTCCTTCTCCCCCTGAGCACCAGCCTCCTTTTCAATCACCAGGGACACAACCGGTCCTCCATAGACCTCTGGAACATCAGTTTAAACTGCATGTCAGACTTCCTGCTTTCCTCTCTGGCCAGTTCCTCCTCTTGAAGTCTTCATTTGTCATAATGGCACTACAGTATTTTCAGTCAGCAAAACTTGAACTCTGGAGTCATTTTTCAAGGTTCCTCTTTCTCTAGAACCTCTCACCATGTTGATCACTGAGGTTGTTTTCATACTTATTGGCACCAGTGTCATTCAGGCTTTCATGACCTCTCATGGGACCACCTCTCTTTTGGTAGCTGTTTCTACCTGCTCCATCCTGTACCTGGGGAGGGGATCATCAGTCATGGTACCCCATCTAGACTTTCCCATTGTCATGGGACCTGAGCTTGGCCAATCAGGGTCCTTCCTCGGAGGTGTACCAAATTGGAGCTTGAAGGAAGTTTTATGTTCTCTTTGGTTTTATATTCTCTTTCATTTACAGGTGGAGCTATAAGCATGTATCCAAAACCATTGGTAGCCATGAACCCTAATGTCTGGAGAAGCCTAAGAGAAAAGAGTTGAGTCACAAATCAGAAGCAGCGATGAGAGTCATGCCTTTGTTCTCAACCTGATTTCACTTGACCTTAAGGGTGGTTCTAGTCCCAACCCCATTCAAAAAGCATTCCCTTATCTCACAATTATATAAGGTGGGTTTTTGTTTGTTTTTTATTCAAAGCTATTTGCTGGTACAAGGGAATGGAACCATGCATGTATTTTTAAAAATGTAAATTAAAATATATGTTCTTGCCCCAAAAGGGAAGGCTTACAAGTTAAAAGGTGGGAAAATTCCTATTGGAGTTTCAGAGAAAGCAAAGCTGGAATTAATCAATCAGCTGTCCCCTCAGTGGATCTGGAGTGCCATAAGCCTTTCTTAGAGTGTGTGTCTTCTCAAACTGAGTGTGATTCTAGTGTTCAAAGAGTTGGATCTTATAATCAATGCAATTCCGAAATGCAATCTCATTATTTCTTTTGGTGTTCAGCTGCAGAAAGAGCCATCATTTCTATGATATCGGAAAAGCATTGGATTATAAAGGCACCTTCCCAAAGGCTTTTCAAGAGTAACTGCTGACTTTCCTTACTTTTCTCCTTACCCATCAGCTCCCCCAAAAAAGATGCAACTCTCTGGTACCTGTTCTAAGTCACTTAGTACAACTTTGTAAGTAGTAACGTGTTTGTTTTAGGCTCCTTTCTAGATTATAAACTCATTTTCTGGTGGAGTCGACTTACTTAAGAAACATCTACTGGTGTGCTTGCGGCAGCATAAAGCACCAGGAGTCTATTAGCAGGGGAGTTACCCAATCAGTACAGCTAGACTCCTGCTGCAACGGAGTTTATGATCTGGTACAGTAGTTTTCAAACTTGGCTGCAAATTGCAGACAGCTGGAGAGTTTCTCTTTCAAGTGGTCTGGGATTGGTCAGGAACACGAGGACTTTTTTTTTTTTTTTTAATAGAGACAGTCAGCGAGAGAGGGAACACAAGCAGGGGGAGTGGGAGAGGAAGAAGCAGGCTCATAGCGGAGGAGCCTGATGTGGGGCTCGATCCCATAACGCTGGGACCATGCCCTGAGCCGAAGGCAGACGCCCAACCGCTGTGCCACCCAGGTGCCCCAGGAACACGAGGACTTTTAACTCCTTTGGTGATATGATTGTGCTGCCAAAATGGAGAAATGTTCTTCTAGATGAAAAGAAGCATATTATTTCTATACCATACTAAGGGTGCTGTGGCCTAAGTACTCACAGGGTACTGTGACCCCCCTCCCCGGGAGAGGAGCACCCTAAGAGAAAATCTCCACCCCGCAAGTGAGACTCTTACAAAATGCCCTTGTTCCATCCCAAACTCATGAATTCAGACTCTCAGATCACAGCGCTTTACTATGCTTTTTAAAAGCTCCCTGGGTGATTGTGATACCCAGAGATGGTTGAGAACTGAACCATTGGAACCCACCTAGGGTGATACAGTGAAGGGAAGGCTTTCTAGAAGGGGTCACAGCTACATGGAGACTTGGAAAGTACACATGGATATTAGGCAAAGGAGGAGGCCAGGCCTTGGCATTTACTTTGCTTTTCCCATGATGCCCACACAGGCTCTGGGACGTTGTAGTTACTCAGTAAACTTCTGTGAAATCAGTGTTCAGGATCACTGGGGTTATGTACGTGGAAACATCTGTGCTGGTTTCCCAGGGCTGCTGTAACCAAGTACCACCACCTGGATGCCTTAGCACAACAGGAACTTGGATGCCTTAGCACAACAGGAATTTATTCTCTCGAGTTCTGGAGGCTAGGTATCTGAAGTCCAGGTGTCAGCAGGGTTGGTTCCTTTTTGCAAGCTCTGGGCAAGAATCTACTCCATGCCTTTCTCACTTCTGGTGGCTGCCAGCAATCCTTGACCTTCCTCAGCTTGTAAGTGTATCACTCTAATCTCTGCCTCCATGGTCACATGGACTTCTTCCCTTGTGGGTGTCTCTATGTCCAGGGTCCCTCGTTTTTTTTTTTTAAAGATTTTTTTTATTTATTTGACAGAGATAGAGACAGCCAGCGAGAGAGGGAACACAAGCAGGGGGAATGGGAGAGGAAGAAGCAGGCTCATAGCAGGAGAGCCCGATGTGGGGCTCGATCCCATAACGCCAGGACCACGCCCTGAGCCGAAGGCAGACACTCAACCGCTGTGCCACCCAGGTGCCCCCAGGGTTCCCTCTTATTCTAAGGACACCAGTCATCGGGTCACCCAGGCCCAGTCTAATCTAGTATGAACTCAACTTGATCACATCAGTAAAGCCCCTATCTCTAAGTAAGGTCATATTTATAGGTAGCTGGGGTTAGGATTTGAACAGATTTGGGGGGAGGCACAATTCAACCCACACAGAATCCCAAAGGGTAGGAGAAGCTGGTTGCCACAGAACAGAGAGAGGTGGGCTAGGGGAGGAGCCTGAATTTGTCCTAGCCTCGACCCTGCTCTCGTTGGATCCAGTCACTTGAGTGAGTGGCTCTGAAACATTTTCCAGTTTAGAACCCCTAATTTTTGTATAACTCTTCCACACATGATACATCATTCATTTGTGAAGTTACACTTCACATTTTTAGGGAGAAATGAGAAATAGTCTGTAAACCAATTTGAGACTGTGACATCTTCCACCCTCTATCTGAGGCCCCTAGCTTTGTCACTTTGATTCCTCCTCTAGCTCAGGCTGGAGGCTGAGCTCACAGACTCAGACGTGTGGTACTAAACGGGGACAGCCCCCAGCAAACTGGGACAGATGTCACCCTATCTATTTCTCACTCTGTTTTTGTCTCTCTTTTCCAGGCCTCCTTGTTTTTTTTCTGTTCGGGTGGGTGTGCCCTGTTGGAAAGGATAAAAATACATGTGACATATTTAAAGTTTGATGAAAGGATTGAAGAATTCCAGCTGATTTTTATTCAACATTAACACCTAGTTTTCAAGAAGCAATGTGGCTTTGTGAATTGGTAAGATTAAAAAGAAATATTTTATCCTATATCCTTATCAGGCCCCACCTCACTGCCCACACTGTGAATTGGACAAATAATAAACTGTAAAAAACATTTTTTAGAGAGGGTGGGGGAGGGACAAAGGGAGAGGGAGAGAGAGAACCTTACCTAGGCTCCACGCCCAGCGCAGAGCCCAACACGGGGCTCCATCTCACGACCCTGAGATCATGACCTGAGCCGAAATCAAGAGTCAGTAGCTTAACTGACTGAGCCACCCAGGCGCCCCAAACTGTAAAATGTTTTAATTCAGATATAAGTGGAGTAGGTTGAGTATACGACCATGACTTGTACATAAACTTGGAACCTTCCCAGATAGCCTAAAGTCTCCGAAAACAGCCTAACTCAGTCTCCGCGGCGTAACTTCTCTGCCCATTGCAGTCTGGCTTGTGTACCCACAACTACAATGAAAATACTTTCTGAATATTATTGGAACCTCCTGATTGTCAGATTTCATGGCTTCAGACTTAGAATGGCTAAAGTTTAAAAGACTGCCATAGCGGGCGCCCGGATGGCTCAGTCCCTTAAGCGTCCGACTCTTGATTTCGGCTCAGATCATGATCTCAGGGTTGTGAGATTAAGCCCTGGGTGGGTTCCATGCTGGGCTTGGAGCCTGCTTAAGATTCTCATTCTCCGCCCCCCACCCCCACCCCAGGCTCTCTCCTTCTCTCTCTAAAAAGAAAGACTGTCATAGGGAATACCGGCAAGGATGTGGAAGGCCTGGAACTCTCAGACATTGCTCATGGGCATGTAGATTGTAAAATGGTACAACCGCTTTGAAATACAATTCAGCGGTTTCTTAAAAAGTTAAGCATACACGTATCATATAAGCCAGCCTAAGGATTCACCCAAGAGAAAAGAAAGCATGTGTTCATACAAGGACATGAACGTGAATAGCCATGGCAGCTTTATTTGCTTTAGCTGAAAACGAGCAAGGACTCAAATGTCCATCAACAGAACAGATAACCAACCGTGACACACCCCTGCTGTAGCCACAATGGAATACTACTCAGCAAAAAGAAAGAAGGAGGGAGAGGAGGAGGGAAAGCTATTTATATATGCCTCAAAATGGATGTGTCTCAATCTTAAAATAATTAGTCCCATCCCCAAAATAAGGAAGCCAGATTTTAAAAAGAGCACATGCTGTATGGTTTCATTTATATAAAATTTGAGAAAACGCAAACTAATCTGTAGTGATGGATCGGTGGTTGTCTGGGCAGGAGGGATAGGGAAGGGTGGAGAGGAGGGGCTACAAAGAACCAGAAGGAAACTTTTGGGGTGATGGATGTGTTCATCATCTTCACTGTCGTGATGGTTTTAGGGTGTGTCCATGTAGAAAACATATCAAACTACGCACTTTAAATATGTGTGCCTTACTGTATGTAAGAGAGCTGTTTTTAAAAGCCTCATGCATGAATTTCAGTCCTATATTTACTGATTTATTGACAGCATTTGGGAAATCTGACAGTTTCCTTCTCTTTGAAATGCTCCTCTCTCTGGGGTTTCAGGACATTGCTTCCAGGTCTCTTCTTGCCATTCCACATAGGTAGTCAGAGGCTACCTCATTAGCTCGACATATGAGATGAGAGTTCTGGCCCGTTGATTTTAAACATATAGACCTATTTGTCTACCATCATTTTGAGCAGCTGTAATAATCACAAAAAAGCAGGGAAACGTCTAATCAACCTGCAAATCCAAATATCCCTTAAATACTTTTGTATTTCCTGGCTGCCGTGACACCAGAAAGGGGTATTGGTTGGTGTGTTTGGGGGGTATTTGGTATTTTTCATCATATGTAAATGACTACCCCTATAAAATAAGGAATTACGGAAAGACGAAAGATTCTAAGAACCGGTCCCCCAGGAACCCAACAGCCTTCTAACATGACCCTCAAGCCTGCAGACATGTAAGGAGTTGACGCCCAGGTGCCCAGAGGAGCAGTGTGGCTTTTCATCTATCACTTCCACAAATCTGGGGCAGACAGCGGGTGGGACTTGGCTGGGCTTCGTTCTCCCTCGATGCAATGCAGACACGCATCTCTGGCTTGACCCCCAGACCTCTATCTTTACGCTGTTCATGAAAGAAGAGCTGTTTTTCCAATCCTCATCAGTCTTGCAGCTGCTCACAGCAAGGGCTTCAAGAAATGGCAGGTGGCCATGCTTTCAGAAGCTGCCTTGCCTTACTAGACAATTGAGTAACTTTTATAAGATCTATTGCCAACTTTTTAGTTTGCCCAATAGTTGCCCAAATATGTCATGACACGTGCTTATTTAATAAGTCCCTACACATGGTTTGAATTTAAGAGATGAAATCTACCAGATTGTGGATCTGTAGTTTGACCAGGACCCTGAAGTGCAAAGTCAGGGAACGTCAGCCCAAGTGTCTGTCTACACACCATGAGTCACAGTTGTTAATCCTTATAGGAATCACATGCTTCGGTATTAACAGGCGCCTGTTTTGAGATTCCTCTGTTTACTAAAATCACGGTTGTCTTGGTAATAACAGTCAAATGCGGTTGTTACCAAACTTACTTTTTGTCTTTTTCCAGAAAGCTTTCAGTGGAGTTTCTCTTTCAAATGGTGTCAGAAGGCTAGGTGCCCTTAAGACCCTTAGCTCAAAGATCTCACTACAAATTTGTCTGTTGACTTCTTCTACATAAAGATGTGGTCACTTGCTCTGGGAGAGAGGAATTCTTTGTTACTTTCTGGGGAAGAAGACAAACAGGGTCTGATAGAATCATTGCCTAAGGGCCAGGCAAATCCCACTTGACTAGGAGAATGTGTGTGCTAAGACAAAGGAGAAATACCACTGTCTGCCACAGTGAAAAGTAGAGGCCAGGGGCTCAGGGAGCTATGATCACTGTTGGCTTTTTGTTTTAAATGGTTATTTATTTATTTATTTATCAGAGAGAGAGAGCATAAGCAGGGCAGAAGCAGACAGAGGGAGAAGCAGGCTCCCTGCTGAGCAAGGAGCCCCATGTGGGACTCGATCCCAGGACCCTGGGATCATGACCTGAGGCCAAGGCAGACACTTAACCAACTGAGGCACCCTGGCATCCCTGTTGGCCCTTTTTGGATACAGAAGCCAGTTGGCTAGGAGGCACTATTGGTCTTCATTTCCATCAAAGGGTATTTGCATCATGAAGTGTTATTGGAGGAGATGCGAGGTCAGAGAGATGGAGCCATTTGCAGGGAGATAAAAATAAGCAAACCCAATCAAAGCCCCAAGACCAGCTTCCCTTTGGTGTGATCGTGTTGAACAGCTGCCTCTGAGAAGCAAACAAGCAGGGCTTCCTCTTTTTGTACTGACATGAGTCTTGTCAGTTATTTAAAGACTCTCTTGCTTTGGGCCCCTGAACCTCAGAAATGAGACATGCTAAAGACTACAGAAGGACCTACCCTTGCACTGAGTGATGGTATTGAAACTGATATTTTAACTTTTGAAACCAAGAGAGAGACAGACACAGAGAGAAGCCAGATGGTTCTGCTACATATAGAGCAGTAGGTGAGATAAACCTTATTTTAAAGAAATCACTCATCAAAGACTTTAGCTAATATAAAGAAAAATAGGGGCAGCCGGGTGGCTCCGTTGGTTAAGCACCTGACTCTTGATTTCAGCTCAGTTCATGATCTCAGGGTCGTGAGATGGAGGCCCGGGTCAGACTCCATGCTCAGCAGGCAGTCTGCTTGGGATTCTCTCTCTCTCTCCCTCTGCCCCTCCCCCCCAAACTCTCGCTTACTCTCTTTCTCTCCAAAAATAAACAAACAAATCTCAAAAAAAAAAAAGAAAAAGAAAATATTGTGAATTCCACCAATGTAGACATTTCAATCTGGATAATTGAAAGAATTCTTCAAGTAATAATAGCTAATAGGAATTGAATATTGGCTATATGCCAGACTCTGTGTGCACTGAACTCATTGATTGAATTCTCTCAAGACACACGACTGCCTAATCTACTTTATATATGAGGAAGTTAAGGCAGAGTCGATTGCACAGGGCCATAAACAGGTAAATGGCAGAACATGGATTTGGAGGCAGCCCCAGTGACCCTTGACTCCCCCATGATATTCCTGATACTCTGCTGGCCCCGGGGGACTGTTGTTAATGGTATTGTCCATTTGTTTTCATCAGTGGGTTTGTTTTGGGTTAGTTTATCTTAGTTGGAGATTGGGGGTGGGGATCCTGAGTCAGCAGGGACTGCTTGTAATATCTAAATAATATTTTAATTTTATTTTTAATTCAATTTTATTTATTTATAATTCATTAATAGTCATATAATTCATTATATTCGTATAATTCATTATATTCATATAATTCATTTATAATTTATTTATAATTCAATTTTAATTGCTGAATTGTGTGTGTGTGTGTGTGTGTGTGTGTGTGTGTGTGATGCTAAAATACCCCGTTCAGGAGTAGAGCTCCCCGCCAGGAGGAAGCCTCACGCTACGGAATGGATTGAGTATGCAATTGGGAATCAGGAGCCCAGGTTCCTGTCCTGGCTCCATCACTCATCAGTCGTGTGATTTAGAGCAAGCAGAGCCTTTGAGCTCGCATTATCAGTACGTTGAGTCCTAGCCCCCGTGTTCTCGTATTAGAATAATGCTGTGCTTTCAGTTCTCTCGAACTTGTAACTACATTAAGTGCTTGGTTTGACTCAACACTTTCCAAAGCACATAGACAGGCCATAGAATATGTATCTTCTCATCCCCTATAAACCGAGGGGGTCTGCAGGCATCGTCGAGGTGACACTGCTTTTAGAGTCTTGTAACAAATAGCAGGTCAGGGAGAGCAAGAGGGAGAAGAGTGTTGGGGCCCTAAGAAACAAATTTTTATGTGTTCTTTGCTTCCATTATGACCTCCCGCCTTGATCTTCAATTTACAATCAACATTTATTGCCCTTCTGTTCCAAGCACTGGGGGGATGGAAATGAGTAGTTGCTCTCCTCAAGATGGAAAGCCTGCACTCAAAGGAGCACAACCATTGCAGAAGGAGTCAGATAAATACCTGGCTAAGTACAACAGTTGTCGGCCTTTATAGAAGACTGCAGGCAGGTAGGGGCACCAAGAAGAAATAGACAATTTTTTTTAACCCAGAAAATGTTTTATCAAGAAAATGACACTTACATAGCCTTGCAAGATGAAGAGCTAGCTGGTCAAGAGGGCATGGGGATGCGGAGTGCATGAGAGAGGGAAGACTGGAAGCAATTCATTAATTTCTTTTTTTTAATGATATATTTTTTATTATATTCTGTTAGTCACCATACAGTACACCCCTAGTTTTTGATGTAAGGTTCGATGATTCATTAGTTGGGTATAACACCCAGTGCACCATGCAATACCTGCCCTCCTTACTACCCATCACCAGCCTATCCCATTCTCCCACCCCCCTCCCCTCTGATGCCCTCAGTTTGTTAATTAATTTCTAATCCTATTGACGCTTACCTCAAAGTACCTGCGCTGGCTACCAACAGAAAAATCGCATCCAGCCTGACTACATCTTTGGTGGGCGGAATGTCTGATTTGAAGTTGCTGAGAGCCATTGCTACTGTTAGAAGCAGTGAGTCGCAAGGAAGCCATCTTCCTCCAAACAGAAACTAGATGCTGTTATGTGGATAAATAGGTCTCAGGAACCAAAACTTTTCATTGCATTTCTCTTTTAAAAATGAGAGGCCGCAAGAGGGCGCCAGTTTTCTAGAAAACCAATTTTCTGGCTCAGAATACCAAGGCATGGCTAAGTACAAAGGAAGAGGTCACAGTGGAAGGGAATTAGCTTTTATTGTTTAAAGTGTATTTTTGTCCTCTAATAAAAGTAGATATATATTCATAGTACTTTGAATAAATGTGAATATTGATTTATCTTTCAAATTCTATATTTGGGTTTAAAACACAAAATGAAATAATACATAAGTATTGCTTATTGCAATGGGATTCAGGCCCAGTATTTAAGGATTGACGAATCCAATAATGAACCTTCTGGCCCGTCCTCTTCTGGGCTGAGCAGACTGTGCCTCGCTAACAGGTGCTTTGTTTGTTTATTCATTCATTGAACAAGTATTTGTTCAGATTCTATTATGTGCTAGGCAGGTTGCTAGGTGTTGAAATAGAAAGGTAAAAAAGACATGGTGAATGGATGCGTAAACCGTGGTCCACCCATACAATGGACTGTTATTCGAGGACAAAAAGAAATGAGCTATCAAAGCTATGAAGAGACTTGGAGAAAACTTACATGCATCATACTGAGTGAAAGAAGCTAATCTGAAAAGGTCATATACCGTGATTCCGACTATATAACATTTGAAAAAATAGAAACTATGGAGACAGTAAAAAGATCAGCGGTTGCCAGGGTCTAGGGAGGAGGTCAGGGTGAATAGACAGAGGACTTTTAGGGCCCTGAAACTATCCTGTATGAGACCACAGTGATGGACACATGTTTTTATATATTTGTCAAACCCAGAGAACGTACACCAACAGTGAACCCTAATGCAAACCGTGGGCTTTGGGTGATACAACGTGTCTGTGTCGGCTCATCGGCTAGAACGAATGCACCCCTCTGGTGGGCGACGCTGATGGCAGGGAGGGCTGTGCACGTGTGAGGGCAGGAAGTATAGGGGAAACCTTTGTACCTCCTGCTCAGTTTTGCCGTGAACCTCAAACTGCTCTAAAAAATTCTCTACAAAAAAACAAAAAACCCCCCAAAAACCTGTGTTGCTCTCAAGGAGCTTAGAGTCTCGGGGTGGGGGCGGGCGGCGGGGAAGAGACAACCCACAAATCAAAAACAACACACGGGCACTGCCCCAAGGAAGGCTTCAGTGTCGTGGGAGCCCAGGAGAGAGGCCCCACGTCTTCCCGGAGGCCCTGGGTTGTTACAGCTGCTGTGGGAAGCCTGGTGGCTGGGGAGGCTGGAAGAGCTTCCATTTTCGTGCTGACAGGACCTCTAGTTAGCCCTGAGTCTTTTGGTAAGTTGCTTCACCTGCTGGAGCTCCGTTTCCTCATCTCTGACTCGGCGCCATTGTTCCTGGCCATCTGTGAGGGCCTTTCCAGCTTCCACATAAAATCGATCATTTCGGTTGTACTGCCAAGTTCTTTTGTGTGTGTGCGGTAAATTCGCAGAACAGAAAATGTACCACCTTAACCACGTTTACACATACGGTCCAGTGACCCTAGGTGCATTTACGTTGCTGCGTGGCCATCACCACCACCCATCCATCCCCACAGCTGTCTCACCTTCCCACAGGGAATCTGTCCCCACCCCTCCTCCGCAAGTCCCTGGCAACCAGCATTCTGCCTTCTGTCTCTACGAATTCACTGCTCTGGGTACCTCAAGTAAGTGGAGCCAGAAAGTATTTGTCCGTGCTGTCTGGCTCATTTCACTCAGCGCCATGTCTTCAAGAGTCACCCGTGTTGCCCTGGGTCAGAGTTTCATTCTTTTTGAAGGCTGTCTATCATTCCATTGTGAGTCTGTGGCTATGTTCGTCCCAAGTGGCTGTTTCCGACCCCAGCAACTGCGCGATGGGAAGAAGGAGAGCCCCGGCAGAGCACACTGCCCCCCTCCTTTTATCTTCATGGGTCCCAGGACGGTTCAGACCTTGTTCAGCAGGTTCTGCTACTTCTGCTGGGATGGCTCATTCTTTTCACAAGATAGGCTGGAGCTCCTGCCCGTGCAATACCCTTGGATGCTTCTTGTTGTTAGGCAGGAATCTGTCTCCCTCCCAAGTAGGAATGCGCTCCATTATCAAGTGTCACAGATAGGGAAGACCAAAAGAACGAAGGCACGTGCCTTCCCTTCAGCCCTCTCTGAATCTGCTCGGCTGCTATAATAAAGGCCACGGACCCGGTAGCTTATAGCAAAAATTCATCTCTCATCATTCTGGAGAGTGGAGTCTAAGATCAGAGTGCCAGCATGGTTGGGTTCTGGTGAGAGTCTTCCTCCAGGCTGTCCACGGCTGATGTCTCACTGTGTCCTCATGTGGGTAGAAGGGGCGAGGGAGCTCTCTGGGGTCTCTTTTATAAAGGCACTAATCCCACTCATGAGAGCTCTACCCTCACAACTCGATCACCTCCCAAAGGCCCCACCCCCTAATGCCATCACATTGGGTGTTCAGATTTCAACAAATGGCTTGGTGGGGAAGGGGTAGATACAAACATTCAGCCCATAATACCTCCTTCACGTGAGACAGCAACAAAACGAGAGTCCAGGGTGTTTAGAACCTGAGTGCTCCATTCATGCAGTTTATCAGAGACCAAAAAATCGAGTATGGGAAATGTGGTCTTAATTACCAGCATGTGAAATTGCTCAGTGATGTGGTTGTGAGGAATTAGAGTTCTGGAAGAATGAGAAGGTTAAATACAGTTTGTTCCAATAGAATTTTATGCCTTCCTCACATGGAAACTAGGGGCACGTAGGTGACCATTGGCTAAAAGCATTGCTGTTGGAAACCAGACAAGGAATAGACTGACTTTGAGAGCATTTGCCAAACCTACAATAAAATAATATGGTTTCATTTCCAAAGTGCCTCAGCTGTGAGACTCTCTTGGAGGTTCACAATTGCTTCAATCCCTGCTCTGCTGGAAAACTTTCTGGAGGTGTAGAGCGAAAGGCAGAATTGGGGTCTGGGCACAGTTCACTACTAGGCTGAAAGAATTTCACAGTAAGAATAAAGGACGCCATTGATACAGAGCTTTGCTTTTTTCCCTAATTGAAACAGACTAGTAACATAGGATTGCATATTAGCACACTCTCGATGCATAAAGCCTTAAATAAATCAGATTGGTTGAATAGAAAACAAATGGCAAGGCTTTTGCCCTCATTTCTTGAAGCACAGGTTTGTGGGTAAAGGATAGTGTGGTGTAGGTGTGCCCGCTCCAGGAACGGACTGCCTGCTTGAAACCCTGAGTCAGCCCTCCCTACGTGTAGTGTCTTGGGCAAGCTGGTGACATCCTCTGAGGTTCAATTTCCTATGAGATGGAGATAATAATAGTTATTGTAGAGTGTTATGAGAATTAAAGTGAACAACAAATGTAAGTCCCTGGTGTAGTAGTGATATTGGTGATGGTGGTATCATTATTATTTTTATTATTATTATTATTGAATGCTTTTAGGATTGGATATGGTTTCTCTTAGCCACCTAAACTCTGATCAGATATAATAAGAAAGGCAGTATGCTATAGCAAAAAACCAACGACCTCTGCTCTTAGGTCATTGCATGATCTTGGAGAAATCATTGTATCTGTCATCTCAAAGCTTGGTTTGGTCATCTGTGTCATGACGATGAAGCAGCTATGAACTTTACCCCACAAACTTGGGTGCACTAGATACTGTTACATCCTTTTATTCTTTTAAAGCCAGGTTAACTCTGACCCTGACCCCCTTAGGCAGGAAATTGAGTGTTACTCTTATTGATAGGCTCCTCCCTCCCCCACGAACATCTAAGAAAGGGCCCTCTGTCTTTAGCCCAAAAGGTGCACTGGTGCTAGGTCCTCTGTTGAGGTTCTTTGAAGGTAGGTCACTCTGCTGTTTCTTTGCCAAACAAGCATAGGGTGTTGGTGGGGCATTGGAGGCCCCATGCCGACTGTCTACCCACCCTCAATGTTCTATCCAGACATTCCCTTCTAAGGCCTGGTCACCTCCTAGAGGTGCTACAAGGACCACAGGCTCAGGTCACCCACACTTCACCCCTTTCCTTGTCCCAGACTTGAGAGGAGATCTCTCCCCACCATGTGATCACAGCTTCCACCACTTTCTGCCTTAAAGACACTCACTCCTGTCCTCTCTTCCTGGGAGACAGAGCATAATCCCCTTTAGGCTTTTAAGAGCTCATGTTGGGAAACTGGAGGTGGTGGTGGAGTTATCTCCACGAAACTTCTGCTGTGGGCGTTGAAGCAAGAGAACACAAATGCCCAGCCACATTCCAAAATCAAAAGAGAAAGTAAAAAAAATCCCAGGAAAATACAACACAAATTAATGTTGTAATGAATACTATTTTAAGTGGATAAGACTAGCTTGGATGATTCTTAATTTTTCCTCTCCAAGAACCCCTTCCGTATTATCATTTTCTTCTGTTCCCAAATATCACATTTAAGTTATTTCTCTGAAGGGCGCCTGGCTGGCTCAGTCAGTGGAACATGTGACTTTTGATCTTGGGGTTGTGAGTTCCAGCCCCACGTGGGGTGTTGAAATTACTTAAAAATAAATAAAATGTTAAAAAAATAAAAAAAATTCTTTAAAAAATAAACTATTTCTCTGAAAGGTGATTTATTAAGTAATTGCTTGTACAAATTTATCTTAGCTAAATGTAGTGTCTGTTAGGCTTTTTGAAATAATGACTTTCATGTCACAAGGGTCCTTTCCAGGCTCCCATTACTCATACAAGCAGGTCAGGGCAACTTCTACCATGTCATGTCATATGGGTTCAGAAATAGCCTTTAAAGGAAGCAAGGAAAATGCACAGGGCAATGAGGCAGAGGTGAATATGGCCCACCAATCGCTCTGTCCTGTCTGGATGAGGATCACACCTGGGCTATGATTTCTTTCCATGGAGGGACCTCTCCCCTTGTGGGTGGGCCTTCTTAGGACACGTATGAGGAAGTGGCCTTGTCAAGAAGACTTAGACTGCATGACCACTATTTACAGACTCATCTCCGAACATTAAACCTTCTTCCCGTGGGAGAACCTAGAGGCGGTGGGGTCCCTGAGACCCATGGGATATTATAATCGCCCCCTGCTATCACTGAGGTGGGCAGAAACCAGCTCTCCAATAGGATGCAGAGCCTTTCCCTCTGGGGTCCAGGCAACCCTTGGTGAGCACACCAGTCATTTCCATAACACAGTCTCCTTGCATAACAATGACAATTACTTCTAGACTACAATTCTTACCTTCAGGGGCACCTGGCGAGAGAATGCTATCAAAAGTTAAAGGCTGACCTCACAGTTCTGCTTCTTCTGGGCCCTCTCTGCTGATTTCACGGATTCTTTCCCCTTAATTCTTTCCAGTGTTTCAAAACGTCTAGAATCATTAATTTCCCACTCCTGCATAGCCTTGCTAGTCAGACGCTGGTTCTTATACCAGCAGCGTTCATACCACAGGGAAGCTTATGAGAAATACAGCATCTCAGACTTAACCCTGGACTTACCAAACCAGAATCTGTTTATTAACAAGATGCAAGAAAGCTTTAGAAACATGGTCTTCTTGGGTTGCTTCTTGAACTATCTGTGGTAAAGAACCAGTTTTCTAGGTTTCCAATCCATCTTTAATTTAATACCAGCACTTTTGTAAAGTAATTAAACATGAATTACTTGAACAATGAATTCAAAAATACATAAAATAAACAAGCCCCGTTATTTTATTGTTAGCCTCAGTAAACTTAAAATTACATTTTGGCAAATATAAGTGGAGCAAAAACAAAAAAGAGGAAAGAATTACAAAAACTGTGCAGGTTTATTGAAAATGTGCATTTAGGCAATTAATAAAAAAAATACACTTCTAACATTTTGCACTGATAACTAAAGAAAACATTATTAGTGAAATAGTTTTCCCACTATTAAACACATCTATCCATGCTTTCAATGAATATTGCATATATCAATATTTAAAGATTTTAGTATGACAAATATATTTGCCTCTTTCTTGTTACCTACATTGCACTGATAGAAACTATTTGCAGGGGGTAATATATTTCTAAACTATTTCTGTTTTGTTTAAATAACACATAGTCAAGATATCAGTCTCATAAGAATGGAAGAAGAGATTTCAAAGGAATGTTAGCAAGAAAATACAGTAAATGAGACTGTAATTCCAAAAGGTTATTTAAATCTTTCGTCAGTATCCATTCTTCTGAAGAATTCTCAGCCATTCCGAGATAAGCTTGCTTTGTCTGTGACATAGCTGACTCTTTTTTTTTTTTTTTAGGTCAACACCTCCATACATAATTTCATTTAATCTTTTGAACAACTATGTGGTGAGTGCTATTCCTTTCGCTGTCACAGAAAGCAACCTGGGATTCACTGGGTTGATATTTCAAGGGCTTGAACCCAGCGGGGCTCCCTCCCTCTCTGTTACACAGGTGGAGCCACAGTCTGATAAAAGCACCACCTCTGGGAATGTCATCTGCTTTCATGCGTCTGCGGCAGGTTTCTTTCAAAAATTGAAGGGGTGCGTAAGTTATTAAAACTGCCCGAAGGTTGCCTTCGGGCTCTTAAATTGTCTCTCTTTTCAGTCTCAAAATAATTACGAAGCAATCATGCTGCCACAGGAAAGTGAAAGTTGGAGTAATTGATTATTTATTCCTATTTATCTTCTCTTCTTGTTTCTGTTGTTTTTGAGGTGAGTGGATTTATGTCAGTGCAGAGGTCAGGACCAGCATAAAAGTGGAATTTTGTTTAAGTCCTGCTTATTAAAGGGATGATAATAGTGAGTTGCTTGAATATTAGACATTGTGTGTGGGACTTGTACTACAAAACAAATGGCCATGTTTTGTATTTTGAAATTATTTTATAGATATTATGTATTGTAAAAGGGCTAGTAATTTGGTGTAGATATGCACTCATCGTATTCTGACTTAGAAGAAACATGTTTTATCCATCTGAGAGGTTGTGATGAAAGGTTAATCATTTGTTTTCTCTAATTTGAGGTCATTGATTTTATTGGTATAACTGCTATTCTGACCTTTCTTTACAGTGTTGGGATCAAAACATAATGAAAATTACTTCCTGATTTCAAGACTTAACATAAAGCTGTAGTAGTCAAGACGGTGTGGTTTTGGAGAGAGGGTAGACATACAGAATGATAGAACAGAATAGAGTCCAAAAATAGACTCATGAGTATATGGTCAGTTGATTTTTTGACAAAGATGGAAAGGCAATTCACTGAGTTCACTGGAGAAAGGACAGTTTTTTCAATAAATGGGCTGCAACAATTGGATATCTACATGTAAAAAATAAACCTGGATCCTTATTTCTCTCCATATACAAAAATAAGCTCCTACATATACCTGTAAGATCTAAAACTCTATAACTTCTAGAAGAAAACATAGTAGAAAAATCTTCGTGATCTTTGGGGTAGGAATGGATACTTTAGAAATGACACAAAAGGCACTACCCGTAGAAAAATGTCATCGAACTTTATTGAAATTAAGAACTTCTACTAACTGAAAGACTCTGTTAAGAGAATTTAAGGCAATTCAGACTGGGAGAAAATATTTCCAAATTACATATCTGATAAAAGACTTGTTTCCAGAATATATAAAGAACTCTCAAAAACTCAATAGTAGGAAAGCACCCCTTTTTTATAAAAAAAAATGGAGAGCAGATTTGAATAGACCGTTGGCCAAAGATAATAAATGATGACAAGTAAGGACACAAGAAGATAGTGATCACTAATACCATTAGTCATTAGGGAATTGCATATTAAAACCTCAGTGAGGTACACACCTGCTAGGATGACTGAAATTTAAAGAAATGCAACAACCTGATAATGTCAAATGCAGACGAGGAATGGCTGCATTGCTCACGGGTTGCAGGTGGGAATCCATAATGGTCCAGACACTTCAGGAAAGAAACTAACAGTTTCTTATATGGTAAGCACACACTTACCATATGACCTAGTAATCTCACTCCTCTGAGTATTTACCCGGGTGAATCGAAAATTTATGGTCACATAAAAGCCTGTATGTAAACAATTCTAGCAAGTATATATGCATAATTTCCCAAAATAGAAAAAAAATACATTTTCTGTCAATGGGAGAATGAATAAATGAATACGATACATCCATGCAATAGAATACTACTCAGCAATACAAAGGAATGAATTACTGAATATATAACAAAGTGGATGGAGCTCAAGAAGGCACGATGCCAAGTGAGAGAATCCAGACAGAAACAGAGTATGTTTCTATGTTATTCTCTTAATGTGACATTCTGGAAAAGGCGAAATCATCAGGATACAAAACAGATCACTAGTCATCAGGGTATGGAGAGGAGTCGGTTCTAAAGGGACCATTGGTTTTGGTGGTGGTGACAACCCAATCTGCATTTGTCAAAACATGCAGGACTGTTCACTAATCAAGGGGGAATTTTATTGTATTTTACTGTATATCTTAAAGAAGAAATAATAATAATAATAATAATTAAAAAAAAAACCACATTGCAAAGACACGAAAGCCTGGGCTTTATGTATGAATCTGGTCTGCCTCTGCTACTCTCAAGTTTTCAAAACTGCCTCACACGGGCTCTACGTGCAATCCCTTGAATGACAATATTGATCCGAGTGCATTTAGAGTTTTAGGCCATCCTCCATGAGTTAAACTAATCAAAATAAGTTGATAAAATAAAACTGTTTTCCATCTCTTCTTGCTTATCCCATTCTTCCCGGTCTCCCTTGCAGGTTCCTCCTCCTGGGACCACCCATGAGGACTGGTGTCCTGGCTCCTGTGTGTTGTGACTCTCCATCCTGGAGTGACATTCTCTATTTCCAGGGCTTTTCAATCACTACTTATATGCTTGTAAATCTCAGATCTATGTTTTCAGCTCAGATTGTTTCTTAAACTCTGTTCTAAAACTTAGGACAGCCATTTTGATTTTTTGGACTATTTTGTGGGTCAGGAATTTAGGAAGGGCTCAGCTGGGTGGTTAGTATCCATCCTGGGGTCATTGGCTATGTTGCTGGGGCTGGAGGAGCCACTTTGTGATGTCTTCTTCACTGTCTCCCTGTGGAAGGGGAGAGCTAACAGCTGGTGTAGACTCTTGGCTGGTAACTCAGCTGGGTCGGTCAATCAGGGCATCTCCGCATAGCCTTTCTGTACATATGGTCTGCGCTTCTTGTCACGTGGCCGCAACAATGGCAATCTTTTTACGTAATCAAATTCATTAAATTTTGCCTTACAGTTTATGTTTCCAAGATTGTGTTTGAGAAATTCTTTGCCAATTCATGTGGCGAAGTAGAAAACACAACAAAAATGGGCAGCCACGTGCCCCAGAAGAATGAAGAATGGATTTCAGCAACACTCTCATGGGGTTACATGTGGGATTTAAATATGGTACTGCATCCTTAAATGATTGCCCTGAGCAGAGCTTCCTGGCCAACCAGAATACTCACCTAGGAATCAATACGTGTGATAGAAATAAGCTTTTCTGTTTTTAAGACTACTGTATTTTCAGGTCTCTTTGCTACAGCAGGTTAACCTTGCCCTAACTCATACTTCCATCTTACAGATAAAGAAAGGAACCTTGAGAGATCATACAACTTCCCAAGTTTATTTAGCTAGAGTGCAAATCTCCAGGTAATTCCACCCCAGGTATCAGACTGTATTTTCTTCTCCCTGATGTTGGCTTTGCTCTGCTTTCTCTTTTCAGAATTTCAAATCTTCCCATTAACTTTCATGTGAGTTTACTGCTCATTAAAGGCAATTAATAAAAATTTAAAGTCCATATAATGTTTATGCTCTGAAAGATGAAGTGCTAAGAATAAATATCAAACATTATTTCTTTTAAATGACCTCTTTCTTATCTGAATATTACTTACTATCAGGTAAGCTTTGGAGAAAGCTACAGGTAGCTTCCATCCACTGAAAACCATGGTCTTGGTGATGGTGAGCGCCCTTAGGGAAAGCAAGGATGATGGACTACTAAAGAAGAATTTAAGTTAGACATCAGGAATCACTTGCACCTTATACAGTCAGATGAAAACATTATGCATAGACATTCATTTGAAATAGTCTAGGGGTGCCTGGGTGGCTCTGTCAGTTAAGCATGCAATTCTTGGTTTCAGTTCAGGTCATGATCTCAGGGTCATGAGATCGAGCCCCACGTTGGACTCCGCACTCAGCAGGGAGTCTGCTTGAGAGTCTCTTCCTCTCCCTGTCCCTCTGCCCCTCCCCACCCTGCTTACGTGTGTGCTCTCTCTCTCTCTAAAATAAATAAACCTTTAAAAAAGAGAAATATTCTGAAAATTTTGAAGAACTTGATAGGTGCATTAGCCATCATGACACCTGGGAAGTTAGGATGTTTTGTAGCCATTTTAACTTGCTCTATACTCCAGCAATCATCTTGTGAGGTGGATAATTGTAAGAATTTCAGATATGAGGAAACTAACAGATGAAATAACTCCACAGGATGTAGTAACTCCTGGACACACCTCCAGGAGTTGTTTGGTTGTTAGGTAACAAGCTGATCAAGCCTGCCGTTCTGACAGGTGTGGTTAGATGAGAGGAATGGGTGTCCTTCCACAGGATCCACCTGAAATAGACTGAAATCCAGTTCTCTTAGTCAGCCACGAAATCTGATGAGTGATCATATGCTGTGGACTATGAATATGTTTAAAAAGAGGCAAGATATAAAAGTAAGACAAATCTGAATACTCTTCAGAATGCTTTATGATAACTTTGCAGTGTATTTCCTAAGGTAGTTTTTTTTCTTTAGAGAGCATATGAAAAGTGAAAATAGTTAAGAAGCAAAACAAAAACAAAAACAAAACCCAAAAAACATTGTTAGTAGAAATCACAGCTGATTAAATGCATAGAGGCAGATTTTGAGGGTCAACCCAAGAAGGATTGGACCTGGGAAAGAAGAGAGGCCATCTGCAGGTGTCCAGAGTTCCAGGAATCTGTTTGACCACAGCTCAATTTCTCACCATCATAAATTAGTGGCTAGTTCTCAAAGGTGAGCTGAGCAGCTTGGAGTTATCTATGGTCTCCAGATTGGATACACTCAGAAGTCTCACTGATTTTTCTTTAAATTTAAAGGGGATTGGTGCTGTGCAACAGCTTTGTGTTCTTAGAAGGACGAGCTTTGTTCACCAAAGAGGGCATCTAAATACTAAGAAGATTCCTAGTGGTTGCTGCTGCCTGGTACTACTCAGCAGTTATGAGAATACTTTAGATAATTATGCATAGCTTCATCTTGTCATGTAAATATTCCAAGAACCCCAACCATTGAAAACTCTGTCAGCAGAGACCCAGGCCCTAATCATATGCTTGGAGATCAGTGAAGCCTTGATGGTCTTCATCCCTGTAGGACTGGGTAGGAGATGGGTTGTTTGGATCCAGACTTAGATATAGGGTGCAAGAGAGGGTTCAATTACTACAAACGGGGTGTGGACTGGGAATTGGTCTCAAGGTCAAAACACAAGTGGCCTAAAGTTAGATTAGCAATGAAGGTGAATTGATCCTTTGGCCAAGAGTGTAGGTCTCAAGTACTTTAAATCCACCAGTTTAAAGTCTGGGTGGATCCTTCAGGTTGGAGCAGGACTGAACCTATATATGGGGGCCTCACTCTTCTGGTGAAGAAGAGGGATAAAGTGCTTAGGAACCCAGGCAGGGCCAGCCATGGGGAGGGGGGTTTGCTTCCATCTATTGTGGGGAGATGATTGAACCCTAGAGATTTGAGTTCTGTTAAGGCGAATTTATAAAAAAAAAATCTTTGCAAATAGATATTCTAGTTTTTCTTTTTGGGATAGGTCTCAAATGTAAATAAATGTGTCATTTAAGGCAATCTTCACTCCCCTACCCCATCTAGCAACAAGCCAAAACATCCTTGAGAGCAGTAGTCCCCTGAACGGTCTTTCGAAGTCTCATTAAACTATCGACAGTTTTTGAGCGTCTTCACTTATGTTAACCTATTTATAAGTGATAAGTGTGAACAATTTCCCTAAAACACTATCTATATCAAAAACAGAAAGATGGAAACTTAAAAGGACGAAGCAAAGTATACATAGAAATTCTAATATGATACTGTTGTTCCCAGGAGATTATCTTGGCCCTCTTTGGGGTGAGCACATTCCATTTCAGAGATCTGTCCTTTAGAATATTAATGGGGAATTACATGGTCTGAATGGCATGACTGAGTTTTCAAACTACTTACACCAGGTCTGGAAACATGATTTTTCTTCCTCCCATTCATTAATTTGACAGTGTAGGCCCTACAGAGCTCTGTCTTGGGTATTCTGAATTATTCTGATTAATGGCAGCTGGGGCTGGCCTCAGATGGCCACGTTGTCCTGTCCTGACCATCAGAGCAAAGCCAGAGTACACTGATTTATTTTCTGCACAAAAAGTATTAGGCTCCAGCTGCTGAGGTCAAAGGCCAAATGAAGCATCACCAGACACTGAATCCAGGAATTCTCCTAGCGCATGGGGCTCAGGTTCTGAGCCTAGTGAATCTACTTTCCGGCGCTCTGTGGCCCTGGGATCAGGACAAACACAAGGGGATGTGAAATGCTGCTACAGCAACCCTGGTGGCATCTTGTAGGCCTGCAGTATCGAGCCTGTTGCCACACCCCAGATCCTTAACCATGCAAGCCTGAGCCTTGGAGACCCTGCTGAACCCTCAAACTTTCTGAGGAGTTCGGAAATGCATTTTGGTATCTACTTCTCCATAGACTTTTAAAATAAGGGTTGTTTTTTTTTTTGAGATATAATTCACATTTCATAAAATTCACCCAGGTAAACCAATGCAATGGTGTTTAATACATTCACAGATATGTGTAGCCATCGCCATAATCAATTTTAGAACATTTTCACCACTCCAGAAGAGACCATTAACAGTCGATATCTCTAAAGTCCTGTCATTATTTAATCAGCTCAGAAGAAACCTCTTTGACCTTGGCTGTAGCAACTTTTTACTGGACTTGTCACCACAGACAAGGGAAACAAAAGCAAAACTGTACAGTAAAGGAAACGATCAACAGGACTAAAAGGCAACCTAGGGAATGGGAGAAGATATTTCTAAACAACATATCTGATAAAGGGTTAGTATCCAAAATCTACAAAGAAATTATCAAACGTAATACCCAAAAAATAAATAACCCAGTTAAGAGATGGGCAGAAGACATGAATAGACGCTTTTCCAAAAAAGACACCCAGATGGCTAAAAGACACATGAAAAGAGGCTCAACATCACTCATCATCAGGGAAATACAAATCAAAATCACAATGAGATACCACCTCACACCTGTGAGGATGTCTAAAATTAGCTATACAAGAAACAACAGGTGTTGGCGAGGACACGGAGAAAGGGGATCCCTCTTGCAGTGTTGATGGGAATGCAAACTGGTGCAGTCACTCTGGAGAACAGTATGGAGGTTTCTCAAGATGTAAAAATAGAACTACCCTACAATCCAGCAATTGCACTACTAAATATTTACCCAAAGGATACAAAAATACGGATCTGAAGGGGTACATGCACCCCGATGTTAATAGCAGCATTATCAACAATAGCCAAACTATGGAGAGAGCCCAAATGTCCATCGTCTAATGAATGGATAAAGATATATATATATATATAATGGAATATTACTCAGCCATCAAAAACAATGAAATCTTGATATTTGCAATGAAGGGGATGGACCTAGAGTGTATTATGCTAAGTGAAATAAGTCAAAGAAAGATGATCTCACTCGTATATGAAATTTAAGAAACAAAACAGATGAACATATGGGGAAGGGGAAAAGAAACACAAGGAGAGAGGGAAACAAACCATAAGAGACTCTTAATGATAGAGAACAAACAGAGGGTTGCTGAGGAGAGGTGGGTGGGGGATGGACTAGATGGGTGATGGGTATTAAAGAGAGCACTTGTTGTGATGAGCACTGAGTATTGTATGTAAGTGATTAGTCACTGAATTCTACTCTAGAAATCAATATTGCACTGTATGTTAACCACCTAAAATTTAAAAAATAAAATAAAGACCCTCAGTCTTTGTGTCTCTTTTCCAAGTTTCAAATTCTCAGTGAGAGAATCTGATCAAGTGAGATGTCTTCCCTTAAAACAGCCCCTTCTGGCTGGGAACAGAGTTGCACAAACACTGTCGATGGGGCCTGTCCCTTTGTTGGGGGCTACACAAAGACAGCACATGCACTTCCCGAGCCTTTGTAGTACCCTCGTAACTTTTCTCCCTGCCTGTAGGCTCTTTTCTCTGCAATCCATTTTCTTGCCCATTTTCTCCACATTATCCAAGAGAATCTTCCTGGGACTGTCAGTGAGAGGTCACGTTCCCAACATTAGGTGTAATCTCTCCTGAAGGAGGGGACCTTCCTAGAATTGATTGGCATGGAAACTTGAACCCAGAAGATGGGCCTAAAGTGGGCAGGTGAGGAGCTGGGCCTTTGCCCACCCAGCTCTCCCAAGTCCATAGCTGTTGCATTTAAGATGCATAGTAGAGAAGTTAATTTGTTAAAAATATGTTGAGTGCCTTAGGGTATTAAAGGTGAATGTTTGGGGGGAAGTGTGGTTGACAAGGGCTGCTAGACTTTGAGGAGGTTGGAGGTCTAGGCATGTGCTCCTGGTTGGTAGTTGTCTAGGGGTTATCCATCCCCCCATCCCCGCCCCGCTCATGTAAGCACATCCACATACAGACATGGGGAGGCTTCACGTACCCAAGCAATAAGGGCAGACCCGGAACTGGATGGGACCAGGCCTTCACATCCTGAGAGTAAGCCACATTTTATAAATTGTATGATCCCACTCTGTTCCAGGGTTTAATACAATCTTGTTTAATGTCTTTGTCAGATTTTGGGGTATCACTGAATTGCTGGACGAACCCTCTGTCCAGCTTGGTCCAGAGATCTCTTTGAGACCTGAGTAATACTGGAACTGACTACTAGGGACCTGTTAAAAGGTGAAAGTGAAACTGAGGGAATAAGGTCCCATGGCAATTTTATTTTAATTCTTAATAACAGAAGATATGGATGTTTCCTTGAAGAAAAAGAGAGTAGAGATACCTAATTAAAGTGCTCTCAGCAGCTCATCACCACCTGTAGGATAGCATGTAAACTTCCGGGTCTGGCTCATCAGCCAGTCAGTCTGGACCTAGCCCTCCTTTTCTCCCCCCATCCCCTAACAAGCACCCCATATCCTAAACATGCATGTACCTTAAACCTGTGACTTTCTCACTCTGCTCCCTTGGCCCATACTACCTGCCTTTCTCCTACTTGTTCTTCAAGACCCTGTTCAATGTCACTCCTACTACGAAGCTATTCATCCATCCCTCTCCTCCTTGCAAAATTAGAACTTTCTCTATTCCATGCCCCCATGGCCTTTTTTTACATAATTCTGTTGCATCACTCTCCACATTGTGAACATCATTACGTATCTGTCTCCTGCCAAGAACATGAATTTCCCAAGGATAAGGATCTCTCCAAATCCAGCACAGGTGTCAAGGAATGTTTTTCAGTGAATGCATGTAAAGAAATTGCACTGATAATTATTTTCTATTAGGAGGAAATCCACCAGTTATTTCTAGCAATCCAATGTAAAAGGCAATGCTTACTTCTAATTTGGAAAAGCTGAAGGAGTTTCCCAGAAACCTTACCAAGAAACTATCATCACACTACAAGAACTATTCTGATAAACTCTGAAGAAATGACCTTGCCTGAGTTACTCTAGTAACTGAGGGTAAAGGATGGCTACTTGCATGGAACTCTTCAGATTAGTCCTTTTATTACTGAATTTCACTGAAAAACATATCGGCATTATTCTGCGCTACGCAAGATCTTCTAAGGAAGGCTAAGGCTGAGTACTACAGGGGTGATGGTCAAGTGTGGGTTTTTTTTTTTTTTGTCAAAGAGGAGAAAAATGAATATTATATCATTTGAGAAAAAAATGGAGAAACTACAAGGTATTTGCCTGGTTTGTGACAGTGTATTTCTCAGTATAAAATATCACGTAGCTCCTATATCCAGTTTAGTGTAAGGGACTGTTATTCATCTTGCCCAGAGCAACATTTGGAACTCATTTGAGTTCTGTAGGCTCGTGTTCACAATACCTACAGTTGGAGTATCTGATTTCATTCTCCGGAGCAATGAGGAGACCTCACAGACTGCAGTGTAAATACAAGGGATTTTGTTCAAGAGTCAAGATTTGTTCCCAAGAGAAGGGCAAGTAAGAATAAATAAACAAAACAAAACACAAAAACAAAACAAAGTTAAAAGAAAGAAAAAAAAAACAGAGCCATCTATTAATCCAGGAAGAAAATGCATAACATCATTTTCATTATTAGGATTCTCTTTGTTTTTACTCTCAAAAGAGTGAGCCAACGTAGTTTCCTTTCCCATTTAATTCCCAAGAGGGCACTTCTGGTGTCCAGGAAAAGCGCCAAGCTGAATCGTTTAGAAAATCTATTTACTCCCAGTAAAAATACTACACAAGAAACCACTTTTATTCTTGCTCCAACTTCTATTCTCCTATTTCCTGTAGGGAATGGCGTGAAAACCCCAAAACCAAAGGCTTATATGCTGGGTCCAGGGACAGCAAGGAACGGGGTCTGAGCAGCCACATCCCACTCCTCATCCTGGCCAGCCGTGAGGAGCCCCATGAGATGGTGTGGCAGGAGCACGTGGTCTAGTGAAATGAGGGGAGGATGGAGTGTGGGTGCCTGCTCCCTGAAGGAAAGACGGGGAGCATAGCTGACCTGACCCTTCTTGAGCTTGCAGGTGGTTAGAAGGTTGTTTTCCTTTATTTTGCGCTTGAACTTAGAGAAACAGCCTGCTTACTCCTCCATTGCATCTCCCTGCCAATCATTATGTTTACTGGTTAGTTCCTCTTTTTTTTTAAAATTGATTTCCTAAACTTCAGACTCATACATCTAACTGCCCATGAGGTCTCCTCCTCCTTCCACTTCCTCCCCTCAACTCGCTCCTTCTCCTGCTGTCTCCCTTTCTTCACAGTGGTGTCAGCACTGCCCACAACCCCAACCACACAGGCTACAAATGCAGAAACCATCCCATTCCACACTCTCTTTCAACTCCCCCCCCTCCCCGCCCTGTGCCCGGTCACTAGTTACAAACTTCTGGCGAATTTCTCCCCAAATGATTTCCCACTTCCTCCCACCACCCTCTCTCCTTCCATCCTTAGCTCCCCATTTCTTCCTGTAGAGTGCTCTCTGGTGCATAGCAGGCGCTTCAAGAATTTTTGGTTTTGATTGAATGAAAACGGATCTTCCCGTTAATTTACTGTAGCATGAATGGCTTTACCAGATTCTTTAGAGCTAGGCTGAAGAAGCCAAATAGAACAGGGTCTCATGAGATATCTGAGAGGAAGAAGTGTTAAAAGGGGATATAATACAAATTTCCTCTGCTCTCATCAGCCTGGAGCATAAAGAGCCATCTGTAAATATTTCACAACGCCGACCCTCCGTCCTGCCTTAACCATCCTTTTGAGCTAGGCTCTGCCCGCGGAGTAATAGACACTGATCTCGATGATCTGCGGGTTACAGGAGTGCTTCTCAAAACCTCCAGTTGTCTGACATCTTGTTAAAATGCAGATCCTGGTTCAGGGGGTCTAGGGTGGTGCCTGAGTTTCAACGTTTTCACAAGTTTCCAAGTGATGCCAAGGCTTTGTGGGCCACACTCCGGGCAGCAAGGGCTACCAAAAATAATCTCTTTCAGAGTGAAAGCTCATTGCCACAAACCATAGCCCTGTCAATATTGAAACATTAAAACTGGCTCAAGCCTCAACAGCCTTAAGGGGTGCAGTTTCAGCTTCAAGGCAGTAAGGAGTTCACCCAGATGGCAAAGGCTCTTGGAACTAAGAAACTCCCGGAAAAGTCCTCCACGGGCTGCAGAAGGTGGGCTTCCCTGGTGATCGTGAGTCTTTCAGGGCAGGACGTTTGCACAGGTATGGGCAGGCTTCAGAGACCCAGCAAACCCAACAAACATCTAGAGGCAGATAGAGACAGCCCAGCAGGAAGCCTTTGCCACCCCTGGGTCGATGTGCTAGGAGCCTGCAGAAACCTGGGGCCATCAAGGCGGCCACCCCATAGTCTGGGAAGCCACCTTAGGGGAAAATCTTGGCCAGAGCCAGAGCCATGTGCTAAAGCAGGGAGGAAGGAGGCAGGGGAGAAATACCCGGACTCGTTTTCCCCTCAATGGTGACTAGGGTTGGCCAAATCCAACTGGAAAAGGGAGGGTAAGGGAGCCCCGTAATCCAATCCAGTGGGGGCCAGATTCCCAGGGAACATGGCAGGATGGAAAAGAGCAAGAAATGGATATGAATTGGTTGGTGGAAAATAAACAGCTTATCAGCCCCTGCAGTAAGAGATTCAGAGTGGATTGAGAATTCTCATCCTTTTTATAGAAATGTGTGGCTATTTTAAAACATGCCATCCCTAAGGACAGAGAGGGGGAAAGGCCACTCTTGGAATGGTTTGCTGTACACCCTGACTACCAAGGTGAGGTCAGGCCCAACAGCAAGCAAGCAATAGGTGTGGGAGCCGCCCCTGCCTCTTTTGGGTCCAAACACTACATGGAGAATCTGACCCTAAACTCCCACTTTACCCAACAAGTGAATTCTTTAAAAGACTCTGGGCAAAAATGTACGGGCTCAGACACAGTTCTAAATAACATCGTTGGCTTTTCTGAGTAAACGCCTGCTTCCTTTTCCAAGGAGCACGTCACGTCTAGGAAAATGTAAATAGGAAAGAATGGTTTCCATGCACTCAGACCTCCTTCAGGTGCATTGAAAACACAGTGAAGGAAAGTGGGCAAACTGATTATGGGAAAGCACACAGGACATCGGCATCAAAATTTTACTTTTGAGTTCTTCCTCAACAGAGCCACGGAAAGTAAACTGCTGAGGCTTAGCACATCCAGCTTAGGAGGGTAAAGGATTTCTCTGACCTCATTGCCTCAGAAAAGCTCAATAGGTCACATTTCCGCCTTGGGCCACCAAGTGCTCCTTTGGCTTTTCCTTCCTACGCACAAAATTTCAGAAGTCACTGTGTTGCTGAATTTCCTTTGGTAACAAAAAAAAAACAGTCATCATTGTTGACTGCAAGGGACGGATCTGACCTAGAGTCAATGATTTCTTCCTGCAAGTGACAAAGCCTGTTTCCTCCAGCTGATAATGACACTCTGGAAATGTGCTGGACATGTGTTTCCAAAGCGAATAATCCATGGCAAAGATGCAGCCTTGTACCTTAATCAATCGAAAATGAAGAATCATATTTTAAGACATATTTTTCTATTGTGGCCTGACCTATATAACATAAAACTTCCAATTGGAACCATTTTGGGGTGTTATTTTGTCCTTTACTGCATGAGTATTAAAAAAAATTGTTATTGAGCTATAGTTGACAGACATATCACGTTAGTTTCAGGTGTGGAACATAGTGACTCGAAAACTCTGTGTCATGCCGTGCTCACCCCTGGGCTAGCTACTATCTGTCACCATTTTAACCACCTTTAAGTCTACATCATCAGTGGCATTATGTACATTAAGAATCACATTTTATTTTATTTTTATTTTCATGCTAGTGATTTTTTAATTTAAATTTAATTAATTAATGTATAATGGTTGTTGGTTTCAGAGGTAGACGTCAGTGAAGAATCATATTTTTTTAAAAGATTTTATTTATTTATTTGACAGAGAGACAGCCAGCGAGAGAGGGAACACAAGCAGGGGGAGTGGGAGAGGGAGAAGCAGGCTCACAGCAGAGGAGACTGATGTGGGGCTTGATCCCATTAGCTGGGATCATGCCCTGAGCTGAAGGCAGACGCTTAACTGCTGTGCCACCCAGGCGCCCCAAGAATCATATTTTTTTTTTTTTAAAGATTTTATTTATTTATTCGACAGAGATAGAGACAGCCAGCGAGAGAGGGAACACAAGCAGGGGGAGTGGGAGAGGAAGAAGCAGGCTCCTAGCGGAGGCCTGATGTGGGGCTCGATCCCACAACGCCGGGATCACGCCCTGAGCTGAAGGCAGGCGCTTAACCGCTGTGCCACCCAGGCGCCCCCAAGAATCATATTTTAAACATAAATTGCTGGAGTGCCTGGGTGGCTCAGTTGGTTAAGTGACTGACTCTTGATTTCGGCTCAGGTCATGATCTCAGGGTCCTGGGATTAAGCTCCACGTCAGACTCTGCACTCAGCAAGGAGTCTGCTTGTCTCTTTCCCCTGCTCCTTCTCTTGTGGTCTCTCTCTCTCAATCTCTCTCAAATAAATAAAATCTTTAAAAAAATACATAAATTGCTAACAATGGGAATAATAAAGAAAGAGCTATGGTTTTCATTCTAGAGAAGAATGGGAAAATGTGATACTTCCACAGGAATAATTTTGTAAGTCTAAACAAGAAAAAAAATCCTAAATCCCTTTTTTCCAAGGAAGGTGAGCAAGAGTATTGAGAGGCTCTCTATTCATCTTTCATCGGCTTCAGGAAAGTTCCCTCAACCTCTGCTGGATATACTATCTGCCTGGTCAGCAGGCCTGTCCTGAGCTCATACCATTTCGTCTGCAAGACTCACTGACAGGAAGTGCATTCTCCTCCACAGGGCAAGAAGACATCCCCCTGATCCCACACAAAGGAGAACGGTTTAGGGGGAAACTATCCCATATTCTGGTAAAAGCCAGGCTTTGGAGTCTGGAAGCTCTGGTTTGAGCACCGGCTCTGCTTCTTATGGTATTGTTGTAAGTTACTTAAGCACTTTGCATCAGTTTTCTTATCTACAAAATGAGGATTAAGAATTGGTACCTACTTCATAGGATGGGAGATAAGGGTTAAATTAAATAAGAGGGTTAGTTAGGATATGATAGGATCTGCTGCAGTAACAAATAAACCCCAATATTTCAGTGGCTTCACCTGACAAAAGTTTTCCTCTTGCTCATGTCACAGTCTGAGGTGAGGCAGCTGGCTTTCCTCCAAGGGTGCTCAAGATCCTGGGCTGTTTCCAAATAGCAGCGCTGACGTCTTGGAGGACTTTGCTTCATCAGGAAGCAATTGATTCATCAGGAAGAATCGAGGATTCACAATGGCTCTCTACTGGCTTGGCCTCAAAGTGACTATGTCCTTTCTGGTTATGGCCTGTTGGAAGTAAGCATGTATATATTCAAGTCACAGCAAAAGTCATATGGCATGCTCAAAAGGGCTACTGTTTAATGGATCATTTACAAAGCCAAGAGCAAGGTTAAGAGAAAGCACAAGGAATGGTAAGGCACAGCAGGGGTACCAACAGCTCAATCCAGGTCCTAGACTTTCAGTATCTAAAACTCAGGGAGGGGATGTGAGATGGGGGCAGGGTAGGAATAAGTAACCAAATTCTCTCTCTTCCTGCCCCTCTAACTCTTCCTGTTGCCTCCCCTGTGGTCAAACTCAACTACAAACCAGAAGTCAGTGGAGCCTGGGTGATACCGTCCATTCAAGGTGAGCTTCCTGGGGTCCCAGGACAGGGTGAAAAAGTGGATCTGGGGCAGCAAATGGAGAATGTCTGGCAGAACATGCCGAAGGCTTAGCAATGTGCTGAGCACATAGTTTGCACTAACAAGAGAGAAGGAAAGAAGTCGTGAATACATGAAGAAAAGTATTTAAAAGTTCCTTGTGTTTATTGAGGTTTTCACGGTTAACTTTACCTCTGACAAAGAGAGATTCGCTTTTGCTAAGGTGGATTTTTCTCTCTACAACACAGATTTTCCAACAAAGGCTCAGTGTCCAAAGCTGGGCTGTCCTTCCTCCGTCCTAAAAGGTGAGGTTTAACATGAAGAATAGTGTTTTGTTTGCAAAGTGAGAAGCATTGATAGCTCTGCCCTGAATTACCCTATCTGCTCAGCCAGCAATTACAACCTGAGTTAGGACTAATGGCACAGTTACACTGATAAGTTGCTGTTACTGTTTTCATTCTTTAACTTGCCAACACTATCCTCTGTTCCCTTATCTTGTACTGGGGTCAACCCAACAAGAGCAGGAGACATTGAAATTCTGACACTTCAAAGCATAGGACATGGTGAGCAAGCTCACTCATCATTTGTGTTGGGCTTCACTAAATGATAGGCTGGACTCAGGGCCAGCAAAAACCTTTGGAGAACAGTTTCTGATGTTTACTCATATGTAGGTTCTCATTCTACATGTAAGTCAAAGGATCTTTTCCAAGGATCAAATTCATTTCTGGTTTCCTTCCCACAATTCTGTATTTCCATGTCAGAAACTCACAGAAAGTTTGAATTTGAAGGAGGTTTAGAAGTCATTTTGCCCAATCTCCTCACACACCGTCAACACCTTGAAGACACTGGGGTTCTGCTTTTGTTTGTCTGCTTTCAGTGACAGGAAGCTCTCTGAAAGAATACTGACAGCATCTTAGTGTGTGCTTTGAGCCAGGGATGGGGCTTTGCTGCATTATCTCATTCACTGCTTGCAGTTCTCTGAGGTCGCTACTACTCTTTACCCCACTTCACAAATCTGGAAACCAAAGCAAGAGAAGAAACTTCCCCAAGGATACACAACTAGACTGCGCTGATGCAGGAGTTCAAACGCAGCTCTCTTTTCCCCCAAACCCCAAGCTTTTCTCCACGAAGGTCTCCCAGCACCTTTCAGAACAACCCATACCCACCAGGACTCTCTGAAATATTCTTACCTGTAGCCCCCCATAAGTTTAGCTAATTTTTTAAATGCTGCGTGAGATGAAAAGATGGGAATGAAATGATAATTTACATTTTATACCACTTTACCTTTTACAAAGCATGTCAGTGAGACAGTTGGTATAATCTTTATTCTACCTGTTAGAAAGCTGAGTTTCAGAGAGTTTGCACACGTTCACATGTGCAGCCTGGTGGTGGAGCCAGGAACAGAGTCCAGTTCTTTAACTCTTTGTCCTAGGCTCCTTCCATCACACCACACCATCAACTCAGTGAAACTTGAAAACTCAAGCAATGTGCTGGTTCTTGGTGCAGACTCTTTCTCAGAGTGCCTTTGTCTAGACCATCAGGAGAAAGCACTCTAGCCCTGGTTTCCACACTACTTTCTGTCTTGTTCCAGCACACCTTGACCTCCCAAACTGTTGCAATGAGGAGGTTCAGTCCTCCTAGTAAACCTGTCCCATGCGTATTCCTTAGATCTGAACTCCAATGAGAAACTCTGTCTCCATCAACTTTACCACTTGACCTTAGTCCAAACTAGTACTGGCCCTCCTTGGTCAACATTGCTCTTGAGACTGGATCTTAGGAAGAGGAGCAGATCAGACAGAAGGCAATCTAGGGCCTTCGCCGTTGTACAGGAGTACAATGATGCCTCTATTTGGTCCACAGGATGCCAAACAGCTGCTTCCAAATATCCAGATGTTTGGCATCATGTAGAACAAAACTTTGATTTGTTGGCCAAATATTTCATTGTTGTCTAATCAATCAACACCTGCTAGATGTTTTGTCATCCCGAAGACATTATGCTTAGTAGTGATTAGATTTTAATATTTCAGCCTCCAAAAAGTATCCCACAACAAAAGCTCCCCACAATATTTTCCAGTGCACAAATCTTCTTTCCATGTGGCTTGCCAATCTGACAAAGAGAAAAAGGTCCCCCTACATTTTGCAAACTCTTTAATCAGCTAAACACATCTGCATCAAAGGCCAACATGTTCTTCCGTTGAGTTACCAGAGAAAAAAAGAAAATCTTGGTTTCCCCTGATGTAATGAAGCTCAAACCAATGTAAACAAGACGTATTTTAGCCTTGTTTACCCTGTCTTCAGTTTTACTTTATTTTTTTATGGAGGTGTAATTGACATATAACATTGTATTAGTTTCAGGTGTACAATGTCATCATCTGATTGGTATATATGATCACCACGATACGTGTAGTTAATATCCATCACCATACATAGTTACAAAAAATTTTTTCTTATGATGAGAACTTTTAAGATTTATTCTCTTAGCAACTTTCATATGTGTTTTGTTTTATATCCTGTGCTTTACATAGACTAATCAATTAAAGTTATGCCACTGTTTATCCTAATTGTTTTCTCTTACCCACCTACTTGGGAACACATTTCCCAGATCATTAGTAACGAATATTTGAAGTGGTCTCCAGTGAGCAAGACCTTTAAGCATTCTCTCCAAGAGAGATGATAGTTTTTTCCTCCTTGGGAGAGTCTAGATACAACCTAAGCTTCTTTATTTCCTGCTGGAGCCTTCAATCTACTGCTACTCAAATTCCTAATGGTATCTACTTTGTATGAAGCTATCACTACATTTTGTCAGACTGTGCTAAGTGCTTTAAAGACATATTGTATTTAATTCTCTCAAGAAGCTGTCTTCTTTTTTTTAAGTTTTTATTTACTTATTTATTTTTAGTAATCTCTACACCCAACATGGGGCTTGAACTCATGACCCTGAGATCAAGAGTCACATGCTCTTAGGACTGAGCCAGCCAGGCGCCCTTCTCAAGAAGCCTTTTTGATAAATACCATTAAGTTTGTACGTAAGAAACAGCAGCTCATAGAGGATCATCACTTTGTTCAAGGTCACATAGCCATTGGGCATCAGAGCTGGGGTTCCAGAGCGTATGGGCTTAACCCTCATCCCTCACCTGCTTTCAAAATGGTCATCCTCAAACACAGGATGGAATCTACTAGCCCAGAGCACAAGGTCCATCCCAGGATGGCCCTGCCTTCCCACCAAACACTCCCTACATATGCACACCCTACTGTCCTCACATGCAGCGTCGTACTCACCCAAACTCATACACTACATGCTCAGTATCTTTCCATGGGACAATTCCCACTCACCGAGCAAGGACTACTCAAAATGTAACCCTTCCCTGAAGTTCACTTGACTCCTTGCTGGTTTCCCCTTCCTCCATGACCATGATTACAGATTTCTTCCTTGGTTACAGAACCTCATGCATTTATTGTCCTTAGAACGCTGAGCACGTGTTTTGAAATAATTTGTTTGCTCGTCTGGCTCTCTCACCAGCCTGAGAGCTTCTTGAGGACAGGACTGACTGCATCTCTGTGTCCCTAGGGACTTGTCTAGCAGACTCTCAATTGGTGTTCACTAAATGAATGATGAACTAAATCTACACAAGTTATGAGGGCACGTGAGTGATTACTAACATTCAACACCTCCACGGAATGCAAGATGTTCTCCATTTGTGCCTCTACATGTTTCTTAGAATGGGGCTCAATTCTTGTCTTCACAATTCTTTGGGCAGAGAGTTTCTACTTTTGCCTTTCGTGTAGACCATGAAAATAGCCTTTAATGAGAGAGGGATTGGTGAAACAGAGAGAGAGAACTCTTTCTCTCTGCAATTCCAAAATCCCAGGGAAGGACCCGATTGACTCAATTCTGACACTCCAGTGTCAGATTGTTCCAACGATCACCACCAATGGTCACATTATTCTAACATGACTGCTCCCACGTCACTGGGAGGAAGTTGCAATTCTGTTAAATGTGAGTGGGGGTGGGATGCCAAGTTAAGAAAACAGCAGATGTCTATGACAGTCTGCTAGCATCAAGGGTTGAAAAACAGTCTCTTACTGGGGTTAGAGAACCCTTGTTTATACAGTCATCCCACTCAATGTTTTGGAGATTTTCATAAGGGCCTCTTAAAAGACCAAAAGGTCACCAAGACTCAGAGAAATGTTCTTCTAATAGATGCATTACAGGCCCCAATGGATGAGATATTTAGGGGGCACAAAAACCTTCTCCTGAGTTTTCAAATTACCGCATTTTAGGGAGCTGTGAAGGTCCTTTACTCAGAAAGCCGGAGAGCTCTGTCTGTTGACATCAATACTTCGGTCACTGGTGGGAATTTTTGGGCAGTTAGGTTCTAAAGATAAAAATCTGTCAGCACCAACATATGCAAAACAAATGGATTCTAGAAGCTCTGTGTTGGGCTCAAGCCGTCACCCTGTGGCACCAGGCGCTATATTTGAGAACAGGCCACTTAACGTCTCTGAGTCCCTCTTTCCTCAGCTGTAAACAGGGAATAAATAACAAAGCTGAGTCGTTGGGAGAACCAAGTAAAACCAAGCATGGAAAGCACACTTATATGAATATTATTTGCTTGTGCTATTTTAGGAAGAAAATGGAAAATAATTGAAGTACTCATTTAAAAGGGAATGGTAAACCAGCTGTAAGTAACTACTCATATTTTGGCACTAAGTGCTTTGCAGTAATCAAAATGAAAACAATAACAAAATGGGGAAATGACTGGCACATCGAGTGAAGAATATCAGTGTTGTATTTTTCTACTACGATTTTATAAACAGTATGTATGCATATGAAAAAGAACTAGAAAGAGGGTCAAATAAACACAATTTGGTTTTTTGGGAGAAGGCAGAGTTGGGTGAATTTTTTCCTTCTAGCCTCATTTCTGTTAGTATTGTCCGTGTTTGAAATTATATTTTAAAAATTTCCTCCTTAAAATGACAGAAAGCAATTAAGCCCTGTCCCTCCTTTCTCATAGGTGTCCTTCCCTGAGAGATAGACAGCCACAGGATTCTTGGCCCCTTGCCTGAGTCCTGTGGAATTCTTTTAAGTCTTCATGGAGTCCTGGGTCCCGTGAAGAGAACTGAAGGTGGACTTGCCCAAGTGTTGAAATGGGTTAAGACATACCGCATCTTAGATAGAGGCGGAAGTGTGGAGGCAGGGCACATGTGGGCAAGTTGGCACAGTTCTCAATTTTTTCTCTGCCTGCCATCTTTTTGCCCTTCTTCTCCTATCGGTGCCCATTCTTCCTCTGGGAGACCTCCTCCTCCCCATCTCAGTCAGTGTGACCCAGGTGGAGATGCACTGGAGCAGGGCTCTTGAGGTTTCTAAGTCAATTAGCACTTCTGTCAAGAACCATTAAGGCTCTGAGAGTTTATCCTACTTGCAAGAAAGCAAGTTAGCCTGCTACCATTTCATGGATGCTTACAGAGAACATAAGACTCTTCTTTGACAGACAGACACACACACACACACACACACACACACACACACACACACACACACACTCTATTGCTCAAAGCGAAAACAGTACTAAAGTGTCAGCATATTTGTTTTGGTCTCCCAAGCTTCAATTCCACAGTGCAGCAAAGAGGGAGAGATGACATCTGCACATGTAGTGGGTTGTGTTACAGCAGAGAAACACAGAGCCCGGAGCCCAGTACATTTTGAGCAAGCAGAGAGCACTGTTGCCAGCAGCAAGTCAGTCTTTCCTCCCCACTGCCCCCATGCAAACAATAGTCAAACTATAGGTCCTTGACCTACTTGGTTGCCCACATGACTAGCTCCAGAGCTGCTCAGGGAAGGACAGACATTACGGTCAGGCACACCCAGCAGGCACATAACAGATGCTCAGGGCCATGTGTTCCCCAACAGTATCAAATTTGCTTGGCTACATGCGGACGTGCGTGTGAGCCAACCAGAACTACTGAGATAAAATAAAACGTGTGAAGCTTTTGCTCCAGATGACAGGCAACTTACATCCCATCCCACTTCCACCTCAGATAAGAATGTAGGAGAGCCATCTTGTGACTAACAGAGAAATGTCTGTGTGAGAGTAGAGTATACTCAGAGAAAGAGAAATTGAGAAATGGAGAGATCAGGAAAATTGATCCTGATGTCATTATTTGAACCAGTGTATAAAGCCAGGCTTAAAACCAAGTCATGTACCTACAGAATGGCCATTTATGGAAGGCAATGTAGGTACAGTTTTCTGTCACTTGCCAATAGAGTCCTAATGGACACAGATATCAGTGTGAACCTGTGTTAGTCAGGGTTCTCCAGAGAAACAGAATGAATAACATAGCTAGATGATAGCTGGATAGCTAGATGGAAGAAAAAGAGGAGGAGGGGAGAGAGGGAGAGAGAGAGAGAGATTTATTGTATGGAATTATGGAGGTGGACAAGTCCCAAGATTTGCAGTTGGCAAGGTAGCGATACGGCAGAGCTGATAATATAGTTCTAGTCCAAGTCTAAAGGCCTGAAGGCCAGGAAAACCCATGTCTCAGTTCAAGATTGCCAGGCAGGAGGAATTTTCTCTTACTCACAGGAGAGTCTGCCTATTTGCTTCTTCAGGCCTTCAACTGATTAGGTGAGATCCGATCCTCCCACATCAGGGAGAACCATCGGCTTTACTCAGTTTCCCAATTCCCAGTATTCATCTCCTCCAGAAACACCTGCACAGACACACTCAGAATAATGTTTGGCCAAATGTCCAGGTACCTTGTGGCCCAGTCAAGTTGACACATAAAATTTCACCACCACAACACTTGTACTATTAAATTACATTCATGAACTGTTACGAATATACTTAAATCTTTTCTCTTTGGTGAATGTTTAAAGTCCCTGATTCAACTTCACAATTTTTATTCTTCCAGGCTCTTAGAAAAAATGAGGCTCTTTGATGAATCGTTTGTTGATTCGTTTCATCCAAGGTTTTGTTAGGGGTTTTAAGAACTTACAACTATGTCTTCATAGTTGTGTTGTTCCTTAGGCTAAATTGAATCCGCTGGGTAAGACCTTCCCCTCTGTGATAAGTGTTATTCCCCCATACTCATCTCTCCTCTTCCGGAAATAAAAATTGGGGCAGGGGGGAGAAGGCGTGGGGGCAGATAATTTTTCAGAATAAAAATCTGTTTGGCTTTCTCATGCTATTTAAAGTTCATGATCCTGTCCATTTGATATTCATTTTACATGCCTGGCTTTCATCACAATGATTACCTATTTAATTACATTTTAGCTGAAACAGCCAGATAGCCTTTCAGTGAGACTGAAGAAAACCTGAGCCTCATTTCCAGGCTTTTCTGAATCCTTTTATTTCTCTGTGGTATCTTTACAGGCAGCCTTTAATACAGAGACTGCAGTGGAGATAATTAACCTTCTAATGGTGCCAGGTACATTAAAACATGGCTTGATTTTATTTCTGTTCCACGCTAAAGTCTTCATCCATGGCTCACGTATTTCCCTGTCTTATGCACTTCCTCTCATGGAAGTCCACAGTTCCTCTGCCAGGGACCAGTCAGCCAAGAAGGAAGGCATGTGAATGAAACCTAATTCGGGATGGAGGGGGATGTCTTTTCTTTTTTGTCCGGTGCTCTCCATCTTGACTGTAGAGTGGAAATTCCTGACTCCTCCAGATGTTGAGGAATTCACCCCCGGCCCCTCAGCCCTCTTGGAGACCTGTGGGGAGGCTTCCCTCTCACTGGCTCCTCACCACAGTGGAGAGTCCAATAGGAATGGTGGGGTAAGTGCTCAGCCTCCTGTATCAGCCAGCAAGCAGAGAGAGTCTCCTCCCCACCGCCTCCTTTCCCTCAGTCAGCCCAGCAGAGGGCTTTCCCCCCCTGCAAGGGAAGCCCTGAGTCCTCTGCTTTTCAATTTGTGGCTGCTGAATTTATCAGGGAGAATAGGAAGCTCAAGGTTAGCCTTCGGGTCAAGTCGCATTCTTTATGTCACAGGCTGTACTTGAATATAGCTGCTGTTGTATTGTCGCTAAGTCTGGTTTCTTGAGTCTTTTTAAAATTTGTTCAGAATCTGGAGGAGAGACTAGGTAATAGGTTCGATCACCTCCCTTCAAACCCTAGACCTACACTAAGGACTTGAGAGAACTGACAGTGAGTTAAGTGGGTTACTGTAACAACATGATACCAGGTTCCCAAGAAAATACGTGCTTGGAAGACCAAAGCCATGTGGAGTTTGGGGACCTGTTTCCCTTCTATTCTTTTCCACATCCCATCAAACATGTAAGGTAGTTTTGATGGACCCCATAAATGCAGCATGTTAGTCACAAGATAGACTTCTTTTTTTTTTAAACATTTTATTTATTTGTCAGAGAGAGAGAAAGCACAAGCTGGGGGAGCAGCAGAAAGAGAGGAAGAAGCAGGCTCCCCACTGAGCAGAGAGCCCAATGAGGGACTGGATCCAAGACCCTGGGGTCATGACCTGAGCCAAAGGCAGATGCTTAACCAACTGAGCCGCCCAGGCACTCCTGTAAGATAGATTTCTGAGTTCCCCTTTAGCTTCAGTTTCTGAGATGCAACTAAATGACTGAACAAAAGCCACATTTCATGTTTACAAAGCAAATGACTTTCATTTGTCATTACTATCAAGCTTATGAATATGACAACCTCCGTAAAAAAAAAAAAAAGCTAAAAGTAATTTATCGAGAGACATAAAAGAAGACCTGAACAAATGGATAAGTAGAATGTTCCTGGAAAGGAATGCTAAATTTTATAAACATGTTAATTATTCCCAAATTAACATACGGTTTTCATGCAATTCAAGTCAAAATCTCAAAGATTTTATGTCCCCCCCTCAATTTTTTATTATGAAAACTTTTTAAACAAACATAGATAAACAAACATAGTTGGAAAAGATAGTAGAAAGAACACCAATATATCCACCACTTAGATTCGATAATTGTTAGATTTATCTATTCATGCATGTTTTTGTGTATGATTATACATGTATAAAACATTTATGCACACACTATATTTATATACACATATCATGTATATACACACAATTATTTATACTGTGTTTTTTATTGTTGCCAAATCATATGAAACCAAGTGGCAGACGTCATCACACTTCACCCTAAATACTTTGATATCCATGTCCTCAAAATATATTTTCCAATATAGTCCCAATAACATGACCATGTCTGAGAAAATTAACAATGATTTCCTAGTCCCTGTTCCATTTTTAAATTTCTTAACTGCCCTGAGAATGTGTCATTTATTGCTGCTTTATTCCCTTTAAATTAGAATCAAATTATAGGTCACAAGTTTTACATGTGGTTATTCTGTCTCTCTAGTCTCTTTTATTGTAGAAAACAGTCCCACCACTTCATTTTTCACATCTTTGGCTTCTAGAAAATACTTCTGTTATTTTGAAAATAATTTTGAGATATTTTGAAAATCATTTTGATCTTTTGAAAACATCAGGCCAATCCTTTTGACCTGGATGTGTCTGATTATCTTTTCATGGTGCACTTTAACTTGCTCTTCTAGTCTTTGTATCTTCCAAACAGGCTTGATTGGGTTCAGAGTAAACATTTTTAAAAAAAGATTTGTTTATATATTTGTTTGAGAGAGAGAAAGAAAGAGAGGGAGCAGGGGGAGGGGGAGAGGTAAAGGGGAGAATCCTTCACTGAGTTCAGAGCCCGACGTGGGGCTCGATCCCACGAGATCGTGAGATCATGACCCAAGCCTAAATCAAGAGTCATCCCGTAACAGACTGAGCCACCCAGACACCCCCAGAGTAAACATTTTTAGCAAGAGCACTTCCCTAGGTCATGTGATATGTTCCAAATTGCAACACATGTGGAGGCATACAGTTCAGGCTGTCTTGTAATTTAGCAGATGGATAAATGGTGACCACCAGATCTTTCTATTGTAGAGGTGTGGGGAGTTTTTCTCCTTTACAATCAGCAAATACCCTGGAGAGAGGGGGAACAAAATTATTTTCAAGTGTATTTGGTAGAATTAATAAAGATATCAAAGAAAATTTAGAAAAGAAAGTAATTTAGAGCAACTATCAAGTATTAAAATATATTTTAAACATGGTAATAGTAAAGCAAAGATTAGCCCCCTAAATGGGTTAAGGAGCCAAAGGCTGGCCCGTCCTGTGGCTGTAGTGAGAGGCCCCCCACCATGGGTTGGCATTTACCATTAACTTAAGTCAGGTAACTGAAGAACCCGCTGTAGGAGCTCTTGGCATTAGCTGATTCCCAAGTCCCCTTGGTCACCTTTGTTAAGTCACATGAACACACACACCAAACTGGCATGGATTCTTCCAAAGAGAGCAATGAATCTATCATAGACAATGCCTTTGTTGACTCTATTCCATCGTTTAGGATCATATTAGAACAAAATCCTTTTCAACAGAAGCCTATTAAACCTGCATATTAGAAAAGGACAGACAATGCTTGCAGTCGAGAAAAACAAAACAAAACAAAACAACAATTCAGATAAACAAATAATGGGTCAGAATGTAATAGGGTTTTTCCCTACTCTCCTGGAATGCTGTCCTCCTCTTCAGGAGAGTGTGTCTGTACCAGCTTTGAAATTAGGAAAACAAAATACCCCGGTGATAGCCTGAGCGAAGGTCCGGAGAGCATGAAGGAGAGAGTCCAGGGCAGTCCCAGGCAGGCCAGGAGAGCGGGTGAGAGCTGGACCAGAAGCCAGGGCAGGGTTGGTGTGCAGGCAGAGGGGCGCGGGAAGAACGAGGCTGTGGGATGGCCTTCTCTTTCTGAGTCTGCATCTCTGTGCGTCTTTCCCCATAAGTAGACCGAGCAGGAAAAAAATACTTACTACCTATACTCCTCCCACTGCAGCTCTGACAGCATCATGGGCCCTGGGAAAAGATAGACGATGTTCCTAAAAAGGCTTTGTTCTGCTGTGTTCCTCGATGGGTTTCTGGCAGCAGGCTGGAGAGTAGAGGGAAGGAAGCCAAACCACCTTGTCTGACAGAGTCATACAAATGAAACGCAGGTGAAGTGACGATATCAGTCGTTGGCGGTGGCTATCTGGGACCCATAAGGACAGGCCCGGAGCCTTAAACCAGCCTTTCTGGGTGAGCTGCCCTGTGAGGGTTCTCAGCTGGGTTCCTCCCTCTCCTGCTGAAGCTGTTCTCCTAGGACCAAGGGTTGATTCAATTGGATTTGACTTACCTGGTGGATTATTTTCTAGTCACACCAAAAAGAGTGTCCTTTCACTGCTGTTCAGGAATTTAGGAAAGAAGAGAACACTCTGATGACTGTAATGCTGCCATTATAGTAACGCCCCATTGTTTCAGGGATGGTATTGTCCTGCTACTTCCCTTCCTCCCTCCTTCGGTCCTCATAGACAAGGCGGAAGGGATGGTTCAAGCAGTTTACACACTCGAAACCACGGGCTAAATAAGCTGTTCTTAAGGAGAAAGCATAGTCCACACCTCTTAGATAGGATAATCTAGTGCAGATAATCAAATTCCTCCGATAACGGTTCACCTCCCCCTTTTCATGTTTTTCTTGGAAGTCCCAAGCTCTGATTGGTCTCTTATTATTTCTCTGCGATGGCAGCCTCAGGGTTCTACCTGAGAACAGACATACAAATTAGATATGGCGCTCGGCATGTAGGTCAATTGATCAACAGGATTTCCATTTCCAGTAATTGCATGATAACCCTTGAATGCTACGCTAAGACTAAAGCAATTATGGAATATGTTTATATCAGCCGACTGCCTTGCTTTTCATCAGCCTGCAGTTAAATTTTTGCAGCATGAATTTTGAGCCCAGGCTACAAGCTGGCACAAAAAGCTTCCTCTCTGTGTATAATGTTTTTCCATAGTTAAAAAAAAATTGCTCTAAGGCACACACATTCCTTTCATAACCGTAGCCATTGACATTTTTGATAAAAACAAGACTGTGCTCAAAGAATAAAAATTTAAATAATAGAAATAGTTATGTTCATAACAGTAGCTAACAGTCCTTCAGGGCTTCTTACTCCTTAGGTACCAGGAATGATATAAAGCATTTCATAGACAGTATGGCATGGGCACTGACCAGTCAGAACTGTCGCTGGTCTCACATGTGCAGTAGGATACCTGAGACCTCTTGCCACACTGGGCACTAACCCTTTCGTTGTTGGGGCACAGGGAAGTGTGACGAACTAGGAAGAGGAGCCTGGCAGGTGATATGGGTGTTTTTTGGTGGGGAGGAGGTGGGCAATATATTCAGAGCAGCCCGTATGAAGCGTTGTGTATTTGAACAACAGGTGCAGGTCCACCTGCTGAATATCATTCAAAGCCGCCAGGCCCTGTGCTAGGGCTCCTATCCCCAGCACAACCCTGTGGGGAAAGCCTGTATTTACATTCATTTTACAGGGAAGGAAATGCAAGCTTACAGAATTTAAAGATCCTGCCCAAGATCACACAGCCAGTACAAGGAAATAACAAGGATTTTGGGGGGAGCAGTTTTAGGTTTACAGAAAAACTGAGTAGAGAGTTGGGGAGTTCCCATATACCCCCTCACCTGCACACCTGTTTCCCCTATTATTAACATCTTGCATTAGTGCAGTACATCTGCTATATTTCAAAAGTTGATATTGATACATTATTATTAACTAAAGTCCATAGTTTGCATTAGCGTTCTCTCTGTGTTGTGCATTCTATGGCTTTTGACAAATGTATAATGACATGTGTCCCACATTACAGTATCCCACAGAACAGTTGCACTGCCCTGAAAATCCTCTGTGCTCCCCTTCATCACCCCTCCCTTCTCCCCCCTGCACCCCCTGGCAACCACAGATCTTTTTACTGTCTCCATAGTTTCACCTTTTCCAGAATGTCGTATAGCTGAAATTACAGTGTCTACGGCCTTTATAGATTGGCTCCTTTTGCTTACCAACATGCACTTTAGTTTGCTTCTTGTCTTTCTGTAGCTTGATAGCTTATTTCTTGGTATCATTGACTAGTATTCCATTGTCTGGATATACCGCTGTTTGTTTAGCTATTCGTCTTCTGAAGGACATCTTGGTTGTCTCCAGGTTTGGGGACTTTTGAACAAGCAGCTATAAACATTCATGTGCAGGTTTTGGTGTGGACATAAACTTTCAGCTCATTTCTGTAAATACTAAGTAGTATGATTACTGTATCATATGGTAAGTGCACGTTTCGTTTTAGAAAACTGCCAAACTGCCTTCTAAAGTGACTGTACCATTTTGCATTCACACCAGCAATGAATAAGAAAAAAGGAATTTTGGAATCATTGTGTTGTTCACCTGAACCTAATGTAACATTGTATGTCAACTATACTCAACTAAAAGACTTAAAAAAAGAAAAAGCTAATTTTTATATAGACTTGTATAATTTACAAAGCACTTTTGCCTGTATTAACTGTACCTGGATCACAGACAGACAGATTTCTTCAAAAGTAAAGTCCATCAGTATATTAAAGAACTGATGGATTTTTCTAGGTAATTAGTACTACCAAATAAAGGTTACTACTTACTCAGAATCTATTCAGTGAACTGCAATATGTTTATCTTATTTAACCTGAATAACAGTCTTCAAAGGTAGCTAACATCATTCCCATTTTACTGAAAAGGAGACTGAGACTCAGAAGTCATATATTGTTCAAGATAATTAAGGAATTCAAACCCAGGGTCACCTATTGCCATATCCTAGGTTCATTACACTCTACCACGTTACATTCCTTCAACGCAAATTGTCAGGAAATTTGTGAAAGACTTTGAAGGGAGGAAAAAAGGTAAAGAAAAAGGATCCCCAAATGTCCCGTCAACTGCACCCTTCTTAGTTATCTTCCTTTTCACTGTTTCAGAGCTACTTTACAGCTCTGCAAATTACAGAAAGCTAATAATAATGCAAATGATTCTTGTCCACAGAGTTGCAAATTACTTGCGTCTCGTGGAATGCAATCTATAATTGCCCGGAGGATAGACTGCACTTGTGTCTACTCGTAAGTTCATTTCAGCATTCCCTCTCTGCATGAAGATGTGTGTATTCACTTGAATTCTCCTTTGAACCAGCTGAAGTATCTTATGGGTTTAATGATTAATGAAGGAGTTCAATATTTCCTTGACATGTGTTTATTTTATATTAGCAAGGCAATCATGATTTTACCCTTAAAGATTATCTTTTTTTTTTTTTGAGGGGGGTGTGGCAGGAAGGAGAGAGGGAGAGGGAGAGTGAGAATCTTAAGCAGGCTCCAGCTTCCCGCTGAGCCCAACAGGGGGCTCAATCTCAGGACCCTGAGATCACAACCTGAGCTGAAATCAGGAGTCGGACTCTTAAATCGATTAAACCACTCAGATGCCCCAGGATTTTTTTTTTTTTTTGTATGTGCATCAGTAGAATCAAAAACAAGGCCAGTATTATTTCCTTCTCATGGTTTCTGTTTCGTAACTCAGGGACCTACAATATCAGCATACAAATCACTGTAGAAGTTCTGATCACTCTGGACTTTCCCTAAATCTCACTTTTGAGATGGATGGTTGAGATGGTCCTTCTCTCAATGCTTTCTCCAGGGCTACCACTACATTACTTCTATTCTCCCCGAAACATTTTTCTCTTTTTCTGCAAAATTAAGATTCTCTGCTTATTGATACTTTAGAAGCAAGGTGTTATGAGAATGGGAATGTACAATCAGAGGCTAATAAAGAATTCCAGAATTGAATTTGCCTGCGGTACTTTTCACACCTAATGTATGACAGATTATTATGTGTTTTGTGGATTTTTCAGGATACTAGTTTCTTCTCCTGCCTCAGGCTCATCATTAGGCATTTATAGTTTTATTTTCCTCTGATGAGGCAGGGATACTTAAGAGAGATGTCTTTCTCTGGATGAGAAGTAATGTCAAAGAACTTTTGGTAGAAGAGAAAGTTGAAATTATTTATCAAACTGTAATTTTAAGAGTCATGAAATTTCAGAGAAAAAAGATCTTCGACATAAACCATCCAAACCCGTCATGTAACACAAGTGGAAACTGAGTTCCAGAGAAATTAAATGACTTGGTCCCAGTAACACAGCTGACTGGTGACCTTGCTAGAAATAGGACTGCACCCTCATTTCCAGTTCAATTCTTTTTCCGTAACACACAGCATTTCAATGACCTTGCCCTTCAAGAATTCCAGTTAGCACAGTAGTTAAGAAATAACTATAGGATGCATTATTTTCCTGAACTTCTCTCATCTTATGGAATCATGCAGTTTATGAAAGCTTATTGTTTTACTAATTTGAAGGAAAAATCAAGGGCAAGGTCAATGGTAACAAATTTGCACTTAAATTACCACTTGCAAAAATAAATTTTAATACCCGATTTTCACTGTTGTTCTCACTAGCTGGACTAGGTCATATGACGGCCACACATCCCATCTCCATTTATGAAAGCCCTCCGGGTTTTTCTCTTAGCTTGCTGAAGTTAGGCAAGCCTGGCTAATTGATGCCGAAAACATATTTGCCTACTTAATTCAATAGTTAATGACTAAGAAAACAGTCCATTATTAAGAGCCCTGCATTTACTATCTCTCATTTGCATTCAAATTATTTTTTTAAGTTGAAAAATAAGTTTGAGGGGGAAAGTGAATGAACGCCTGGCCTCCTTTTTAGAAAACCTTAAGCCTAGAGGATCCCTTGGATTTTCAGGCATGATAAAGAGAAACAGGTACTGCCTAATGCAGCCATCTGGACCCAAATGGTCCCAGTTAGGGGAAGAGACATGTATAATTAGAAACAGTCCATGCAGAACAGTGTGAACCTTATCAGTAGCAACGACCTGAAAGATGTGTGCTTCTCTCATGTCTGATCAGGAAGCTATGATCCACTATCCGGGGTCTGGACGTTTAGGTGGCCCCATTCCTACTCCCTGGTTTGCGCACAGAACTGCTAACCACACAAGGCAATCTACATGCTTCCTGGTTTCCCATCTAACGGTGTGTGAAGACAGGAAGTACCTGCTTCTGTTAAGAGATCTCTCCCGGGCATCACTCACTGAATGACCTGAGTAATCTGGAACCCCTCGGGACGGTGTTGGGTGAAAGTCTGTTTGATACATCCACTGAACTCAGTAGTAAAGCCCTTGTCTTCTGATTTTTAATCCCGCAAGAGTAATGGGTGATTAGTTAGATAATATCTGTGCCTACGTGTGAAACAACCGCACTACGTTGCTAGGGAAGAGGCAGGTGATGGATGACCTAAATTAAAGGTAACTCGAACACATTTATGTCATCTACCACACACTCAGCCCAGAGTGGGAGGAACCTCAGTCATTTGTGTCCTGGTTGCAGACTCATGCACAGAGATGCCTGGTGTCATTTGGGAGTGAGCCTCACACTGGGAAGCCATGCTGTTCACGGGGGCAGGTCTGTGCCCCAAGCCATAGGCGGATGCCTGTATCCTGCTGCTGACATATGGTGCCCCGTCATTAGCCATATGGCAGAAATGCTGGAAAAGACCTGAGCACACATGAATTATCTAACCTGGGCTGTGGGAGGCTGTTAGGAGAGGCTCGGTGGGGATCAAATATGGTGTGTGGCTGTGGAAGGCTGAATAGGAATGTAAAGTGTTACAGATGGGGACCCGTGGTCAGCATGGACGAGTCCTTGTTATCAGCATCACCTCAACTACCCTCCACCTCTACTTATGTGTTGGAAGACAGTTCCAATGTCACAAGCTTCCCTCTGTGCCCAAAGGAAATATCAGGGGTTCAGAAGAAGAAAAACTTGCTATACCTAAAAAAAAGAATATTTCCCAAGATAGTCTTATGGCACAAACTATTTCTCTTGACATTTTTTTTTAATAGGGAAGGTTTGTTTAGAGTCAGAGTTGAATACATGTTGCTTAACCAGCCTTAGAAAGTTCAGAGTATCTCTAGTACTTTTGAATTGTACACAAAATGGTGCATGTAGGAATTCATGCTCATTCTTCCGGGAAGAGAGTATATCTCTTGTCAAAGAACTTCAAAGGATCTGCAATGCCCAAAATGTTTTGTAGCCACTGGTATAAGCCCAGGGGAACCCAGCCTTTCTAATCATGGCAGAAAGTATCCTGAAGGATCACTACATGAAGTAGACATCATGTAACTTATGGCCTTGTGTTTTGCCTGGACCTTGGGTACCTATATCTCCCCTCAGCTGCCCGAGGGCACACTGCCTGTCCCGTTCCAGAGACAAGTAACTAGATCATCTCAGGTCCCTTGGACCAGCTCCTGCCAAAGCCCTTACCCAGCATCAGCCCTGTGAGCTAGCACCCTACATGACTCCCCTTTCATAAAGTCACACTAGGGCAGAAAGCAAATGAACCACATTGATGGAAGGACAAGAGCAGATGTCCAAACATAGCAGTGGCATCATCTCATGAGGGACAAGGAGAACACAGTGGATAAGAAATGACCTGAGTTCTATCTACATTCTGCACTGGCCAGCCATAATATTGAGTAATTCACCTTCATGCCTTTATTTCAGTTTCCCAATCTGCAGAATGGGGAAGCTGGACTGCATTCCTGACGCCTCCCTCGCTGAGGACATGACAGACTGGATACAAACTCCCTGGAGTGGCTCTCTACAGAGAGGTTATGGGAGAGAAGTGGTCTGTTATGAGGAGCTAGTTCATTTTTTCTATCTTAAACACCAAGCTATATATTTTAAGACATGTTGGATTTTGCAACCCATAGAAGAATTAAAAGCAAATGAACACATCCAAGGGGAAACCATCTCTTGTGCGTAGCATCGAGATGTCAGTGATAGGTTAATGTGCTAGTTAAGGCTGAAAGTCGAAGATCACATATTTCTGATTATAATGGGGGTGCCTGCTCTATGGTTTCCGATTTGGAAATATTGTTCATAAATCTCTCTTCCCACCTCCAACCTCCAGTTCTGCTCTTAGCAGATAATACATATTTAGATTTTTGACCCTTGGCATCCAATCCCTAAGGGGCCTAAATTGCTAGTTTGGCATATTGGTGTTCTTACTTAGGTCTGCTGACTTTTTCATTCCAGTCTCCAGAGGAGGCATCTGAGTCCTTCCATCCACCCTGGACCCCATCCATCTCATCTCCTCCCCTTTCTTGGATGTCCCACGGCCAACAGTCTCTGCCACCCTCATAGCCACTTCTTCCTGCTGGGCGCTCTGGTCTTACCTTCCTCACAGGCTTTGTCCTCGCCCTTCAAATCTCAGATCTTCCCTACCTTAAACATTAAGCCAGTTTTCTCTGCTCCATTTGCCCTTTTAGTCACCTTTTAATTTTCTCCTCCCCCCAATTCCCAAATCCTTGGAGTAAGTAGCTTACATCTGCTGTTTCTACTTCCTTTGCTTTCTTACCTCTGCAGTCTGGACATTCATAAGCTGCCCTGGAGCGCTTTCTTGAAGACAGCTTTCCGTGTTCGCCTTCTCTTTGTCTCTGGCATTTGATAGAACTGTAGGACAGAGACAGTGCCTCCTGCCACCGACCACCAGTACCCAGCATGGATGGTGGCTCGTAAGTGGCTGGGCAGACCTCTGGTAAACACTGATGCTCTGTCCCTTCTTCCTAACCAGCACTTCTCATCCACCCATTCTCCCGCATGCCATGTGCCTCATCGTCACTTCTGATCCATCCCGCAGAGCATTTTATCACTTCCATCTTCCTTAGGACTTGCCAGCCGTTCCTCGGGGACTGGTGATCCAAACTCAATCTCTTCAACTGGTACTTTAAAAATTGCTTAAAAAGAGTCATAGAAGCACTAATAAAACACATAAAGAGAACAAAAATGTATCTGGAGAAAGAAAAGTCTCTCTCCCAGCCCACTCTCCCAGTTTTCTTTCCCAGAAACAATCACTGTTAGCAGTTTCTTATATATCCTGGCGGAGAGATTCCATGCCATACAAGTGCTTCCTGACAGGACTACAGCTCACCACTGTGCTGGGGGCTCTGTCTGGACTTTTCTGTTTACTTGCTGGACATTTCTCCCAGAGTTGGGCTCTATCACACACACTCCCCATTACCGGTTTGTGATTTGCTTCACCCCACATGAATCTGAGACTATCCTTGCCCTTACTAGATTGTCTGGGGCTTCTGGTGGCCTCCCTTGTGGCTACTGTGAGGGACTCCAGTAGTCCTTCCTGGTTAGTCCTCCAGCTTCAACCCCAGTAATTTTGACTTTGCTGTTTCTGCTAACCAGAAATTGAAGAAAGTTCTAACTTGTTTTGGGTCTGAACCATGGTTGGTTGCGCCACCTGTTGACCTGATTTGCCAGGAAATAAGAATGAAATGACCACATGCCTTTGCTTCTGAGCTCTTGCTTCGTTGCCTGGCCTTATTCCTAAGTCCAGGTATGACCCCTCTTTTTTGTTTTTAATTAATTAGTTTATTTAGACAGTGCCAGCAGAGGGAGGGGCAGAAGCAGAAGGAGAGAGAGAATTCCAAGCAGACTCCACGTTCAGCATGGAGCCCGATGCGGGGCTTGACCTCATGACCCATGAGATTGTGACCTGCACCGAAATCAGAAGTTGGACGCTTCACCAACTGAGGCACCTAGGGACCCAAAACCCTCTTCTAACGCCCTGGAATGATTCAAGAAAGAACTTGAAGTTTTCCACATCTACTCTTAAATCCTGGGCACATGAATAGTGATAACATCTGGGTGCAGAAAGCTTAGTACCATTGAGGCCAGAGAGTGTTTCCTGCTAAATCTGGGGAGAACAGCCCCTCTGGGAGGCACTCTCTGGTTCTGCATCTGACTAAGCAGTAATGACAGCCTTGCATTTGGAAAATATCCCTGCAATGACATCAGAAGCCTTAAAAACTGCCTTTGGGGAACATATAAATTACTGTTGTAGTTAGATGCACCGTACCTTAAGTACAGATAGGAAGACTTTTTTGTTCTTTTAAAATCCACCTAATGAACAGCAGGCCTGGAATGGCACTTGCTGAGGAAATGCTACATTAGTGACACTTGGCATCATTTTAAATATGGACTTGGGGGTAAATTTTGATCTGTTCAACTGTGATTTATTATAGATAATGTCAGGAGAGTGATTACCCCAACCTGGGGTTTCTCACTGTGAGATTATCTTAGTCTAGGGTTTCTCAAATATATATGAGAAAAGCTGGAGATAAGCCACTTCTCTTTTATGCATAGTCACAATACACATTAGCCTATTGAAGACTCTAAGAAGTCCCAGAGTGAAATAACTTCTAAACTCTTTTACTAACCTAAACTTATTGGCAATAAAACCCTTTATGCACAATGCCTATTCACAGCCTAGAGAACTATGGTTCAGAGGACACGTACTGGATAATAACGCTGTTTCAGTTTACCCATGCAAGTTAAGCAATTTATTTATAAAGAAATAATTGGTTCCCCTAAATACTTCATGTATTCATTATACAGTAGTTTCCCCACTTATCATAGGGGATACATTCCAACAGCCCCAGTGGATCCCTGAAATCACAGATGGTACCAAACCCTATATATGTTGGTTTTTTTCCCATACATACATACCTATGCTAAAGTTTAATATAGAAATTAGGCACAATAAGAGATTAGCAAGAATAACAAAATAAAACAATTACAACAATATTCTGTTGATATGGAATGATAAAGTGCCGATGTGATGACATGAAGTGAGGTGAATGAAATCGGCATTGTGCTGGAGGGGTAGGTAGGCTGTTATTGACCTTCTGATGATATGTCAGGGGGATTGTCTGCTTTTACACCACAGCTGACCATAGGTCATCAAGACCACAGAAGACAGAACCACAGATAAGGGGAGACTACTGTATTACAAGCCAATAGTGTAATATGCCATTATATTATAAACCAATGACACACAATATAATAAATAGATGAAATGTTTAGGGGGGACCAATCATAGTAAAGCTATTATCTATAATTGAATATTTACATTCACATCTTTAAAAAGCTAGTTACTAAAAAATAAATTTTTAAAAAAAGATTTTATTTATTTGAGATAGAATGAGAGTGAGAGAGAGTGAGAGAGAGAACATGAACGGGAGAGGGGGAGTGGCAGAGGAAGAAGCTGGCTTTCCACTGAATAGGGAGCCCAACTTGGGGTTCAATCCCAGGACCCCAGGATCATGACCTGAGCCAAAGGCAGATGCTTAACTGACTGAGCCACCCAGGCACCCCCAAAATACATCGCTTCATAAGTTAAAGTTCTGTTAGCTGGTGCCCTCCAGTCCTTATTTTCCAGTGGCTCTTCCCCTGGTAGCCTCTTCAGAAACTTCTGACAGAAACCTGAGGGTCAGCTATTGGTCACTGACATTTTCTCCTTATAATTTACTCAAAGAGGTATCAACCTAATTAAGCCAAAAGACTCTTTGTCACAATCATCTTCACACGATGGGTGGTCCAAGCTATCTCTCCCTCACAGGTTCCTTCAAAATCCTATTAGGGACATGCAGGTGGCACAGTTGGTTAAGTGTCCGACTCTTGGCTGCAGCTCAGGTCGTGATCTCAGGGTTGCAAGATCAAGCCCCTCATAGGGTTCTGTGCTGAGCTCAGAGTCTGCTTGAGATTCTCTCTCTCTCTGCCCTTCTAACTCATGCTCTCTCTCTCTCAAATAAATACGTCTTTTAAAAAATGCTATTAATCTCTCAGAAGTTCTAGGTCAGAGTGTTGTCTTCCTGCCACACATTGAGCTCTAGGGAAAAAAAGCCTGAGCTCTGCCCCTGATGTACTTAAATACAAATGAATACAACACACTCTGATCACTTCCAGATAAATATTTACATATAAATATTTACTGATATAGTAGAAAGAGAATACTTAAGTCTGAGAGCATGTGGAGTGAATAACCAAAAAGGTTGGTGTTATGCAGGGAATATTCTTACTCCTTTTTTTAAGAAAGAGGAAACTGAAGCAGGGAGGTTGGAAAATATCCAGGTAAAAAGATGGGACTCTGGCTGCCTTTGGGGTCAAATACCTGCTGTTACTTGACTCTGTTCTCCGGTGTGTTTTGCTTCAATTTTCAGGAGAGTCTGATGGGTGAACTCCCCTGCTTGGAGCTGATTGGATCTTGTGTCAGCCCCTCTTACTGAATTAACTATGGTTGGAGGGGGCAGTCAGGACCATAAAGGACAAACCTGGGTGACCATGCCTACCTCTTCAGCAAATGCTTTGAGTTCCCACCAAAAGAGAATTCTTTATGGCTTTCTGAAAAGATGGTACAGGCCGAATAGGCTTGCTCAAATTTTTTTTAAAAAAGACTTTCTGTATTCATTAGGAGAGAGTGAGTGAATGAGTGAGAGAGAGAGCATGGGTGGGAGAGGAGCAGAGCGAGAGAGAGAAGCAGACTCCTGCCAAGTGGGGAGCCCGATGCAGGGCTCTATCCTGGGACTCTGGGACCATGACCCGAGCCCAAGGCAGATGCTCAACCAACTGAGCCACCCAGACACCCCTAGCCCTGCTCAAATCTATCTGCCATTCTTATAAGTTCGATTTTCCTAAGCTTGTCCACAGCTCTACTTTTCAGGCAAGAATACAAGAGATGGGTCTTAAATATGGAAGAGTGTGATACCTTTTCTGAGCACAAGAGGAATTTTTTTTTTTAATGGGTTCTAAAATTTTTTTGTTTGTTGTTGAAACTGATCACTTTTCTCCTAATAGCCAATATTTTAATCTGAGAATAATTCTATTTCCCCCATTTTCTCAATCACTTGAATTCTGTTAACTTTGCAAAATGATTAGAAAGTACTAAAGATAAAGCATGAAAAAAATCTGCTGACATTATCCAAATACTTTGTAAAAGATTATTTGTAGACCACCCAAAAATGAGGTTATATAGGAAAACAAGGAGGAATAAAGACTAAAATATGATAAATTGAGTGTATTAATTAGAACCCCTGGTTGCACCGACAGAAAACCAAATAAAATTGACTTAGATGAGCAGTAGAATGTATTAAAAATATACTGGATATCTCAAAGAAAATAAGGATGCAAATCAGGAATAGTCAGAACCTAGGGTTTGAACATAATCAGAACTCTCTGATGCTCTGGCTGCTCTGTCCTTTGGTCAGAAGTCCACTTCTAGACTAACTGAGACGACCAGCTGTGTCGAAGAACTGTATGTATGGAGCGGGGAGAGTGAATGGGAAGACGGTACTGTTTTCACAAGAAGTAAAAAGAGTATTTGACAAAACAGAGATGTCTATCTTTTTGAAAAAATAGAGAAGCAAGATAGCAAGAGAAAATAGTTTGTCAAGTTCTTGAATATTTAGAAATAATCGAGGTCAGTTTTAAGCGTTACGTACTCTCCTCCATTTTAAGGAAAAACTCCTTCATTCAGGGATATAATTTGAAAGGCATACCAACAAATGGCAAGCTTTCTGTTGTGCAATAGACAGGTTTATTGTGCCCTTGGTCCATTGTGCAATGCTTAATTACCGATATTTATTGTGCCTGCATTATACACAAAGTACTATTTTAGGTATGGGGTGGGAGTTACAAAGATGATAGGTCCCGCCCCCAAGGAGTTTACAGTTTAGTAATCTGTAGAAGGAAAAGGAACTATAATGACTATGTTAACCTAACATAAGGACTGATCACTTGTTAAAAAGACAAATCCTGAATGCCTATTCCATCATTTCCTCTAAAAAAGAATTTGTGGTCTTTAAAAAAAAAAAGTCGTGCTCTATATGATGCATCATCACTATTTGTGGTGTGAACTGAATTTGCAATCTGCTAGATGTCCTCCATCATACCTTGCAAACTGAGCACAGAGACTACCACCTGGTTTTAGCAGAAGATATTAATTGAAAATTTTTTCTGTGTCTGTTTCTCACTCACCTTTTGGGGAAAGACTAGTGAGGAAAGGGGAAAAGAGGTTAGTTTTTATAAGTGTTGTAAGTGTGCTTTTATATATTATTATTGTTACTATTTTCAAGCCTGGTTTTTAAGTCTGGGAGATTGGAGGGAAAAGAGCTTGGGGAGAGAGGAGGTTTGGGGGGAGATGCCAGCAGGTGGCGCTTGTCTCCCCCAACGAGATTAGAATATTTTACTCAGCCTAGAATCCTGTAGGAATTAAGGGCGACAGTGCCTGCAGTCAACGCAAGTGGCAGAGATCGTGTCGTACTTTAGTGCCGAATACATGAAGTCACCAGTTACAGCCTGTTGCCCAGGCTATCATCTCTGCACTACCATTTAAAAGACCGACTCCTCTATCAGCAGGGTTGTGGTATCTTCCTCCATGTATCCTCATCTCTCCCAGCCAAGTGACCCAGCTCACAGTGACCGTCAAGACGGTTATCTCGCAGAAATGAAGGCCCTAGAGAGCTGGAGCTGCAACTTCAGAAAGCAGTGGGTTTTATCAGTCTTCAGCTGGTCTGCCCTAAGCTGTCAGATGCTCTGTCCTCACGTCTGGGCGGAACGTAAATTTGCTTACCCATCAGTCCCCATGTCCACTGGGGGCAAGAAGAAGCCGCACGAGGACACTTTGACGGTGCCTGTGTGCAGGATCAGAATGTCCTGAGTTACTGGCTAGCTCGGGGTCGCTGGTTTTCTTAGCTCTCTCTGCACCACTCAACTTCAGGGTTCAGTCAGCCATAGCCAGCCCCTCTCCCTCATGTGACAGTGGATTCTGTCCACCATCAAAACTCCCCTCACTGTGAAAGTCCTTGCTTTCTGTGTTTGTAGTTTCCCCCCACCGCTTAGAATACCTTCTGTGCTACTCCTAGTTGTCTCTTCGCCCTGGGGTCCAGCCCGGGACTACACAGAAAGGAGGGCAACCCTACAGTCTGAGGGCTACAAGTTTGCATCCAGCTCCGCCTCTGACTACATGGGTGACCTTACGCAAGGTTTTTTGTTTTCTGGTTTTTGTTTTTTTAACTTACTCTGTAGTCAGGAGAAACAGTTTTTCCACTCATGGAATCCCTGGATTAATGAGATAATTAATGTAGCCTATTTAGACCACCACTGGCTCATTATAGGCGCCCAAATGCCAGGGGTCTGACCCCGAAGTGAAAAACTGCCTCTTGGGGAACTGTGGGTCAAAGAGCCAATATAGTTCGCAGAATTGAGATAACCTCCCACCTCCTCATGATCTCACTGTATTTCAAACCCCAGCTATTGCCTCGCTGGCGTCTTCTCAGACCCTCTAAAACCTCTTGTTCCCCCAAATACCCTAGGAAGCAAAAGAAACCTAAAGGCGTTCGGCGTTTACACGAAGGTCGCCCGGGTAAGGGGTCTGGCCCCCTGACGTACCCCAGACTGCCGACCGCCGGGCGGAGCGCCGCGAAGCCGTGGGGGCCGGCCCGGCTCCGCGCGGAGGAAGGCTCAGGGCTGGACTGACAGCTTGGGGTAGGAGGAGGAGAGAGCAGGCGGCGCGGCGGAGGAGGGGAGAGCAGCTGAGAGGAGGGAGCAAGGGCGGGAGGAGACACATGCGCGCTGCCTGCCGCCGCCGCCGCCGCAGTCCTTAGCTTCCCGGGGACAGGAAACCTTCGAGACCGAGCTGCCACTGCCGCCTCCCCGACTGCCCCCTATTCCGCGCGCCTGCCACACCCTCCTCCCCTTCTTCCAGGATCTTCCGGTGGGGCACTGCAGGGACTCGGCCCGAGCAGCAGTCTCCCCCTCCCGGGGGAAAGCTGTGACCCCCCCGCAGGAGCGGCGGGGCGGGGTGGGGGGGGCCCGGGAGAAGATGGCGACGCCGGGAAGCGAACCCCAACCTTTCGTCCCTGCCCTCTCGGTGGCTACTCTGCACCCACATCATCATCCCCACCACCACCACCACCACCATCAGCACCACGGAGGAACCGGAGCCACCAGCGGGGTCGGGGGAGGCGGCGGCGGCGGCGGCGGCGGCGGCAGCGGGGGCTTCAACCTGCCCTTGAACCGGGGGCTGGAGCGCGCGCTGGAGGAAGCGGCCAATTCCGGGGGGTTGAACCTCAGCGCCAGGAAATTAAAGGAATTTCCCAGGACTGCGGCCCCCGGGCACGACCTCTCGGACACGGTGCAAGCAGGTGAGAAAGGGCCGAGGGTCAGGCAGTGGGCGTGGGTGACTGGCTGTCGCGCCTTCCCCTCGCCGCGGCCAGTCTGAGATCTGGCCTCGCTGGGGGTCCTCTGGCCGGTGCTCTCCACAGTAAGGAACACGCGTGGGCGCGGGAGAGGCGGGCCCTGCCGAGGGCAAGGTGGCCCCCGCCTGGCCGGGCGTCCGGCAGCGCAGCGCCCAGAGAATTGGGGTGCTCCCGGCCGCTGCGTCCGCGAGCGCGCGGGTCTCCGGCTCCCCCACTCTGCGGCGGCCGCGCCGGGAGTCGCGGGCGCGCAGTGGAAGTGGGAGGTTTTGGGCGGCTGCGTTGGCTCCCCGAGCTCCGCGCAGAGGCCGGAGAAGCCGAGCGCCGGGGTCGGTGCTTCCGACCAGGGCAAGCCCGGTTCGCGCCAGGCGTTGCCGGTCCGGACGGGGAAACCGAGACAAAGGTGGCGCGCCCGGGGCCGACCCGAGGGCAGCGGCGCGGTGCCGCTAGGCCCCCTCGCGACATCCCCGAGCGGTGGGGCAAGTTGGTGCCGACTGCGAGGAGGTGCCAGGCTTCCTCTTCCTGCGCCTGTGCGAGGGAAGAGCCGCTGCTGTTGTCGCCAGTCCGAATGAGCAGCCGCTTTGCCGGCGGTAGGCTTGGCTCCCGCGTTCATTGCCTTTAGCTAACCGCCCACACGGTTTGGTCCTACCGCCGAGGCTCCCTGGTTCTCAGTAACCCGATCTTTGCGGGGGCCCAGGAGCGGACGGCAGGGCATATTAAAAGAAAAGTAATTAAAGTGAGCCGGTTTTCCTGTGTGAACCTGACAAGTTGTAACTCGCGCCAATGAGCAGCCAGCTCTTTCAAGTTATGTCATGTATTGACATATTTCTGAGACGTCTGCTTTCTCTTTGGTAGTTAGAGTTACTGGAGCGGGATCTATAAACAGGAAGGAGGGTGGTGGAACTAGATTCTTGGGATCCCTTCAGAACAGCCTTGGTTTCCGACCATCCGGTTCAGCTCCCCGGGGGAGGGTTTGTATTTTGGCAAGCGCCCAACATTTCCCAGCGCAGTGGGTGCCCCATTTTGGAACCACTGCCCAGACCTCGGGGCTGTCATCACCTTATGGGCTGAGTGTCAGACCCCTTGGATACTGGATGGCTCAACTCTCAGCTCCAGATCTCCCAGTTTTTTTCGGGAGGGAAGAGAGGGGGTTGGGCGAGGGCTCAAGGGTTTTGGAGCTAGGTTTGCAGTGATTTTTGTTTTCCGCTTCAACTTAGTAAACATTTATTGAGCGTCTTAATGAGTATTTAGAAAGAATTCCAAGTTCGCTGGAGGCAAAAAGGGCTCTTTAGGGTCATTAAACTTGGTGATTTGGATTAGGGATAGTCAGGAATCGGCAAAAAAGAGGGAATTTCCAGAGTTGAGCTCTCAGCAGCTGGGGAGTCTCTCGATAGGACCTCTTAGTTAAATTTTCTCAAGTGGAAGTCATTCCAAGAATTGCCTGAATCATTAACTTAAAAAAAATCTGTTGTTAAGTTCTACTTCCCTTTTGCCATAGAGTATACTAGGGACTATGGAAGGGTTGGATATGACTGCGGAAAACGGAGCTGGCTCATGCCAGTATTATGTGTTTGTACAGTCCGTGCGGGGGTTTGAAAGTTGTTGGTACACTTCAGTTATGCAGATGTTTAGTCCCAAGTTTGAGTGAACTTGATGTGTCTGCTGTGTTGGCATTTCTTTGAGACCTGTGCTTTTAAACGCAGGGACCACCTTTTTCAGCTAAGACCTTGCCATGTGAAGGAAATGCTCCACAATATTCCTTTTCTCCTCTCTTGCTTGCTTGTGGTGAACTTAGGTTGTGAGTTTTGCCAGCTTTTAATTATGACCCTTCCTTGCACATGTTTAATGTTCAGAAAATTCTAGCTAGTTAAAACTCAGAGTCTTAACATGAATTTCCCAACAAAAAATGCAATGTTATTTATGGGATAGGGAATGTCACCATTTGTAGAAATGTAGGACAACCTGGAAAAGATAAAGTGTGTTCAAAGTAGCCAGCTATTTCTTGTGAAATGTGAGTTCCCTGATGTATTCAAGGGTTGCTTCTGCAAAACATCTTTGCCTCAGGTCAAATCTGGCTGTAAACCAAATGTATTCTGCCCTTTGTTCTAAAGAAATATTTACTTATCACTGTTCTTTATTTGGAGGAGCAAAAATCAAAATAAAGCAAGAGTCGAATCACCCCCAGTTCGCACAGTATTGACATTTCCTGCTTATGAAGAGTTCTAGCAAAGTGGAGAATATAAGGAGTAAGACATACAATAAAGATAGTGGTTTCTCCTGTTTAATATTTAATTTACAGAAAAGCTCTTAAAATCAGAACGGCACATGAAGATTCCTAAAGACCTAAGGTGTAAAGTGTACTTTTTCATAAATTTTGTAAAACAAGGAGTGACATAGAAAGCTTTTTCTCCCTGTCCAGTTGTATAATACAGGCCATTTGGTTTATTCCCTGTAAAAGTAACTCTTCTGGTAGCCACCAAGCAGATCTGCATTCTTGGACAATGTAACCTATCTGAACAGAGTTGAAAACTGAGATGTCAATGCAGGAACATAGAGGCCGTGGGCCGCTTAGTAGATGTTTAAGCTCTGTCACTGAAGTGCATACATAATTTTCATGGGAAAAAAACTCTCAAGCCTTCACTCAGGCTCAAAGCCTATTGATTTGCTCATGTCTGAGTCAAAATAATCTTGCTGTCATGGTGCAGTCTTTTTGCAGGTGAGAAGGTTCAGAAAGAAAGGCTGACCTATGCAGGTGTGGTGGCACAGGTGACGCTGAATGGGAGAAGTATGAACAAAAGAACCATGATTAGCCCTTGGTGTGTGCACTTTGCAGTGTGCCAAGTACTTTATCGGCATTATCCTGCTCAGTCCTCACTGGAAGCCTGTTTATATCCTCATTTAAGGTTGGGAGATTGCAGTTGAGAGAAGTCAGGTAATATGCTGACTACTTAGATCGTACCCCTACTTAGGTGGTGAGCCAGTGATTGGGCCCTGACAGTTTCACTTTGGCTTTTATATTCTTTTTTTTTTTAAATTTTATTTATTTATTTGACAGAGATAGAGACAGCCAGCGAGAGAGGGAACACAAGCAGGGGGAGCGGGAGAGGAAGAAGCAGGCCCACCATAGCGGAGGAGCCTGATGTGGGGCTCGATCCCATGACGCCGGGATCACGCCCTGAGCCGAAGGTAGACGCCTAACCGCTATGCCACCCAGGCGCCCCTGGCTTTTATATTCTTGACCACTTTCCTGTGAAGCAGAGAAGAGGTGGAGAGAAGCAGAATCTGGGAGGCTGTTTGGGGATTCATTCAGCCAGCATTCATTCTATAAGAACTTGCCAAGCCCCGCTAAATGCCAGGCACTGTCTTAGGCACCAGGGACCATCAGAGAATCCCTATATCCCTTCATACAAAGTTTCCATTCTATTTGGAGGGGGATGGGGAGAGAGTAGGAAATTGATTTTGCAGAATGAGTTGGAAGATTTACAGTATAAATATAATACCTTGTTTTAGAAAGACACATGCTGCCTTGAATTAAGGTGACTTAAAGAGGCCTTTAACACGAGCACAAAGGATGTCTAGTAAGAAATAGAAACTGAAGCATAAAATTGGGCCTGATAAATATAAGAAGTACACACATGCATCAGGAAAGCAAAACTTTTTTTCCCTGGTGCTGATTTATTAAGTGTGTCGTTTTGGGATGAAGAAGTTCAAGATGGTGTGGAATATGACTGAGAAAAAGCAAATCGAAAAGAGTAGATAGACTGGTGATGGGTAGTAAGGAGGGCACATATTGCATGGTGCACTGGGTGTTATACGCAACTAATGAATCATCGAACTTTACATCAGAAACCAGGGATGTACTGTATGGTGACTAACATAATATAATAAAAAAACGTTAAAATAAAAAAAAAAGAAAAAGTGTTTGTCTCAGATTGATTACAGGAGGTGCTAGAAAATAAAAGCCCTTGGACTTGATGCGCAGACGGTTGGTGAGAACTGGTCCCATTAAGAAAAGGGTGGAGGGGCGCCTGGGTGGCTCTGTTAGTTAAAGGTCTGCCTTCGGCTCCGGTCATGATCCCAGAATCCTGGGATTGAGCCCTGTGTTGGGCTTCCAGCTCAGCGGGGAGTCTTCTTGTCCCTCTGCCTCTCCCCCTCTCCGCCTGCTTGTTATCTTTCTATCAGTCTCTCTCTCTTTCTCAAATAAATAAATAAAATCTTAAAAAAAAAAAGAGGGTGGAGTGTATCATGGCAGTATCTTTTTGAGGTGGCGGGAAGCAGGAAAGACTGTACAGGAAATGAAGAGCCTACCCAAGCAGGAATAAAGAAGCCTGGCATAAAAAAATGCTCACTATGGTCCCGCATGTGCCTGTGTGGAATGTATAGGAGATTGCAAGGTGAAGATAAGATAGGAATGCAGGAGAAGGTAAGTAATAGTTCAGGAAGTCACAAGAACTTCAAAGCGGGTCAAGGTGAGATGCTGAATCACATAGATAGACACTGTGAAATTCAGAAGAAAAGGTCTTTTCAGTTAAGCTGGTTAGGAAAGACTTTCATAGCATAGGCATGATTTGGGTGAGATTTTATAGAATGGATTAGTTTTGGATAGAAGTGCCCATGAACATTCTGTGGTTGGAAAGAGGTTTCTGAGATGTAGAGTGAGAACCTCATGGCCTGAGATCTGTGAATAAAACAGAAAGAGAGGCATTTAGGCCTGTGCCTTTGTTCATGGCCTCCCTGCCCACTATCACCATGTAATGACATCACAGAGAGCAGGCTCTTAGGACCTTTTATTTGAAGACTCTGGAGATGGCTGAGGCCTGGGATTTGTCAGCCTGTGGGACTAACACCCTGGTCTGTCTGAGCTAGCTCTCTCAAATGTCTATAAGGATTCAAAGAATCTTCTTGGGAGATTTGTGGGCAGGCTTATCTGCTGAATGCTGACTTCCCACTCCCATCCTATAGCAACTGAATCTTTGGGATATTGGGATATTAAGTCATACAGGACTTGATAAAGTAATTTATGTGTTCTCAAAAACATGTTCTGTTCCATTAATTTGGCCACAGAAAGTTTTCATTACAAATGTGATGAAACTTTTGAAATCTTGTGGCTTCTTAAAACTTAACGTTCTTTTACAGTGATATTTAGTTTCAGATTATTTTTCTGCTATTGAATTTATTAGTTACTGCCATACCTATCATTTAGTGTGGTCGTCGCTATCATATAAACGTCTATATTTATGACATGTATCTTTAATACTTTTCCATTCATAAATGATCAGTCATAGCTTTCCTTCCTATTATTTTTTTTTCTTCTGTTGACCAATTCCTTGCTTGTTAAGGTATAGAGGACTTCTAATGGTGAAAGCTTTTAGAACATTGAAAACTCAGTATATGTGGTAGCTCGGATCCTGTGCAGATGTGTTGGTTGATGTGTCTGTATATGGCAGAAACCGTCTCCACAAACACACTGCTATTCTCAGTGCTTGCATTATAGGCCGCTCTTCATTGAAGAGGCAGGAGCACACTAATCAAGTTTCTAGAATAATAGCATACAATTATAGGCCACAAAACCTCCGGGAATTTTTGGCCTGTGATGGTTTATAAAGAAACAGCCCAGGGTTTGACCTTCATCATCAAAATGATTCTACTGGATAGTTTGTCAGTCACTGCGACATCTTACTTGATTTTGCTGAGTGTGGGTCATTAGGCCAAATTGGGCATATCCCACCATTTAAAATTTTTTTATTTAAAATGGTGACTAAAAAAAAAAAAATTTTTTTTTGAGTTCCATTGCAAACTTAAATTTTTTCACACTGTGCTTTAGTAACTCTGGTGGCAAGCGTTTAAAGGGTAGATACCTTTTGAAGTCTGTTAATCTTGATCCATTCACAGGTCAATTTCCTTTTACTCTTGTTCTTCTGGTATGTATGAAGACTTTTTCTATCCTGTTACTCAACTTCATCAAGAAGTTTTTTTTCCCTCTCTGTGTGTACTTTTCTATTTTTCCCTTTATATCTATCCGTATAAATATACATAAGTACAAAATATGCAAAATAGAGAAATACACATAAAAGTGTAGATAAGTAGGTGGATAGGTAGATGATAGATAGATGATAGATAGATAGATAGATGATAGATAGATAGATGATAGATAGATAGATGTTTTGTGTTTAAAGGGGCAGCACTGACTCTTTTAATCTCTCCCCAAAGTCACCCCCAGGTACTGTACAGATTATATTTCTCCAGAGACTGGGTAATTTAAATGATAGAAGTGCTATTAACTGTACTAAAGGTGGCTGTGGGTTATCAGTCAGGCCACATAACTTGAACTTTTGTCTAAGCCTCACAAAAACCTGTATGTGACACTACTTTCTAGATTTGGTTTAGTTTTTTGGAAAACTAGGGTTCTGCCTTAGAGAGACATCAAGGGAAACTGCCCTGGGCTTAGATTTGGTAAGGGATTAAGGTAATTTGGTGTAAATTGCGGTGATTATTTCAAATTATAGTACTATAATCTATCATAAAAGGTTTAAGGATATAAGGCACAAAACCCAACTATATTTACATATTTGATGCCTTTATTTATATGTAGCCTATAGGAAGCCTAGAGGCTTCTGTTACTGATGCTCCTGGTTTTTATTGCTGCTGTTTCATGAAAATTAATTCCAGAATTCGCAGTTACTGTGATATTTCAGAAAGGTTTTTTTTTTTTCTTTCTGTATGATGTGGATTGTTGAACCAAAGGGGGGGGAAGCAAGTAAGCAAAAAAAAAAAAGTCAGAATTCCAAGTAAGCCTTAGTTTAGGAAAACTAGGTCTATCCATAGAGACAGACTTGAAGTATGCCTGTATTTTCTTCATCTTAATTGAAGAGTTCAGAAGTATTGCGTCCATCTACTGTAGTAAGAAGTCATGCATTTGGAAACCATCTGTTCCCACAAAGTAATTCAAAAATAAAGTGAGATTGTTTACATGAACAGAAAGTTGACGAACTGTGAGAATTTGGCTTCTCTTGCTTACTCCAGCAATGCAGTAGGGGGGAAATGCTTTTATCATCAGATTGCTGTCTGTGTTCTTAGTTTTTCCCAACCATATCCCCCTTTACAGGCCACAAAGGAGGATATAGGTGGGGGGAAAACCCAGTTACAGAAGAACAATGTTTGATTTCCATAAGAAATGTTTTATGTTCTTGCATGATGAGAAATTACTGCTCCTGTGTTAATATGCTGTTGGTTTACGGGTCCCACAACTCTTCCAGGACATTTTTGTCACCAGCATCAGGCTCTATGGGTTTGGAATCTTCCTTGTTGTTGGCTTTTCTTCCTTAAGCTGTGTTTCCTCCGTCTTTTTGCTGGAGGGGGCCCTAAAACCTTGAGAGATTAACAGGGCCATGAGACTCCCCCACTCAGTGAGTCTTGAATTTCCTCTTCACTGTTATCCCCGATGGGCAGAAAGAGACCCCATCTTAGTTTTTTTAATTCTCTGGTTTCTTCCATGGCCTTGCTTTTGACAGCTGACCCCCGCAGTGCAAGACCCAGTGTTTTGCTACACAAGGTATTCCTCCAACCATGTTTGATGTGGATGCCGTCGCGTGTTAGGAACCGCATCAATATGTCTGACCTGGTTCCATCAGCTCTGATTCGACTCTCTTTATCTCCGCAGGCAACAGTGACATGTTCAAAGAAGGGCATCAGCTGCAGACTGTCTGACTTGGCTTTCCTCTACATTGCCTTCATTTCGCTTTTCCAGGTCATTTCCCTCACTTCCCCCTCCTGCCTGCCCCGTCAGAGTTTACTTCTCTCCCACTCTCATTTCGTCTAGTCCCCCCAACTTAAAACACACACCCTCCCCGCCAGCCCTCCCTGGGGATCTGAGCCCTGAATCATGCGTGGCCTCACGGTACCTTTGCAGTATTTCCCTATGGCATTTTTGGTTAATGATTACCTTTGGTACTTTCCCCATGTTTAGGCTGTTGCTGCCTTGACTGTCCTGGAAGGTCTGGCTAGGCAGGGTTTTCTTTATTTTTCTATGCGCCCTCCATGCCTCTCACAAACAGTGCGAGATCTCCATCAGTGTGACTGTGGTGTCTGCTCTTTCTTACTCACGGCCCACTGTGAGTCTCTGTACTTTTAATCCATAATCTCCAATCTAACCAGATAACTGAGACCCTGACCCTGTGGAGTGCAAATGACAGGTGCTCAGTAGGGCTATTGTGAAGACAGTGATTATAAAATGACACCAGAGCACTATCAGGTGGCCACATATTGCTCCTCGTGCTTTGTATGTAAACCTATGTATTAAATCTATGTCGTAGAGGTATCGCCTCATTTCGTTCTTGCCAAGTGTTCTGTTTTTTTTTTTCTTAAAGATTTTTTTTATTTATTTATTTGACAGAGATAGAGACAGCCAGCGAGAGAGGGAACACAAGCAGGGGGAGCGGGAGAGGAAGAAGCAGGCCCACCATAGCGGAGGAGCCTGATACAGGGCTCGATCCCATAACGCCGGGATCACGCCCTGAGCCGAAGGCAAATGCTTAACCGCTATGCCACCCAGGCGCCCCCAAGTGTTCTGTTTTAACCATAGTAGGAACTTGCTGACTCCGGACTCCTCTAGCTGTTATTTGGATCCCACCCAATGTCCCATATCTGGTTCAAGTTCATCTGCTTCGAAAGGCCTTTTTTGACTACTGTGGCTTGAAGAGGGAGTTTAGATATCTAGAAAGTATCTGTTCACATCTCTCCCTCATTTAAGAAGAGAGGACACTGAGGCCCAGGGAGCTTAAGCCACTTGACCAACATCACACAGCAGGGCGGTGGGTAGGCTCCTGAGCCAAGGCAGAGTCTCAGCCTCACACCAAAGGGCTGTTTCTGTGGAGCCAGGAGCCCTGGCGTGGATGGAAGACCTCCCTTCTTCCGTAGGGTTCTCAAGTCAGACTCTTCCAGACCAGCCACGTGGATGGTCCCTAAAAGAACAAAAAATACTGTGAAACCTTTAATAGCATATGGTTTAAAGCCAGGGAGTATAAGATATAAAACTAATAGTGGTTACAGATGAAATATGTGAGTTCAGGATTTTACTGCACGTGGTTTGGGGGACATGCATGGGCCCCAGGTGAACTGGATTCCAAATACTGAAAGGCAGGGGTGTGGGGCAGTCCCTGGCCTACAAACTGGAGACCCACAACAGTCTTTCATTGCAGTGTTTTTCTTGGAATACATTTTCCTGTGGAAATAAAGCAGTAAGTGGTGGTTTGCTTCTCCCGCCAACCCTCTATTTATCCCTGGCAGAGGTGGGCCTCCATATTAATGGTGGTTTCTTATTGTTTCTTTGGAAAAATGCAGCCTTAGTTGTAACATGAAATTCTGAATCTGGAGATCTTGGCATCAGGCTGTGAATGAAGCTCTCGCCTCACGGGAATAATTCTCTCTTCTTCATCCTTTCCTACCGAACCTCAAAAGGTTTTCCTCCCCTCCTCCAGGTCCCTCGGTCAGTGGGTGTCCCTTCCCACTGGTATGGGAACAGGGGTTAACATAAGCCAGAGGGTAGGCTCTGGGACTCCTCGAGGCCTGGAGGCTGGGGAGTGGCTGGCCCAGCAGATGTTGCTTGAGGGAGAAGGGCAGGGATTCAAATTCTAGTCCATGTGATTTAAAAAAAATGTTTAATGTATTTTCTCCTCAATTTACTAATTTTAGAATTTGAAGCAAATTCCTGGATCTCACGGAGTTTCAGGTTTGTAATTTGTTAGAAGTGAAAATACTCTTTACCCCTCGGGGCTGTGAGGATTCCTGAGGGAAGATGTTAGGACCCAGAGCAGTGGGTCTGGCACACAGTGAGTCATAAGTAGATGTCACTGGCCCCTGTGGGTTCTCCTGGGGTTATGTCATGGTTTCTTCAGTAAAATAAGTCATTGGAAATTGTTGGCATATTATTAACATAGGGGCTAAGAGCACACTGTAGCTGGGTCTTAGTCCTGGCTCCACCAGGACGTAGTGAGTACTTAACCTTTCTGTATCTCAGTTCCCCCAGCATAAAATGGGCGATAATAATCACAGGATTATTGTGAGGAGTAAGTAAATGAATATATGTGTAAAGTGTTTAGTTCAATGCCTGGCATTGACCTTTGCCGTCATTATTATACTCCACCATCTTTAGAAAATGGATTCAATTTTATAAAAAAAAAAACCCACCTAAATTCTTGGAAATTTTGTGACATTATAAAGTAATTTTAATCCCCAGAAAGCTTGAGTATACATGCTTTCAGTGTGTGTAAGCATTGCTGATATTCTTGGAAAGTCTTTGGAAGATGGTGGAGTAGGTGGTACTTACTATTCCCACTCTAAATATTCGGAGCTGAATTACATGTGAGGAAACCCAGACTAGGTGGTGAAATGGTTTTCCTTGGGTTATGTTGCTAATGGGTGGTTGAGCCAGGACAGGTCTTCTGAGCTTTTATGTGATTTCCGTTTAATCTTTAATATAACAGCATTCTTAGGTCTGATTTGATTTTACCAGGACATAGAAATCCTGAGGGAGACAAGCCTGATGAGAAGAATGAGTTCAGGTTTCTCCCAGCAAAGGATGGGGAACAGTATTCCATGTCGCATTATATGTGGAGGCCAAGAGTCTAGGACCCAAGGATTATTCTTTTTTTTTTTTTTTTAAGATTTTATTTATTTATTTGACAGAGAGAGAGACAGCTAGTGAGAGAGGGAACACAAGCAGGGGGAGTGGGAGAGGAAGAAGCAGGCTCCCAGCAGAGGAGCCTGATGTGGGGCTTGATCCCAGAATGCTGGAATCACACCCTGAGCCGAAGGCAGACGCCCAACGACTGCACCACCCAGGCTTCCCCCAAGGCTTATTTTTGGCCTCAGGATGGGAAGGTTGGAAGTTGGGGGTGAGACCTCAGAGGAGGGCTTGCTTTGTGCCTCTCTTTCCTGTGCAAGAGTCCTGCCACTGATTTAAAAGCTTTCTAGAAAAGGGTGCTTGGGTGGCTCAGGCTAAGTGTCCAACTCTTGATTTCGGCGCAGATTGTAATCTTAGGGCTGTGAGATCGAGCCCTGAGTGAGGCTCTGTGCTGGGTGTTGAGCCTGCTTAAGATTCTCTCTCTTACTTCCTCTGCCCCTCTCCCCTACTAAAAAAACTTAAAAGTAAATAAATAAAAGCTTTCTAGGTTAAAATAAATAAACAGACCACAGTTTTATGCTCTTGGCAAAAAACAATTTGTGAATCTTTTCATGTTTTGGCAACTGCTGTGAGGATGTATAGGAAATAATTCTGTAAGATGTAAGAAAATGTGTATGAGGAGACAAAGCTTTAAGAATAAATAGATAGACTTAATTGTATCTGTTCTTTTCTCACGGTTTTCCTGGCATCTGGCATTTATTCTGAACTTTATTCAGGAGTCAATTCTTTAAAAGCCTTGTGATAGGTTCAGTATCACCCTGAAGTTTCTGCTAAGGGAACTGGAAGGGGCATGTGATCTGGGTCCGCGCCCCTTCAGAATATTTCTTCATTCAATCCTCATGACTACCTTGCAAGGTGTAAGTAGTGTTCTTGTTGCTGAGAAGGAAACACATCAGTGAGGCAATCTTAGTAGGTTTTTAGATCCAGTAAAGACAGCCAGAACTGGAGTCAGCTCCTGTGGAAAGTTCTGGAGTCTCTTGCCAGGCTCTGTTACGGTGCCACTGACTATCTAGAGCTGTAGGAACAGCCAGAGGAGGGGATTTTGTAGCATTTTGACAGGCAGTCCCTGGGGTGACTCAGATTGAAGAGCAGATCCTTGAGTTGGACTCAGATTCTGGACTAAGTTCTTTGCTTTTCTTTCTTTTCTTTTGATTTTTTAAAAAATATTTTATTTATTTATTTGAGAGAGAGAGAGCATGAACAGGGGGAGGGGAAGAGAAGGGGCACAGGGAGAAGCAGGCTCTCCGGTGAGCTGGGAGCCCAACGCAGGGCTCAATCCCTGGACCCCGGGATCATGACTTGAGCTGAAGGCAACTGCTTAACTGACTGAGCCACCCAGGCGCCCCTGGACTAATTTCTTTCTCCCACTAATCTGAAAGTGGGTGCCACGAATGCAGGTACACGTGTGGGAAGTTCAGATCCTCACCTGTTTCTAATGACCAGCTATCAGCTCCGTTTCTGAGAACTGCATTTTAAAGGAAGCAACAATGACTAGTCTTAAAAATTCTCCCAGGTGTCTGTTGTTTAGAAACATAAATACACATTAGGGTTTTTAGTTTTCGTATGCAATTTTTGTATGGGTAGCTCTAGGGCTTACCCTATATATCCCTAATTTATTACAATCTTCCTTGAATTAATGTTATATCACTTCATGTAAAACACAATATGTAATATATTCAGAATATTCAGTTCAGTTCCATTTACTCTGTCCTTTGTGCTATTTTTACATGTATTGTACATAAAATATATATTTACATATATTTTGTGGGCATTATAAACTTTGAAAACTTATTTAAACTACTTTAAAGAATTTAATAAGACTGTATAAAAACCTTTAAGGTCTTTTATTATAAAAGACTTTATAATATGTAACTTAATTGAACAATCCATTTTAACTATACGAGATTTTATTCCCTACTATGAGAAATGAATGAAGACCCATTGGGTGAGTGATCAAGTTGTTTGCTTTCTAGAACATTCTCTTTGTAATACAAGTGTTTATATCCTAAAAGTCATTTTATTAAGTAATAATAATTGATTTGACTTCTAAAAATGAATTTTATTTTGTCATACAGATCCTTTGATACATTAATTAATTGCTTTTACAATCTTATAAATGAGATCGAACAGCAGCCCATTTTGGCTAAAATGGCAGCACGGCTTATGGCTAAATAACCAAAATTTTTTGTGTTGATGCAAATTGATCCAATTCAAAGGAATCTGATTGTGCAATTGAAGGCAAATAGATATCTCTTTGTGCAGTTCCCTTGGAGGTGTGGATGATAACCTCTACATGCAATTTTAGGCAATTATTTTTTTTCTGGTCTTTAGAAAGCCCGGATAAATCAAAGTTAATTTTATTGTACCCATCATTCCCGTGGTTAGTCTTGCAGTAAACTCTAGCTGTGGTTTGTTCAGATATTTACAATTCATGCTTTCTTGTATCTGTGCAGTCCTTTAAAGGCTGCTGTGCTGTAACTTTAGGAGTGCTAATGTGCTAAGTCTGATCTATTTTATGAAATTCAGTTGGTGGCTATAAAGACTTGCTTCTGCTCCTCTTCCACGCCCCACCGTCCTTGATATGTTAATGAAGACTTGGTATCTCCATAGGAAATTTGCGCAGTGGGAGTTCTGAGGTAATACGCCCTGATGGAGCCCCTGATGTCTGCCCCCATAGAGCGTGAGTGACAAAGATAGGAGAACCCAGCTAAGTGCTTGCATAATCAGGCAGCCTGGGTCTCTAAAGCGGTTTCTTCGTTTCAGCGTGTGCCCTGTGCTCCCTAGTGTTTCCATGTCTCAGACCCCTGCTCTCCTCTGGTAGCGAGGCAGCCTTGTTTGTACTTTCTCAACACCACATGGTGGATAGGGGCGATGAGCCCCGTAGTTTTGGATGAAAGACCTTAGCTTGCAAACGTATCACTTTGTGACATGCCACACTCTTTCAGTTTTGAAAGAGAACATTTGGTCACTGTGGACATCACAAGAGTGTACTTATAGAATGGTCATAAGTAGGAGCATGCTAAGTCCAGTCTGGTGTATGCCTCTTGCCTGGCTTAATGAAGGATAGCAGGTCCTGATTTGGATGGTAAATCCTATGTTTGCTCCATTCGTGGGAGACCATAGACACCATCTTTTAAGAATAAACCGAAATGGAGACAAATGAAGTGACTTGCACATCACCCTGCCCCCCAGCCAGTTAGTATGGGATCAGGTCTAGAATCTGAAGACCTTATCCTGGCCATCCCTGTCTACTGCCCATACTGCTGTCCTTTGAAGAAATGGCAGCACTTGGCTGGCTTCTCTTTTTAACTTTCACACCAAGAAACCCTCACAGGAAGGAGGTGTTTGGCATTTGTTGTTCGTTTTTGTGGGCAAAATGCAGTACTCATTTTCACATTTTGAAATGCGGCATAGAAAGGAGTCTATACAAAATGTAGGCATGATTTAAATGGTGACAGTAGCATTGACATAGAGAGCAGACAGGAAGCTGGGACTGGGGGTGGGGAGGTCATTGCCTGGGGAGGTACAAGGTGTGATGGAAGCAGTCTGTGTCTTGATTGTAATGTTGACTTCCCAGGGGTGTGCACTGGTCAACACTCATGAAACCCTACCCTTAAAAATGGGGGCATTGTTTTTGTATATGAATTATACCTTAGTAAAGTAGACCCGTTATTCAACTTAAAAAGTGATTTGCAATATTTGTTTTAGCTCTCTGCATGCTGTGTATCCCTGATTGACAAGCTGTTTTAAAAACACAGAATAATTGGGGTTTTATGGCTGAATCAATGCCTACTGCCAGAAGACTGATATTTCTATTGTAGTGGACAGATTCTTTGATCTGCATTTTCTTTATTTTGAAACAGCTTGTTAACTGTATAGTCATACTAATAAAATATTCTGATTCTGTTTATGAGTGGCATTTTGTTTTATTGATAGTAAAAACTGATACCAAGTCAAGTTTTCTAGGGTCACTGGGATGATGATGTTGGCTAATGAAGTCCAAGGCCCAAGAGCATTTGTTGTGCCCCTTTTAGAGGGTAGCAGACACTATGTAGACAGGATCCCACTCTTCTCTCCAGCCTGTACGATAGGTGTCATTTAGCTTAAATGTCATCATGTACAGATACTGAGGCTCCTAGATGTTAAGCAGCTTACCCAAGATCCCCACGTGGAAAATGGAAGAGCCAGGGTTTGAATCTCAGTTGCCTGACCCTAAAGCACATGGTCATTTAGAAAGAACTGCCTTTTCCTGGAGAAAGTGGAGCCCGTTGGCCCTTCCCTGGTGGCATCCCGTAGCACTGGGACCATGTGGCCTATCACTTCCAGACTTTCGACATTACAACTGTGACCAGCACGGCCCCTACCCAGCCTCCTCCCATGGCTCTCTCCCGCCTGCCCACCCAGTGTCAGCTGCCTGTCTGCCGGGGGATCTGATGGGCCTCTGGAAACTGGCGCCACCCTGCTTATCCCACTGGGTTTTCCTCACACCCTCCTCACGGCCCCTGGGGCTCCAGCGGCCTTTTCCTAATTTCCCCACATGTTCTGGGTTAAGTGCCTCTCCTTCGCCTTTGATCATACCTTTGCTTTCCTCTCTCCATTGGCCAAATAAAATAAAACCGAAAACAAAACAATAAAAAATAAAACTCCAGGACTCCAGGGCCCGTCAGCTGTCCCCAAATCTCAACGCCTGCCTCTTCTGTGATGTCCCTAACCCCAGCCTCCCATTCCCCGTTCACCTCCCATCTTTTCTGAATTTCAGGCTTTGGGTCTGAAATAGGTGGTTGAAGTGATCGAGTTGTTCCTCAATTATTCTTTCATTTTGTGTCTTTTCTATCCAAGTCATAACAGTGAGAATGATAATCTCCTCATTTATTGAGTCTGGTGTTGTGCTGTGTACTTCAGGTAGCTTTCCTTAGCTAATCCCCAAAACAATTTTAGGAGGCAAGAATATGTTTTCTCCCTGTTTGGCAGATGAGAAAATCGAGGCTCAGAGAGAAATGTCCAAATCCTAAGTGGAGAAACTGAGATTCAAATTCAGTTTGACTTGAGCGGTCACATCTCACTCTTTACAGACTCATTGCACACTCCTTGAAGATACTGGAAAAGAAAGGAAAGTGACATTTCCTGTGCCTTTACTAGGGGATGGCGTAGAGGAGTCAGTTCATTTCCTCACATGATTTTTACGCTAAAAATTAGATTTATGGCCTCCAAAACCAAGGCTCAATTTAAATAATTTGCTCTAGGTCACAGAGCTGGTAAGTGGAGACATCAAAATTAAACCAGGTCTTTCTGCCCCTAGAGACGCACAGCTCTGTGCATGAGAAACTCCATCTATATTTCTTTCTCCAGGGCCTTTTATTTCTTTTTTTATTCTCTCCAGGGCCCAGCTTTATATTAGTGAAACTTTTCAATTAGTTATAGGTTGATTGAAAAACACAAAGGTTCCCTTTATTCTAGAGAACCATGAGAGGATAAGGCATCTTCCAGTAGGGAAGGGTAGAACCCACAAAGAAGTTAGATTTTTAAAAAAGATGCTACTGGAACAAAAATGAGGTGGAATGGATTCTTGAATGGCATGGCAACCACAGAATAACCACATTTATCCTGGGAGATGTACTTTATGCCTTCCTGACTTGGAGCAGCAATGTCTAAAATTAAAAGATGGGAGAGGATGACTTAGGATTTCTGTTCACATTTTTAAGTTGCTGTGCTATTAGCCTACTCCAATCAACCTGCTTCCCTACTTCTCACCACCTTTCTCAGGCACAGAATTAAAAGCTAATGGTGCTTAACCCTGGGCCCTGTCTTTGGTGGATGTGTAGACCACTGAAATTCACCCAGAGCTCACCCTTAAGAGTAATTCACTATTAAAAAACAAAACAAAACAAAAAACCAAAGAACAAAACAAGAACTCCTTTCAGTTCTGAATGTATGTTATGGTAGTTAGAATTTTGTTGATCAAAGCACACATTCTCCAACTGCCCAGTGCCGCTCGTGTATCTCTGCTATTTGTGCAGGTAGCCTAATGTGATGAGAAGACAGGTCTACATCAGGTCCAGTTCCTGGATCTTGGAATATGTGCTCTGCTTTCATTTCTATCAGCAGAGCGTTTCTGTTGAGTATGCCACATGCCAAGATGACAGTTGTCAGTGTTACTCACAGCGATATGTGTTAGCCTGCACGCCAGAAGAGACTCAAGTGTAGATTCTTGAGTGATGGACACCAACTCTGTCTTCCACACATGGCCTTTTGTGCTCTGGGTAACAGAAATGCTGGCTGTGCGCACTGGGTTTTCTCAGAGGGTGCCATGTATGTCATCTCCCAGGGCTATGGAGCTTCTTAGAATGTACATGATACAAGAGCTTTCCCAGCGTCAAACACCGCAGTGCTCATGTCACCATGTCTTTGTCACTGGCTTCCCTCCCTTTTTGGCTGTGACATTCCAAGAGATTTAAAACCGTGGTAGCTGTTCAGGTAGTGGGCTTGGAGATCATGTGATCAGGTGGGCAGCAGATCACACAGCAGTGTGCACAGTGGCTTGGAACCACACTCAAGGCATTCAGAGTTGGGGTTCCTGCTTTTTCACCTACAGACATGGTGACCTTGGGCAAGTCACTGGGAAAGCCCTGCCCAATACCTATTTCCGAGGGCTTTTAGAAGTTGAATATGTGAGGAGTGTAGAGCAGTGCCTGGCATCTGAGAAACACTCAGTAATTATTGGCTATTATTACTTGTCTCTTTTGTTTGCTTCTTTGTTGTCATTCTCCCCCTCCATCATCAAATGCTGACAGACACCTTGTTTTTCTATTTCTCTTGTAATGAGTATCCCTAGTTCCCAGGACAGTGTCTAGCCCATGGTAGGATCTTAGTAAATATTCGAGCTCAGTAAATGAATAAAGTGGACGAGTGAATGAATGCCGGGCTCCATGCTGGATGCTTCATGTGTAGTCATAGAATGAACTGGTATCTGCCTTCATGAAGCTGCCGGTTAGTCTGGTGGAGAGGAGACTGGAGATGTATCATGACCAATGGTGATGAGTGACACACAGAGAAAGAACGAGGGGAGACTATTTTGATGAAGCGATCAGGGAATAGTGACATTTTTGGACCCCGTATGGCTGACGGATAAATGGTGCACCTCATTCTCTTCATCTGTTTGAAGACTTAAAATAGTTATTTGTGGGTCCCTCTTCCTGCTTTTTAAAGCATTTCCATCTCAACTGTTCCCTCTCTTCAAACATAAAAACCATTATGTGCGTGTTCTAAAGTTTTTAAAAGGAAGGCGAACGAACTTCAATGATTTAAAAGATTTTAAAAGTCAACCAAGTAACTTAAAACTGGGTATGATAAACACTCACTTGTTTACTTTTGGTTGCTTGGAATTAATTTTTTTTTTCCATTTGGTGTGTGGGATATTTATTGGTTTTTCTTCATCTTTTCCTTGTCTGTTTGCATAAATTCAGCCAGCAAAATTCTTTTTGGCAGCAGGAGTGATAAAGATTCTGCTTAGTCTTAGGATGAGATTTACATTAAATACTTACAAGTACATTCTTGAATGTTAGAATAACAGGTTCTTTTTGGCCAGTGGGTGGTGAGATTACGGAAAAGATCAAATCAAAATATGCCTAATGGACAAGAGCCACCTTCTTTCAGGAGGTGGAAATCCTCGATAGGGTCCTAACTCGGACTGACCATAGGGAGCTGAAAACTGCTGGAAGGCTCTGTGTTGCTGCTTCCCCCCATCATCACCAGCACGAAGAAGTATGTTCTTTGCTGCAGATTAATGCTCTTACAGCGTGGAGTTTAAGCTCAGCTGTGTACTCCAGATTGCGAAGTTACCTACTGTATGGCTTAGCTTTACACGGCCGTGAGGTGTGGGCGCCGCCATCTAAATAAAGCACTATTACTCAGCCTGGTGGTTAGGGTGCTAGCCCTGTGCTTGGAGGCTTTGCTTCCCTATGCTCTGCACACAGATGGTTTTGTCAGTTGAAGGAGACATGGCACCATCACATAAATCTGCAAAACTAAAAGCTGTGTGTGTGTGTGTGTGTGTGTGTTTGAGAGATGGGGACACATTGGCTCTTTTCAAAGCCTTGCACAGGAGTCGTGTTTTTCAGCTTCTTGGATGGACTAAACATGAGCCCAGTTCAGTGCCTTGCAAACAGTGGGAGATTAATGTGTGTTCATGGGAGCCATTTAATTTGGACTGAATGATAGGATTCATTTGAACCGGATTGAATGATACAGAAATTTGCTCGATTTATGTTAAGTACATCATATATTCTTTCTCTCCAAATTTTTTATGAAATGCATCCAGGAAGCTCTTTTTGGCTGAAATGAAAGAGTGAAGCTGGCTACTGAGCCCTTGAGCTCCTGCCTTTGGTAAAGTCGTAAGGAAGATCTTTTGGGAAATTCAGAGGGAATGAACGTGATAAACAGGAGCGAAAGAGGAAAGCCCTGGCAGGGATGATACAAAACAGTACATCACCCAAAAGTAAATAATATTTGACTTTGGAATGCGTTTTTATTTTTGGCAGTGGATTTGCCTCCTGTGTTCTGCCTGGACAAACATTGGAATCAGTCGGCGTTCCTTAAGCACACGCCGATTATGGACAAAGAAAGTGGCAGCCTTGAGGCATGCTGGTGACCAGGGGAAAGCCATCTGGATTAGACATTTGCCACGGACCTTGTGTTCATGTAACATCTCCCTAAGCCAGAGAAACAAGAACCCGAAAGGCGCTGCTAGTGAGATTCTCACACAAGGCAGCTTGTTTGAACCCTAGTGTGCCCTGTATGCAGGCCCTAAATGAGAATGCTCTTCCCTTCCCTTTCTTTTTTTTTTCTTCTTCTTTTTTTTTCTATAGGTATCTGGTCCTGTCAGTGTAAAAATTCCTGAGTGGAACAATTTAAGTTCCTTTCCTTCTGATAACTTGGAGTCCTGACCGAAGTTGTCAGTGGCTGCTGGACTCCGCAGAAATAAGTGTATTCTTTATGCTGATTAGTAGTGTATATTTTGAGACCCAGGAGGGCTGTCACAACATGGTCACAATGCTCTTGTTGATGAAAGCTCTGAGTTTTAAATGTGGTCAACTTTGGTGCCCTTTGAAAAACTGGGGAGCATGCTGCTTCTCTTTGATTTCTCAACACCCCTCCCCCCAGCCAGAATTAGAGGCTCCCTCATGGCCCCATGGAATTTTGTACTTACCCGTTATTATATGTACCTCATTGTATTGTATTCTTTATTTTTCTGTCCTCAGCATCCCAGCATAGTGCTAGGCCCACGTCAGCATTTGTGTTAGTTTTCCATTGCTTCATAAGAAACTGCCACAAAAAACAATGTAGTTACTTACAACAGCATAACATTTATTATCTCACAATTTCCCTGGGCCAGGAGTAAGGACACAGCTTAGCTAGGTCCTCTGATTAGGTCTCACAAGACTGTAATCAAGGTGTTGGCTGGAATTGCTCTTATCTGAGGCTGAGTCCTCTTCCAAGTTCATGAGATTATTGCCAGAATTCAGTTCCTTGTGGTTGTAGAACTCACAGAATTCATAGTGGCTTTTTTTTTTTCTTTGAAAGAGGGTCCCAGTTCCAGCCTCTCTTTAAAAAACATTGCCTGGGGTACCTGGGTGGCTCAGTCGGTTAAGCATCTGCCTTCAGCTCAGGTCATGATCCTAGGGTCCTGGGACCGAGTCCCGCGTTGGGCTCAGCAGGGAGCCTGCATCTCCCTCTGCCTCTGCCTCTCTCTCTCTGTTTCTCATGAATAAATAAATAAAATATTAAAAAAATAAAAACCATTGGCTGATTAAGTCAGGCTCACTCGAGATCATCTCTGTGTTTAAGAACTCACAGTCAACCAATTGGGGAACTTAATTACTCTTGCAAGATCCTTTTGCTCTGTTATGGGAGTATTGTATGATATGCCGTAGTATTCACGGGTTGCACTCACGTTCACGGGAAGAGGCTTATACAGGGTATAGATAACGGGGACAGATATCTTGTGGGCCATCTTAAAATTCTGCCTACCAGAATGCCCAATAATGTTGAAAGAATGAATGAATGAGATGAATTAATTCTGATAGATGGCAATACAGCAACCAGCTTGATTGTAAAATGGAGTGAGAGAAGGTATTGAGGTCCTTATTGCAAAATGCAGTTGCAAGCAGTTACTTTATCACCAGTGAGCTGTGTCCTGGCAGCTCTAAAGGCATAAGCAGAAGAGAAGAAACAGTAAGAAAGCAGGGAAGGAAAAAGAGAAGGAAATCATGTTTTGGGCTGATTTCAGATGGCAGTTCTGAGGAGCTCTACCCACCTTCCAGGCTGCTGACATTTACAAGGCAGTCAGAGACCCGGAGCTATGGGCGTCTGCTCCGTTCTGCCCTGGGGCAGAGCCATTATGGGTGCAGCAGGGTGGAGGCAGTCAAGGCAACCCCAGTCAGCCTGGCTTCTAGTTTCCAGAGATGGAGTCTCTGCCTTAGGCTGAAATGAAAACTTGAGTCTTTATTCCATCCCTTGTAACCACATGCACATGCGGCATCTCTTGGAATCCTCCGGCAGTGAGATGCATTAGGTGTGGAGAGGAAGCCTTAACTTCAAATCTCCTGGCTGCGGTTGGCTTTAAAAATCAAATTGAACCATGGCCGTCTGTGTTTAATTTGGAAGAACAGAAAGGATGTGTGCTTTTTGGCACCCACGTAGTATAAAAGTCTCCATGACATAATACCGCTCTGCCCAGCCTTAGAAGCTTCCCGTGCAGACAATGGCCCTGCTTCCCTGACGGTTCCCAGGCATGGGTGCCACCTTGTGTAAACATTGCTGTTTTTAGTGCATTGCAGAGGCAAAAGGATGACACATTAATAGCAGCTGGAGGATCTCATTAAAATTGGGAGGAAAATATGAAGACTGGAGTCTGGTGATGTACAAACAGTAGAAGAGTCTTTGTGTCATCTGATTAACAGTTGGATACATTCTGATTGTCTTTCTGGATTCTAAGAGCCAGCATTGCAGCTAGAAGAACCATGTTTTTCTTTTTTACAATAAACTGTCCTTGTTTTCCAAATCTCTTCCTCCCTCCTAAAATTAATATGCTGGGTCTTTGGGACTCCCTTGAGGACTGATATGGTGTGGCGGCTGGTCTCCGTGAGCTGGTGCGGAATCGGTCAGCAGTCACTGGGCTGGATTTGGGAGCACCGGCCTTACGCAGTTAGAGGACGGAGAAGCACGGGGCTTGGCCCTCCTGCCACAAAGGATGGGGGACACACTGTGGGGGAGCTCTCTGGGGGAGGAAGGGTTGCCATTCGCTTAAGGTCATTAATGAGGTTATTAATGATTTTAACCGGTAGGGCCACACTGCCTTCTCCAGCTCTGCAGGGAAACCTCCATGCTGAGCAAAGTTCTCTCCCTCCTGAAGAAGGCTGTTTTCCCAGGTGTGTAGGTGGGGGACTTGCTGTGTGCAGGGCGAGGGCTGCATTTTCAAGAATTTGTATGTAGACCTTGGAATAAAAGCAAAAGAGGCCAAAGGACTGTTCTTTTGAAACCTGGTCTGGTTGACTCAGCTGAGCAGGAGTGTTGTCATGTGCTTGACAGCAGCGTCTAATTATGGGCAGGGTTTTGCAGACTGGACCGCCACCCGACCTGAACCCACGGAACACAACTTAACTCTAGCGGGGACTGTCGCTAGTGATCAGTGATCATTTTTTTAACTCATCAGAGAAAGAGTAATCACTACGAAAAGTGGCTTTTTAGAACTCCATGGAACGAGACGCCAATAGTAGATGGATTGATAATGCTCTGTCTTTTTGTCTATGGTTATTTTTTCTTTATTGGGAAGGGTGCTTCCATATATGCTCATTTTGTAGCTAGTGGGAAAAAAAAGACAATCTTTCCCTATATTAATCACTTTTCCAGCTGAATTGAAGAGAGGGTAAAGCTGGCTCCTTTTCTGGGGTTCGTCACTGTCAATCTGATTATGTGAACAAGAGGTAATAACACCTCAGTCATCACAACCAAGCAAATAACCTTGAGCTTCCTAAATTACCTTATCACTTTTCACCACCTTCATACCTTTCAGAGTTAATTTTTCTGCAAACTCACTCAAAGGCAGCTGCCTTCTTTGTCCCTGATGTACATAAGCAACGTGAACATCGAAATAATTGTCAGGTAAATCTGATTTCAGAAACATCTGTCCCATTGTTCATCATCTTGCACCTTAAAATACCGAAACGTGAGGTGCCTGATCTCAACTTCCGCGTTATAACATTGTTAGCATTGTGTAGCTTCAGAGTAATTTGACAAGACTACAGTCTGTACCTCAGAAAGGCAGGTCTAGAGAGTGGATTCATGGAGTGAGACACTTCAGGCCAGTAGGGTGGGGGGTCAAGGGAAGCTCTTGGAGCATTTTGGCATGAATGTTTGTTTTGAGTTTCTGGCCCAAGGCTTTTTTTTTTTTTTTGTAATAGCATTTGTTCCTTTCTTAGGCTCCCCTCCTCCTGTCTCAAAATTTTTAAAAAAGATTTATTTATTTATTTTAGAGGGAGAAGGAGACAGCACAAGCTGAAGGGGCAGAGGGAGGGGAGAGAGAATCTCAAGCAGACTCTGTGCTCAGCAGGGGGCTTGATCTCGCGACCTGGGCTGAAAGCAAGAGTCCTACACCTAACTGACTGAGCCAACCAGGCACCCCCTCTTGTCTCCAATTTTTTAAAAATTAAGTCTCCTTTAACCCAAACATTCTTGTGTGCTAGTGAACTAGCTCTGGAAAATAGCCTTATAGAACCATTTTCAAGGAAGAAGGAGTTTTAAAATGACTTCTATAACTTGTAATCAAATTATAACCTAACTATAGATGGATCTAAAGATCTAAAATAATAAAAAGAACTTTGGTTATTGTACTTTTTCTTATAGGGCCCTTTTCTTACTTTCTTACTGGAATCCTGTATTATTAGAGCAGGATATGAAATCGTATAAAGTGTAATTTGCAGTTTGCCTCTTAACCAGGAGTTGAAACGACAACAGCAAAACATAAAGGGTTCTGTGTTGTTTTGTAATGTCGGCACGTAGGGATTAGTGCGCACGTCTGTTCCAGGGGCACTGACATTGGAACTGGGGACACTTTTTGATCTGGGACAAATTTGTAAGATTGATAAATGACCACTGAATTTATATTTCGCAGCAAGGCTTGTCAGATGAACTTGTTTGTGAGACCAAAAGGAAAGTCCCTTCCTTTTTTGCCATTATGGATTCTGTAAGATGTGGATTAATTAGTGCAGACATACTGGTGTAAATCTAATGTCGCCAGAGAAACATTTCTGACATGCAGTGGACCAAGATGGGAAAGCTTAAATGCATTTCAGTGACGTCGGAAAGGACAGAGCTTTAGAGACAAAGCTCTTTCTACCGAAGGGGAGCAGGGCACAAGGCAAATTGGTAAAAATTGCCAAGTTTCCAGGGCTGCGTCAGTTCTAATGAAGTTCTAGGAAAGGAAATTTGTGCAGAAGGGCTGACTTTAGGTCTTTATTATTATTATTATTATTATTAATTATTCTTATTATTAGCAGCAGTATAGTGATGCTTCAGATATTGAAGTGTGCAGCTGGAACTCATTTTTTCCTTCATAGATGTATCACTGAGTGGGCTTCTAGATTGTTTTACCAATGGGTCTGCATTCACATGGTTGATGAAATAAAGTCAAACACAGTCCCCTGTGGCATTGCGGTACCGGGAAGTGAGTTCCTGTGCCATCTCCTTCCTGACGTTTGGAAACTTGGAGGTGGGGCTTTGTGGGGTCCTTCAGTCTCCTCATCTCTTTCATTGCCTTAATGAGCCATACTGCAGCCGGGGAGCTTTTGCCTCCTGCCCCTTACCCTCTACCCCCCAACCTTTGTGCACTAAGTGGAACATGGCATTGACTGCCTAGAGCATCTTAGGAAAAGGCTGAAGGGGAGGTGCGTCGGGGAGGCCAGGGACAGAAATGAATGAAAACAACAACAGCAAAAAAGGGACCTGGGAGTTGGGGTAGAGGCGGGGGGCCCACAGGATCTAGAGATGGGCACAATGAGAGGGCGGTGAGGAAAGACCAGCAGCATCCGCCGAACACGTGGCCCGTGCCACACCTGGCTCCAAGCGCGTGAGTTTGATTATTTCATCAGAGTCTCACGGAAATCCTACTAGGCAAGGTGCTCTCGTGATCATCCCCATATTAGATACCAGGAATCTGAAGCACAAAGGGGTAGGCAGTTCTTCAGTTGTGAAGTGGCCCTTTTGGGGACTAAACCCCAGCAGTTTGACTCCAGGTTATGCCCTTAACTGTTACACTGTACTGAACAAAGTGTGGGGCAGAAATCACAACCAGGGGCTGCTTCATCCTTCCGATTTTCCACCTAGCCTCTGGCGCCTTTTCATGCCCATGTACTCCCTCTTTTTGTTTTCTCCTCCTTCCCATGATTCGGTTGCCCTTCCTTTATATGATCCAAAAGAAAAAATAATTTTTAAAAAATTTTTGAAGAAAGTGAAGGGTGTGAGCTGAAATCTGCTCATTTTAGGGGACCCTGGCAGTTTTAACAACCTGAGTGTCTTGTGGGACACAAAGGACCCTTGTTACCAGGCTTTTCCACCAATGGGAAAACAGCTGTTGCTCTCATCTTTTCTGTCATTTCATCTTTCCAGTGGCCGAGTGGTTGCTTTTGAGTTCCCTTAGATGTCTTACCGGGAGGATGAGCGTATTGTTGTTTGATGGAATTAGACGGTAAGTGTTACCAAGCCCTTCATAGGGGCTGTTGGGCTCAGGGATAAAGGCTCTACCCCAGCTCTTCCAACAGCTTACGCCACAAAGACTTGCTCTCTCCGAAAGAAAACAAATGACAGTCCCGTTCAGCCAAGGGTGGAGCCAGGAACTTAATACATTCCTCAAAAATATATTCCCAAGAAATCCATGTTGATCAAAGCCAGAGGCATCCAGTGTCTGTTTATTGCAACCTCAAGGAATATTCAGCCGCAAATTCTCTAAAGACTGATCCTCATGTCATAAAACTGCAAACCTTCTTGTCCTCTCAAAGTTTATCAAGACTCACATTCAACATTTAATTTTGACAGCTACCGAGACAAATCAGTCCTAGCTGCCTTTGTTTAGTTGGTGAAATGTGCTGTAAGCTTATGCCCATCCTCAGTCTGCCGTGTGAAAAGCACTAATATTCTGTTCTTTTCTGGGTGCTAAAGAAATATAGCCAGTGAGAATCCTGGCCAAACTTATAAGAATGAATTTCGCTGTCCCAAGGCATTTTTATTGCCAAATTAAGTCAGTGATTTATATCCCGCACTGGAGGTCTTGGTTGGGGATGTGGGAGGGTAGTTTTGTCTACCTTCTGTGGCTCAGCTCCCCTTCCAGTCTTTCATCTGGAAAGCTTCTAATTCGGAGCCACTTGGGAGTATTTGGCTCCAAAGATGGCTTCAGGTTCCTGGCTGCACGTGTGAATGTCACTACTCACTTCTGGGCGGGATATCTGGTTTTTAGGTTCTAGGCAATTGAGAGTCACTAACTCCCCTAGGTTTGTCTTCTGTTTCATAGAGTAGATGTTAGCAATGTGATTTGGTCTGACTGGATTCCTACAAACTTTTGACCTTAATCTTTTATTTGTATTTGTGTTACTTGTTAATGTTTCAACCAAGATTTTTTTGTTGTTGTTACCAAGATTTTAAACTGTATGGAGTCAGAAAAGTTATTTATTTTTTTTTTTAAGATTTTATTTATTTATTTGACAGAGATAGAGACAGCCAGTGAGAGAGGGAACACAAGCAGGGGGAGTGGGAGAGGAAGAAGCAGGCTCATAGCAGAGGAGCCTGATGTGGGGCTCGATCCCATAACGCCGGGATCACGCCCTGAGCCGAAGGCAGATGCCTAACCGCTGTGCCACCCAGGAGCCCCAGAAAGGTTATTTTTTACATAATGCATTTTCCCTTTATATAGAAGAACATTTTCTAGGTTTGTTTTTAGAAGTGATATAGGTAGTGGTTAAAGACCTGACCTCTGAAGTTTCCTCCTTTTTTTTTTTTTTTAAAGAATTTCTTTCTTTCTTTATTTGAGGGGGAGAGAGAGAGAGACAGAGAGAGATGGAGATAGAGGGAGAGAGCATAAGCCAGGAGGAGAAAGAAAAGCAGGATCCCCGCTGAGCAGTGAGCCTGATGGAGGACTTGATCCCAGGACCGTGGGATCATGATCTGAGCAGAAGGCAGACACTTAACTGATTGAGCCACCCCCACCTGAAGTTTCCTCTTCTTATACAGATCCTGGCCTGGCCACTTGCTAGCTGGGTGGCCTCAGGCAAGTTCCTTCATCTTTCGGGTCCTATATTCCTGTTCTGCAAAATGGGGAAGTGAAAAAGATGCTGGGAGATTTAAGGGGATACTCTTAGTTAAAGCTCAGTACTTGACAGACAGTAAACATCCAATAAATGCAAACTAATATTATTCTGTTTCTATTCATTGTTATTTTACAGATTTTTAATAGTAAACAGGAGAGTAACACATGTAGACCTATACATTGTTTTTTTTTTTTTAAAGATTTTATTTATTTATTTGACAGAGATAGAGTCAGCCAGTGAGAGAGGGAACACAAGCAGGGGGAGTGGGAGAGGAAGAAGCAGGCTCCCAGCAGAGGAGCCTGATGTGGGGCTCGATCCCACAAAGCCGGGATCACGCCCTGAGTCGAAGGCAGACGCTTAACCGCTGTGCCACCCAGGCGCCCCCATTGAGTTTTTGAATAGAGCAACTAAAACAGTGAAATCAAAACCTTATTAATCAGGGGCACCTGGATGACTCAGTCAGTTAAGCGTCTGACTCGATCTCAGCTCAGGTCTTCATCTCAGGGTCATGAGTTCAAGCCCTGCGTTGGGCTCCATGCTGGGCACGGAGCCTACTTCAAAACAAAACAAAATAAAACTTTATTAATCAAAGAATAATTGAAGAAACTGGATGTGTAGCCTAGAAAAGAAAAAAGAAGTGTAGAAGTGATGGTAATAATTTTCCAGTATCTCAGGGGATGCACATGCCTTTTATTAGAAATTTATGTTAACTATCAGAAAGACCACATAAGATTAGAAAAACATTACTTTTGTTAGTAAAAATTAATCTGTCTATAACTTTATGCAAAGTTATAGAAGTTATATAGAAATTCCAGGCAGTGGGACTTAAAGACATAAAGATAATTAAGACATTTAAATTATAGTCTGTTCAGTTTACCACTGGGGTAATTGTAATTTTAGTTACAGGGTGGCTTTCTTCCAGGGAACCTCCATTTCCTTACACACATAGCTTCATTCCTTCCCACGGCATGCTATGATAATCTCATTCTTTCACATTTGATTTAAGATCTTGCTACCCAAGGTGTGGTCCGTGGAGTAGCAGCACTGGTGGCTCACAGAGAAAGGTGGACTGCAACCCCACCCCAGACCTCCTCAGTCTGATCTGCCCAGTTGTGTAGCCTGTGTGGCCTATAAGCAGAGATGCCCATTCCTTTCTCTCTGAGGATGAATAGAGTCCCCTTGGCCACCGTAGGGCCTCTGTGGGTCCCAGCACCCTGGGTTCCTCTTCTTAACTGTGCCCCTGTGTGCTTTTGTCCCTTGGGACTTTGTCCCTGGGACGTCTTCCTAAGTGCTCTGAACTTAATAGCATTTTATTTCTTAGTTTTAACATGGCATTTCGGTCCGGTGACAATTTTATAGTCAAACCCCACATGATATATATTTCATAATTTTTTTTTAAAGATTTTATGTTATTTATTTGACAGAGACAGCCAGCGAGAGAGGGGACACAAGCAGGGGGAGTGGGAGAGGAAGAAGCAGGCTCCTAGCGGAGGAGCCTGATGTGGGGCTCAATCCCAGAACGCTGGGATCACACCCTGAGCCAAAGGCAGACGCTTAACAACTGTGCCACCCAGGTGCCCCTATTTCATAATGTTTTATAAAGTACCACTTATTAAGAAAAAGAGTGGATCATCTTGAGATGAAGGTCTATGTAAAATGTGGGTGGAATTTGTGCGTCAGTTGGGAACTGATGGGGAAGTATATTTTGGTCTGCTATAAAAGTTTCTCCCCAAATTGCTTCCACACAACTACGCAAGGAAAGAGCAGAGAATTCTCAATTTGCTTCACTACTGAAAAGTAAAGGGAAATTTATGGGGTAATAGTAACATTGAGAAGAAGGAGTTCTTTAAGAGAACTGCATTTTTCATAGGTAACTAGAAACATTTCCAGCTTTTAAAATGAACAGATGTCTTTTCCCCTTAGTATTAGCAAGGTTTTAGAAATGAGCAGGAACAACTTGGTACAATTTCTGACATATAGTTCAAAACATTTTGAGTCTACTTTTTTAGTATGTTTTAAAAGGAGTTGGCACTTGTATTTCTGCTATTCATAAGAATACATTCAGCATTTCTGTAATTTGCGACAATGTTGTAGGAACTAGTATGATCTAAAACTAGTTCTCCTGAATATGCTTTACCTACATATGTATCATTCACACAAATAATTTTCATTCTTCAGGTTCTATTTTTTTGGTTGTGACTGGATTTACTGGGGATGAGCATGAACATTGTCATCCCCGCCCCCTCCCCCCGCCTGACAAATGTGATTGCAGTACTGAGAAATCCTTTCCAGCTGAAGACCAAACCACAAAGACTATGGTTTAAGTGTTTGTAAATGTTTTTTTTTTTTTCTTTTTAAATTTAAACCATACATTCAGATTTGGTTGTGCTTCACAAAGGTGTCTGCTTTTAAGAGTTTTCTTGACTTTGTGTTCTTCCGGTACTCAATTATGAATCAGGCCATTACTGGGGGAAAAAAAATTGCGCTTTAAAATTTACTTTTACTTTTCATTTTGGGTTTTTAAACCCTAAAGGCATCATGCATTCTTTTCACAGGCCATGCACGAGGATAACATGTGTATTGATAGTCTAGAATCTAGAAATAACTTGACCTATAGAGATACAAAAAAAAAAAATCATTGTAAAAATAAAGAAAGGGGAAGAAAAGGACAGACAGGAGAAAGACCAGTGGGTATGACCACAGCGATGGCACATTTTGCTGTATTCGCTATGGTATTTGTTCTTAGGAAGCCTTAGGAAAGGCCACACATGGGGTCCAGGGCTGCCTGTCATATGTGTTTGGCAGCCAGGAACAGCCCCAACAAGGCTGAGGAGAACTTCACTCATTTGTTTGTTCTTTCAGCCAGCTTTGACTGACTTCCTTCCCTGGCTTTAGGAATTATACTGTAGCTGCAACAATAAGTGTTGGGGGTCAGGCTAGGGTTGTGCCATAGTTTGTCCTCACCAGCAGCTCTCCCTAGCAGCCAAACTCCCCAAGCAGAAAGGATTGTTAGACATTTTGTGTAGATGTGGTTCAGGTCACTCAGGACTTCTGTTTCAGCTTCAATAGAGGAGAGACAGTGACTCCCACTGGGTCTCAATATCTTTATCAGGAAATCAAGGAGTAGGCCATTGATGATCTCAGTCGTACCTTCTAACTGAGACCCTTGAGATGTGTAGTTTGCTAAGGATCATACAGCTCCTGACAGCTGCTACAAGAAACTTGTAAGTCTAGACTTTTCTTTCCCAATCCAGGTTGCTTGCATTGTAAATGTTCTAACACACTGGTTGCTGATGGTGAAGCTTATCTCCATTTGCCCTGATTCAGGAGAAGAGTGGAGGGATGGCCTTAGGCGCCATCTTTGTTCTTCACTTTATTTATGTGCCCCACTTTCTGTAGTCATGGAACGGCAAATTTCTGTAAAGAAAACACAAATGTATGCCTACTGCAAAGGCCTGATAGGTTGCATTGCAAATAGGATGTGCAGATTGTTATACTGATTATGTGAAAAAATATTGAGGCTTGATAATTGATTTTTGGCATTGATGAATTAAGGCAGATTAGACAACCCTTTAGGACACTCCTGATAACCTTGTAGTACAGGAAAGGCATTTTAGAAGAAGGGTCAGAAGAAAATTAATAAGGCTATTGGAACATATTGTGGGTGCCTGAGGGGATGTTTGACTCAAATTAAATTTTAGATTGTCCCTGATTTATGAATGGGGTCTCTTAGTAAATGCTTTTGTTTTTTCCTTTAGTGACATTTATTAATCAGGAATTAGAGGCACATTTCAGAGTTCAGTAGTCCTCCCTTATCTGCAGTTGTGCTTTTCACAGTATCAGTGGCCGGCATACCTGCTCCGGAAGCAGAAGCTCCTCCCCCTGACGCACTGTCTGGAGGTCAGTAGCGGCCTAACGCTGCGTCACTGTGCCTACGTCATCCACCCCAAGTCGTCCCATCGCTTAGTCATTTTATCACCTCACATCATCCTGAGAAGGGTGGTCCATATAATAAGATCTTTTGAGGAGAAAGAGACCACACTCACATAACTTTTATTATAGTCTGTCGTTATAATTGTTCTATTTCATTATAAGTTATTGTTGTTAGGGGCGCCTGGGTGGCTCAGTCAGTTAAGCGTCTGCCTTCGGCTCAGGTCACGATCTCAGAGTCCTGGAATCAAGTCCCGCATCGGGCTCCCTGCTCGGCGAGGAGCCTGCTTTTCTCTCTTCCTCTGCCTCTCTCCCGGCTTGTGCTCTCTCTCACTCACTCTGTCTCTCAAATAAATAAACAAATAAATCTTTAAAAAATAAGTTATTGTTGTTAATTTCTTACTGTGCCTGATTTGTAAGTTAAACTTGGTCACAGATGTGTATTATAGGGAAGAACGCAGTCTAAATAAGGTTCAGTACTATTTGTGGTTTCAGACATCACCTGGGGGGCTTGGAACATATCCCCCACAGGTAAGGGGGCACTAGTGTGGCTTATTGTTATTGTGGTTGTTTTATAACAAGCTTTTAGAGGTGAATTTCATTAAATGCCTGCAGTTTTGTTGGTGAAAAGTTGAAACAAATCTACCGTTTTTTTGACATCTGTGACAGCATAGTCTTGAAATTATAGTCTTAGGGAGCTGTGAGAAAAGGTGAAAATACATAGATCACATTATTCTTCACAGTGTATGAAATTAGTAATCTCTCTGCTTCCTCTTCTCAATTGCTGAAATCAATTTTAGTGTTTCTGTTTCATTTTCAGTACCACAGAGTATTTCAGTGATGATGGGGCTGTGATTATTAGCATTATGGGGATATTTAAATATAATTTAGTATGAGAAAATTGAAGGAATTTGCAAATTGGAGGCTGTATTTCTCCCTTATGTAAATCCAGTCGTATCTCTCTGATAGAATCGTAAATGCCGAGTTATTTGATCATTCCTGACGGACTTATCTTGGAGTATTTATATTTACAACATGCTGTGCATGAAAGTGTGAAAACCAGAACCATACTGTTTCATTATCATATTAAGTTATAAAATGATTTTTACTTACATATTAAATCTGGGTTAGGTTACAGTACAAACTCCTACAGATCTGAGATAGTGAAAGTGCTAGCAATTTTCAGAGATAAATAAGTAACCTATTCGTCTGATCAAACGTCTCTCTGCTAGTTACATGATAAATAATACATAACTTTCCTTTTTTGGGTTTCACTCTTTTGAGTTTCCTTATAGACATACTTACTTTGTTTTCACATGCTTAAGGTCTTAGCAGCATTTCTCCCCCAGCTCCCCACCTACCTTTTTATTATAAAAAAGTTCAAACATAGAGAAATTAAAAGAATAGTACACTGGGGCGCCTGGTGGCTCAGTCTGTTAAGCATCTGACTCTTGGTTTCTGCTCAGGTCATGATCTCAGGGTCACGAGATCGAGCCCTGCATCGTGCTCCATGCTCAGCAGTGTGTCTGCTTGAGGGTTCTCTCTCTCCCTCTCCCTCTGCGCCACCTGCTCCCCAGCTCATGTGCACATGCATGCTGTCTCTCACAGAAGTAAATCGATTAATTAATTAATAAAAAAGAAAGACTAGTACAGTGCACATCTATATATGTACTGCCTAGAGTCACTAGTTCATGTTGTGCTGCATTTGCTTTGTGTGTGTGTGTGCACGCTCGCATGCGTGTGAGGATGTGAAGGTATATACATATATGTGTGTATTGCTGAACAGTCTGAGGTAAATTGGGGTAAGGAAATAATGATGTGCATTCCCTACTTTCTTAAACATCTATGTTCTAAAAAAGGATAATCTACATAACCGTGATAAAATTTCAAAATGTGAAAATTAATAATTTTTCATGACATCTAATATGCAGTTCATATTCACATGTCCCCAGTTGTCTCCAAAATGACGTTTATGACTGTTTATTTTTTCCCTGAACTAAGACCCAGTCAGTGTTCATACATTGCAATAATGCTGTCTATGGCCCTTTATTCTAGAATCTAGAATGGCCTTGGAGAATGCCTCACACTGAGGATATTTCTGATGGATTGTTTCCCTTGGGGCCATTCAGTTTTCTTTCGCTCCTATATTTCCTATAAACTGGAAGTTGGGCAAAAAGTTTGGAGGTTATTTCTTTCACCTTTTTTGGGTTAGGGTGGAGGAGATTAAGAAAAACTGAATGCTGTCTTTTAGGAACAAATTTCCTTAAAACCGAGGCCTCTGTGACAGTGAGTAGAGTGGAGAAGAAAAAATGACTTTATTGGAAGGTAATACTTGTAAGCTTCTGGTTAGAGTCTCTTCCTTATTTCCAGAGACCCGAAGGAGAAGTCCCTTCCTGTCTCCTCTCCTTTGGGCTTTCATGGCATCTGTAGTGTGTGTCACCAGTGGATCATTTTTTTTCCTCACAATGTGGTAGCTGTCATGTGTACTTTTTTTGTCTTGCACCCCAGCCTGTGAGATCCTCACAGCAGGAATGGTGTTGATTTTATTGGAACAATTCAGTGGTACCACACTGAATTACAAGATTTTGCTAATTTATTTTTATTTAAAACTTTCTTCTTAAATTGGATGGGGGAAGGAGTTTTCTGGATCCACCACTCAGTTGTCTCTGCCAGGTGGATAGATGTTTTATCAAAATACTGGATGGATTCACGCTGTCTCCTGTCCTCAGTTTAGCTACTTTGTCATGTCTGGTCTTCAGGTTCCCCCAAGTGAAGTGAAAAGGCAGGTGTGTCTATCAGCGGGTATCCTAGTTTTTAGGAGTTGATGTGTGTCTTCTCTGAAACTAATTTTCTGTTGCCTATGGTGCTCTTTCTCTTAGTGCTTTGCCTGCTGTACCTGTGGAAACATGTAGACTCTCTCTCACTTTCACAGAGCCTGGTATATCAGTTAGACAAAGTCCCTTCCTGCATGGACATTCTGATGGGCTCTATGGCCTTAAAATGTTGAGCAAGTATACTTTTTTTGTGTGCCCTACAACTTAGCCTAAACTTTGCTATAAATGGCAATGATTCTGAATTGCCTTGGTTCCATGCCAAATGCTGGAAATAATTTTGGGATATAAAAACACAGCTTTCACATGAAAATATTTATTTTATGGGCGGTTGATAAGCATGCATGTGTGTTATTCATTTCCATAATGAATTAGTTCCTTTCTTCTATGGCAAGAATAAGCCTTCATTAATATCTAGTTTGTTGGAGTGGAAATGATTCCAGTAGTATTATTATGATTTCATTGTGACTCCCTTCTGGAAAAGCATAATGGAATGAACACTTTAATCAGATTTGAAGAAAAAGAAATAATACTCTGAATGTGCACTTGATAAAAAGGAAGGCAGCATTCAGCATTCACTTTTAAGTATCATTTATTCACGTAGTGCTCAAGGCTAGCCACCAGGTTCCTTGTGGCAATTAAGATGAGAGTCAGGATTCTGGGGAGCTCTCAGTCTAGCCAACCTAATTAAATTAGAGCCCTTCCACCAGGAAGGGGTCACAGAAAGCTGGCAAGACAAGCTTGTTGCCTTCAGGCAAGGAAGATATTAACTCCTGTTCCCAGGTGAGCCTGGGCTGTCTTCTTTTATAGTTTAAATATAGGTAAAATAAAATAATAGTTTTATTTTCAATACAATAAGCTAGGTCAATATCGAGGAAAAGAATATTTACAGTTGGAGAAATTAGAGGAGTTCAGTCCTCAGTTTGTAGCTTAACTATGTGCCACGGAGTCCATAAACTTGGTCATGGAGGTAGGTGAAAATCGTCCCTGGCTTGCTTTTATTTATTTATTTATTTAAATTTTTTTTATTATATTATGTTAGTCGCCATACCTTGGCTTTTAGGCCTTCCCTAGTGTCATGTGGTATTTAAATAAAAAACAGGATTTTATTTTGAAATAGTGGGATAGTCAACACTTCCTACCCAGCAGGACTTTTCTGTGGCTCAGTCCTTATTTGGAACATAGCGAGATGTTGAGGTCCTACAAATAAATCTTCCTACTGGTATGCATAGTTGGATAGACTTTTGAAGTGTATTAACTTATCATATTCACAGAGAATGATGGTCTCCTGGCTTTGGGTTGCTAATTTTTGTGAAAAACAGAGGAGTGTTCCTGATTTCTGCCATGGCTAATAGGCAGCAGTCTTGGGAGACAACATCATAATTTAACCACTGTATGGCCCCTGAAAATGTCCTGCCCGTGACACTGCCACATGATATAAGCCACTGTGTTATTCCATCCTGTTAGCTTCTAGACTTCCCTTTTCCATTTTAGAATAGACAGGGGTGCTGAGTTCTTGCTCTCTGTATAAAGGGGCTATATCCTTTGGTATTCCTTGTGACTGCCATCACTGGACTTTGGAGTCACACTGATCTGGAGAATTATTTAATCCCTTTTTTTTTTTTTAAAGATTTTATTATTTATTCGACAGAGATAGAGACAGCCAGCGAGAGAGGGAACACAAGCAGGGGGAGTGGGAGAGGAAGAAGCAGGCTCATAGCAGAGGAGCCTGACGTGGGGCTCGATCCCATAATGCTGGGATCACGCCCTGAGCCGAAGGCAGATGCTTAACCGCTGTGCCACCCAGGCGCCCCTAATCCCTTTTTTTAATATATATTTTTTAAACATTTTTTTTTAAGATTTTATTTATTTATTCGATAGAGATAGAGACAGCCAGCAAGAGAGGGAGCACAAGCAGGGGGAGTGGGAGAGNTTTTTTTTTTTAAAGATTTTATTATTTATTCGACAGAGATAGAGACAGCCAGCGAGAGAGGGAACACAAGCAGGGGGAGTGGGAGAGGAAGAAGCAGGCTCATAGCAGAGGACTGATGTGGGGCTCGATCCCATAACGCCGGGATCACGTCCTGAGCCGAAGGCAGACGCTTAACCGCTGTGCCACACAGGCGCCCCTATTTAATCCCTTTTTGCCTCTGTTTCTTATCTGTAAAGTGGGATTAAATTTCTGGACTATGTTAGGCATTTAGGAAGTATGTTAGAAATGGTACTTAGCCTTACACCACTTACATTTCTGAGAGTTTTATTATTCTAAAGCCCTCCTTTGGTCATGTCCTGCCTCTCACCAGTCTGTGTTCTTAGAGGTGAACACCTTTGGTGATTCCCTACTGCTTATGGGTTAAAATCCAAACTCTTTAGGTGGTCATATGAGGCTCCCAGTGATCTGCCCCTGTTTTTCCTTTCTGGGCTCATGCTTCCCTTCCGGCTTGGATTGGTACCAGCTGCCATGCCACACATGCCGCTGAATTTACGACTTCCAGAGTTTGTGGGTTCTCTCCACCTGAAATTTCCTCATGACCTGCGTTCCTGCCCCTTCTTCTCACCCTGGCCTGTCCCCCCCCAGTTTCCACCTGACCAGATCCCTCTGTGCCTTCAGGGTCCTGTGCCCCAAGGTAGGCTTTCCTGTTTCCCTGCCAGCTGAAAATAATGTCATCCAACTCTAAATTGCTAACCGCATATTTATAGCTCTCTTAAAACCCTAAGAAACTTTATTTAGAATTCAAGTGTTAATTAAGAAATATTAAACAGTGTTCAATACTTCTATTTATTTAAGAAGAAAGTTTGTCAACGTTCAGCTGACCCTTGAACAACATGGGTTTGAACTGTGAGGACCCACTTATAAGTGGATTTTTTCAATAAATACAGTGCAGTACTGTAAATGTATTTTCTCTTCCTTATGATTTTCTTAGTAACATTTTCTTTTTTCTAGCTTATATTACTATAAGAACACAGTATATAATACATATGACATCCACAGTATGTGTTCATCGACTGCTTATGTTGTTATGTTATTACTGACCAGTAGGGCTTCTGGTCAACAGTAGGCTATTAGTAAAGTTTTCCAGGAGTCAAAGTATACATGAATTTTCCCCTGTGCTGGGGTGGGGGGTGGGGGAGGATTGGTGCTCCTTACCCCTGCGTTGTTCAAGGGCCAACTGTATTTTCAAACATTTTTCAACAAGCATTGAAACAAAAATGTTTGTTTTTCTTAGAAAGTTTTTTTTAAAATTTGTTTTCATAAGAGCTGAATTGATTAGATAAATTTAGTGAACTAGAACATGCCATTCTTCAAACATTTCTTTGAATCCCAGCACTTGGTAGCCGATTAGGTCATGCTAGAGAATACAAAGGCAGAAGTGAAAAAGTCTGCCCAGAGAGTCACTGAATTTTAGGGCCAGGAGAAACCAAAGTGACTTTCACAAACCATCTCTATGGATCTGAATACAGCACAATATCAGATAAGCGAGGCAATGTTCTGAATAAATTTGTTCTGTGGCTTGATGCAAGGGGCCAGCTTCTCTAGTGGCTGTCTAGCAAACCAGTGGTTGCACTGGAGCATTTGCAGGGTGTCCCCGTAGTCCTGTTGCCCCGCCTGCAGCACGATCCAGGTGGGGACCATCCTTCCTGTGGTAAGGCCCTGAGGTGAGGCTGATGCTCCCATGATACCAAGTCCAGGGAACACTGAATTGCCCCTGGTGAACCCATATTTCATTTCAGTTTTTTCTTCTCTTCTTCTGAATTTTAAATTCACCCTGGTTTGATTTCATATTTGTTCACTGTGGTAGCTTTGGTTCAGTGGGCTCACAATAATGATAGAGAAAAAAAACACTTTTTTTTAGCTAATTTTTTTTATCCTGTATCATTTCCTGTATGAAGCCAATTTTAATTTGATATGATAAAGTTTAAGGGTATCATTATGGATTAAGTATTATAACTTCAAATGTTGTAAGATGTGAAATGAGGTAGTGATAGTAATACTAACAACACAAAGGTTAACTCACATATGGCATATACTATGTGATAGGAACAATTTTAGGTCTTTTACATATTTGGCTTACCTATTTAATTCTCAGAGTAATCCTACGAGGTAGTGACTGTTATTATCCTCACTGAAGCACAAGAGAGCTTAAGTGATTTGGCCAAGATCACACAGCCAATAGGTAGAGGATTTGGGATTTGAACCCAGGCAGCCAGACTCCAGGAAACAAATTAAGATATCCATTGTTTTTTCCTTTATTACCTATAACGTTTCTGTTTGGCACTGGACCTCTCCTTAATTTCAGAAAAAAAAAGTGGAAAATGCATGTTTAACATTTAAGCAAAATAAGAATGTACTGTAATAAGTTTCCAAGCTAATAGGGAATTGTTCCAAAAATATATTTGCTTATGAGGTTTTTAAGAAAGAGACTGCAGGAGATGGGGGACCCTTGTTTTTGGACAAGTGCTAGTGCTACTTGAACACAAAGAAAAATTTAGTGAGAAGATCCTTATAGAGTGATAAATGCTCTCTTATCTCCCCGGAGAATAAACACCCTTGGACTTCACACCACTACCTGCTGCCTCCTTGAGACAGGTAGGGCTTAGGACAGACACCAGGTGCCCTGGCAGTTTGGTGGAGGGAGGGGTGACTTCCAGCAGAGTTTGACAGTAGGATTTAATATTTAAAGCTTCTCAGGTTGACTGAATTAGTCCCTATGACTTCATAAGTGACTGCTTCAGTTAGCTGCGTCAAGTAAAATCACCATATTACAATGGCTGCAAATCCTGAAGAAGACAACTTGCCCCGACTTTTCAAGTGTTTCATTGCTGCCTTCTTTTTTTTTTTTTTTAAAGATTTTATTTATTTATTTATTTATTTGACAGAGATAGAGACAGCCAGCGAGAGAGGGAACACAAGAAGGGGGAGTGGGAGAGGAAGAAGCAGGCTCATAGCAGAGGAGCCTGATGTGGGGCTCGATCCCATAACGCCGGGATCACGCCCTGAGCCGAAGGCAGACGCTTAACCGCTGTGCCACACAGGCGCCCCTCATTGCTGCCTTCTAAAAATAAAACTTATCTAGCTCTGAAATGTGAAGACTGTACTAAGATCAGATAGCAAGAATGTAATTTAGGAAAACCTGATTGACTCCAGCGTAGGTGGCTCTCCAGGCTACATCTATAAAAGAAGTCTCATAAATAGATTCCATCTAAGTCCTATTGACAGTGTTCCCAATACTGCTTTCCCTTCCTCTCACTTTCCAGGCTCTGGATTTTCTCCTACCTTATTCTGAGTTTACAGACTTTATTTAGTTCCCAGCATCATTATGATCATTTCTAGGTTTGCTTTTTCCTTGGTCACAGTAGGGTTTAAGTTCCTACCATTGCAGGCCCCAGACTTCCCCAAGAACCATATTCCTTTATGGCCGATTGGAATGAAGGTAACAGTGGGTTACCTGTTTTCTTTCTCCGGGGAACCAGGAGGATGAATAGGCCTGGTGCCCACTGTTTGAAGAAACCATAGCTTGTCTGATCGTGCTGCCTGTAAAACTGCCCTGAGCAGGTCCCATGCCCACTTCCTCGCCGTAATGCGGCAGACCTGCTCTGCATCCCCAGACCATTTTCTGATTCTTTTCCAGTTGTATGTCCAGATGGCACACGCAGAATGGCATAGCAAAGCAAGTGCGGTGGGGCTTTATATTCATGTTAGCCTTCTCACTTAGGACTGGGGATGGATATAAAGTAAGCTTTGTAGCTCTCCTAGGTTTATTACTGACATCTGTTCCGCCCCAACATACCCAGCTGGGGCTGCAGCCACATCTGCACTTCAAACTTCCACCTACCTTTTTGTTTTAGATGTAATTTTAGATTTCGTTTGTTTTTCATTGTGAACTCAGAAGAGAAGATGGGTTCCAGCTATGACTCAGGGTGAGTTCCTGTGTCCTAATTCTACATTTCTGGAGCATTTGCACCTGACAGGAATTGACTCAAGGAAACAAAAAGAACAGGAAAGGCCCCAGGCACACACTGGTTGGCCCAGACATGGACTTTTGCAGGCAACAGGCACAGAGCAAAATCAGCCCCATGAAATCAAAAGCATAGCTCGACATTTCTTCTTTGACTATTTTGTGTAGGAAAGGGATGGTAAAAAGGTGGGAAAGCAGTTATCGGTGGTGAGCATAGCTTTGCAATGAAACAGTAAATCACAACTTTAGTGTTCCAAAACTTTCTTAGTTGTGATGTCAAAAAGGCTTTGAAAAAGTAACCAGTTTTGAGACTTTTAAAAAGCAGAAGTGTTAGAGAGCAGGGGTTCCTATTTTAGTATAAGACTGGCAAGAAGGTGGAGCCAAGAACTGTCTGGCTGTGATTGAGGGAGACAATAAAAAAAAAAAAAATGGCTCCTTCCCTAGAAGCACGCACCTCTTGAGTGCTTATCTCTTTCATTGTAGGAGAGTGAATTTTGAACTTTCCTGCAGTTCTGAAGAAGTGCTGGGATCCTAAAAACTCATAGGGCACCCGGTGCCACTCCTGTGCCCTCAACGTTTTCTGCCTGGAGGAGGCAGCACGATTTGTTGTAGTCTCATATAGTGATGATAACTCACAGTCTTGACTTCTCCAGAGAGATAAAAAATTATTTGTTATCGTGGAAGGATCTTCTATCAGTTGTGTTACGTCTGCTGTCATGTTTCCATTTTTATAGTGCAAGACACCTGGTGTTGCCACGAATATAGTAACTAGGAAAAAGTTGGGATTTTTCAATTTTGAATTTTATCATAAGCATATATATGGAAATGAAATGTTCAGAAGAACAGAGATCTCTTTGTTAGAGTGTGAAAGAATGCCTGTGAATTCTAACTGGAAGTTACATTCAGATGAGACTTTAAAGGGGACCATTTGAGGAAGCATCTTCTGGAGATGTTGGGAAATCCCGTTGTGGGTAGAGCAGCGGCTGTTGGTTGGATCAAAGTCACAGTGATGTAGTGGTTGATGCTGGTAGTCGAGGCTGCTGGGTCTGTGGTGGTCAGCGACTTGCCCAGTGTCTGGGCTGCTGAATTTGGGGAGCAAGGGGAGCATTTCCTCTGCGCCCAACAGGCAGCCACTTGTGCCAGGTATATGCAGCTTAAAACACTTGAATTTTCAAATGGCTTTTAAAAGGGTCACCACTAATAGGTTTGACTAGATTTTGTGTTTATTATCATAAGCTTAATTGTAGGAAGGCTCCCAAGTCGGCTGATGCAGTAGGTCCTCATCATTTGTGGGTTCTGTTTTTGTGAATTTGCCCACTTGCTAAAGCTTATCTGTAACCCCAGATCAGTACCCATGGTGCTTTTGTGGTCATTTGCAGACATGGGTAGATGCTAAAGGTTGAGGTTGGACTAGGCGATGCTCTCCCTTCTTGCTTCAGCTCTCGTATTGTGTCCTTTACAGTCGGGCCACACTTTTTGCAGTTTCTGTGTATTTTGTTGGTGATTTCACTATTGAAAGTGCTACCAAGCTAGTGCTAGAGTGCTGCCTAGTGTTCTAAGTGCAAGACCCAGAGAAAACAAATATACTAACCCCTATATTTATAACAGCATTTTTTACAATAGCCAAGTTAGGGAAGCAGACCGAGTTTCCGTCGACTGATGAATGGATAAAGATGTGGTATATGTATATATACAATAGAATATTACTTAGGCAAAAAAAGAATGAAATCTTGCCATTTGCAATGACATGGATGGAGCTAGAGTATTATGCTAAGTGAAATATGTCAGAGAAATACAAATACCGTATTATCTCACTCATATGTGGAATTTAAGAAACAAAAGAAATGAGAAAAGAGGAGGAAAAAAGAGAGAGAGGCAAACCAAGAAACAGACTCTTAACTATAGAGACCAAACCCATGGTCACCAGAGGAGTGGTGGGTGGGGGGATGGGTGAAACAGGTGATGGGGATTAAGGAGGGCACCAGTGATGAGCAGCGGGTAATGTATGGAACTGTTAAATCACTACATTGTATACCTGAAACTAATATTACACTGTTAACTAACTGGAATTAAAAAAAAAAAAACTTTAAAAAAAAGGTGTAATGTGTCTTTTGGAGAAATGTATACATTGGCAGTTTTGTTCAGGTATGAATTTATAGGGCCTATACTATGGGTGCACTGCTAATGGATCAACAACATATATCAAATAAGGGGTTTTATTTTTTTTTAATTTTTCATTAGTTTTTAAAGATTTATTTATTTATTTATTTTAGAGAGAGAGAGAGAGAGTGCATGAGCACGGGGAGGGGGAGGGGCAGAGAGAGAGGGAGAGAGAGAAAATTGCAAGTGACTCCCTGCTGAGCTCGGAGCTTGACCCAGGACTCCATCTCACCACCCTGAGATCATGACCTGAGTTGAAATCAAGAGTTAGACGCCTGACCGACTGAGCCATCCAGGTGCCCCAAATAAGGGGTTTTAAAACAGAAATACACACAAAAGCAAGGTCATGTATTGATGGGTTGACTAAAATGTGACTGGAGGCATGCAGGGAACATAACCCTATATGTCCCCTAGTAACAGTGCTTTGGTATTTGCTAATCCAGTGCTCGAGGTGACTTTATAGGACACAATTACCACAAATAATGAAGATCAACCATATGTGGGAGCTCCTTTCCTTCTATCCCACCTGTTTTCTCTAACATTTCTAAGAGCATAGTTAGATTATAAACCATAGTACCTCACCATCAGGACTGGAAGTTCTGGGAACTTTGGGGGGTTTTTGCTACCATTCTGTAGTTAGTCTGTCACTACAGGTGTGAAAACGTGTTGGTGCACTGCCCCAGAACCACACATCTAGCAAAATGCAGCAGAATTTAAACTTCACAGTTTCTGAGGCCATTTCAGTGTAAGCGCATGTATAGTGTACTTTATCCTCCACGAGTTCCAGAAACATCATTTCTTCACGTGTAAAATGGCCTCTTGCAAGCAGCCCTGGGAGTGTTTTTCTCTGGTGCTCTTGCAGCCTGTGTGTCCTGGTTCATTGTACAATCAGTATAAAAATAGGCAACCCAGGACCTTGGCCGTCTTGGGGGGGATGGTTGCAGATTTATAGAAAACTTTTGCATCTGAATGGATGATATTCTACAGGCTCAAGAAAAAGTCCAGTTTCAAAAAACTCAAGAGAAAAAGTACCTTTCTGTACTCCCTACGACTTTTTCTTTTGTAGTTTCACACTGCACCCACCACCCCATCCCACTCCCTGAAAAAGAAAAGGACACAAACAAAACAGCCTTGTTCTGTGTTTTGAGGAAATGCTTTTGTGAGGCTCTTTGGTTGGACAGTGAATTAAAGTGTCAGAACTTCCGGGATGGGCTCTCGGGAAGAGAAATGTGTGCTGTTGCAAAGCCTAGAGTTCAGCCCTTGACAAGTTGTCCTCCGCTTACAGAGCCGTGGGTAGCACTGCGGTTTGCACCCTAGAACGAAACACTGATGTGTGTGTGTGTGTATTTTAAATTGTGGTAAAATATACATAAAATGTGTCATCTTATCCACTTTTAAGTGTTCAGTTCAGTGGTGTTCAGTATATTCATGTTGCTGTACAGCCAGTCTCCACAGCTCTTTACATCTTGCCAAACTGAGATTCTGTACCCCATTCCCCCTGCTCCCACATCCCGGCAACCACCATTCTACTTTGTGTCTGCATGCATTTGACTACTCAGTACCTCATATAAGTGGAATCATTCAGTATTTGTCTTCTTGGCACTGGCTTCTTTCACTTAGCATATCATGTCTTCAGAGTTCATCCAAGCTGTAGCACAGAGCAGAATTTCCATCCTTTTCAAAAACTGAATAATATTCCCCTGACTGTATATCACATTTTGTTTATCCATTTATCCATCGATGGACACTTGGTTTGCTTCCACCTCTTGGCTGTTGTGAACAATGCTGCTGTGAACGTGGGCGTAAAAATCTGTTTGAGTTCCTGCTTTCATGGGTATATACCCAAAAGTGGGATTACGGAATCATATGGTAATTCTATTTTAACTTTTTGAGGAACCACCGTGCTGTGTTCCGCGGCAGCTGCAACATTTCACATTCCCACCGACCGTGCTCGCGGGTTCCAGTTTCTCCACATCCTCGCTGACACTGGTTGTTTCGTTTTTGGTAGTAGTCATCCTGATGGGTGTAAGGGATCTCACTGTGGTTTTGATTCACATTTTCCTCATAATGACTGATGTTGAGCAGTTGCTCATATGCTCCTTGGCCATTTGTATGTCGTCTTTGAGAAATGTCTACTTCAGTGCTTTGCCCATTTTTTAATTGTGTGGTTTTATTGTTGTTGAGTTGTGATTTTTCTTTATATGTTCTGAAAATTAATGTTACCCAGGGTTAAATGTGCTAGTTATGTTGAATGTTAAATGTGCTAGTCCTTTAAAGGAAAGTGATCCTATTCTGTGATCTCACGCCAGGGCATTGCCTGGGTGACATTTTGCCTCTCTGGTGTCCAGGGGCCATCTTTAGGCTTTGCAGTGTGCATGAACTATTTGGGCCAGGCTTTTAAACACAGAAATATAAACATTTTTATTCTACTAATGTCTTTATGGTTTGGGAATGTGGCTTCTGATCTTGATGTTCTTTGTTTTTTTGGTAAGCGCCTTCTAAACACCAGCATTTGAAATCTTTCAGGTGTTTTGCAGTAGTTTTCCCAGATAGTTGGATTACCTCAAGCCAAGAATAACAGAGTTGGGATTCAAGACTGTGAATTGTATGGTCAGCCCTTCAAAGGAAGTATTTATTTTTATTCATTTTTGTTTGCCTTTCCTCAGGTCACGGTCCTTATTGCTGCTCCCTTTGTTGCTATTACCCTAAATTGAGTTTACTACTCAGCCCAAGACAATGTTTTCCAAGCTTTTAAAATCATGACCCCCAGTAAGAAATACATTTTACATCCTGACCAGTTTCACACACACACACACACACACACACACACACACACACACACACACACAACTGAACCTGAAGTATTTGTTGTAATGAGTATAATAGTTCTTGCTAAGGATATGTATTTCCTTTTTTTTTTTTCTGTGTCCTGTCACAGCAGTCAACTTTTCTGCTTATGATTGATTGCCTGTTGCTGGGGATTCTGTCCCATGTTAAAGCAATTTGATTGTAAAAGTCATGCTGGCTCCCATTGCTATTGAATTTTACCTATGCTGCTGCTTCTTGGGACGTGGGAGCAGATTGAACAGTTCATAGAAACAGCTCTACGTGTGAAGGGAGGGGTTGCTCACAAAGGAAGGCTCGGCAGGATGGAAATCATACAGCAGCCCACCCCTTCCCTTAAAAGCATAGTTTCTTTTTTTTTCTTTTCTTTTTTTTTTTTTTTTAAAGATTTTTTTTATTTTATTTATTCGACAGAGATAGAGACAGCCAGCGAGAGAGGGAACACAAGCAGGGGGAGTGGGAGAGGAAGAAGCAGGCTCGTAGTGGAAGAGCCTGATGTGGGGCTCGATCCCACAACGCCGGGATCACGCCCTGAGCCGAAGGCAGACGCTTAACCGCTGTGCCACCCAGGTGCCCCAAAAGCATAGTTTCATGTCCACTTGGAATAGCACCCTGTCTACCCACCTCGAGGATGCTTTGAGGGGAGGGGCTGATTCTTTTTTCTCTTTCTCACGCTTATTAACGCAAGGTGTGGAGAAAATGCATCAGCCTCAGGTCTGGTAGAGTCTTTTAATTTTCCCTCTTTGTTTCTCCAGTGCCTTTTCTTCCGTCCCACAGCAAACAGAGTTATATATACAGTAAGAGATAAACAGACTGTATGGAATGACCTGAGGGGTCACTGGCCTGGGAGGTGGAGAGTGCCCATATGTAAAAGTTTATGTTTAAGGCAAATTGGGGAAAAGACTCTTTAAATTAAGGGAAAGTAAGATGACAGAATTTTAAAAAATGAATATAAGGGATGGTTAGCAATGATCTCTTGGTCAGGGGGAAAGAGAGGCTTTTAAGTGGCTTTTAAATGGCTCATCCCCTAAGGTTGATTCAATGTCCTCTGACAATCTGAATTTTCTTATCCAGTCCTTTTAAATCCAGTTGGGGCTTGGGTCCCCGTGAAATATCACAAAACCAAAAAATTTGAGTCTTACGTTAACAAGGATTTCCATAGCAATGTTTAGGTGTCCGGCTACCCCTTACCTGCCAAACTCAGCCCTGCTGAATTTCTTTTCACCCCCGGGGAAGGTCCTGCAGAACCAGGGTGCTTTTTGCGGGTGGCAGTTCTCCCTGCAAGGTCACCAGCGCCTCGGGTGTTAGGAACATGAGCTTGGCTTGCATCCTGGCAGTAGCACTGCTGTCCAACTCTGGAAATGCACTAATGAGTCCAAGTTTTCAGCTACTTTCTTTTTTATTGGGAGGAAAGAGCCTGTTTGATAAGCCTGAGAATTAATAGACCAGTCTGTTGTAATTGGGGTGTAACCTGGATGTTTTTGTGTCTACCGACTTGCAGCACTGTTTATATAAATTAGAGATCATGGATCTGGGCTGTGGTTTAATAGTGGCTACATGGGATGTGGATTCAGAAGACCAGAATTTGATTCTCACTCTAGCCTTGTAGCCTTGAGGAAGCCCCTAAACCTGTCCATGCCTCAGAGATATCAGGAAGAAGAAATGTAGCTAAGAGCAGTTGGCCCTGAGGAATCTTAGTTCAAATTAAAAAGAGCCTGGATTTTGGAAGGTGGGAAGATCTTTGCAGAAGATCTAGCTTCATTGTATGACTGAGACCCAGAGAAATTTAAGTGCATTTTTGTTGTTCCCTTGCTGTGTCAGTGGGAGTGCTGTGATCCTCACCCGGAACACATGTCATTTAATCTGGAATGGAGTGTCCACAGGATTAAGAGGACTGGTTTTGGACTAGTCTGTGGTGGATCTGAATTATTCCCCTGTGGTTTATCGTCTCTATAACCTTAGATAAGCTGTTTACCTTCTTGCAGACTTAGTCTTCCCATGGGATTAAATAATAAGAGTCTTTTTTTTTTTTTTTAATTTACCAGGGGTGTGGTGAGGATTGAATGAGGTAAATTTATGTAAAGCTCTTGGCACAATGGCTGGTGCCCAGAAAATCCTTGGTGTCATTATTATTTCCTAACCAAAGGGCATTGCTTTTGGGGCGCCTGGATGGCTCCGTTGGTTAAGCCTCTGACTCTTGGTTTTGGCTTAGGTTGTGATCTCAGGGTTGTGAGATCGAGTCCCACATCAAGCCCCACATCAGGCTCAGCAGTCAGCACGGATTCAGCTTGAGATTCTTTTTTTCTTCTTCTCTCACCTCCTCTGCCCCTTCCCCTGCTCTCACGTGTGTGTGCATGTGTGCTCTCTCTCTCTCAAATAAATTAAATTTAAAAAAAAAGAGGGGGCATTGCTTTTGATCCCCTTCCAACAATATGCTGTCTGAACACCAGGCTGAAGTTCTCCATGGTCAGAGTGATTTTGATAGCCATTGTCAGTACTTAAAATTAACAAAAAAAAGGAAGTAAATTTAAATAAGTTTGTTTCTTGCTGAATACATGGCTATATTTTTATAATAAAATGACTGCATTTTGTGGATCCATCTTTTAAATAATTTTGCGCCCATCACAGTTTCCATGGTCTTCATTTTATGCTCAGAGATATGGACAGTCTCCAGATCACTTCTTTTTGGCCTGGCATTGTATTTGGAGCATGGGTGTGTCTGATCACTAAGGACACTGTGGGGATCTGAGGTAGTGGGAAGCTGTCCAGTTTCCTCCGCCTGACCCTGACTCAGGTCTTCCCTGAAATCTTCAGCCAGCCCCGTTCTCTTTCTGTCAGCAGGCCTCCTTACATAACCCAAATGGGTTGTTTCCAGAGCTGGTGTCCACAGAGGGGTTCTGTGTCTAGTAGAAAAGGACTGGGGGAGAGTTCCTCTGTGGCACCAAAGCAAGTGGTTTAAGTGGAAAATTGTGGATGCTTCCACTGAATGCCATCAGTAAATTGAAAATTTTATCTATCATAGACAACTTAATTCTATTAGGAAACTTTTTAAGTATTTACAAGTTTTAAGTATTTAAAAACACCTTTTAATTTTTTTTTTTTTTTTAAAGATTTTATTTACAGGGAACACAAGCAGGGGGAGTGGGAGATGGAGAAGCAGGCTCCCAGCTGAGCAGGGAGCCGGATGCGGGGCTTGATCCCAGAACTCTGGGATCACGCCCTGAGCCAAAGGCAGATGCTTAACGACTGAGCCACCCAGGTGCCCCTAAAAACACCTTTTAATCTTAACCTCCACCCTTTTAAATCAAATGCTTTAATATTCAAAGTACTGTGCAAGAGGTTATGTTCAGACCCCAATGACTCTGTTTCAAATAATGATAATAAACCCATTAATTTCAATAATATACAGATTTTGGGCAGGTACAGTGATAGTCTCTGAAATCATTTTTCCTTAATACTGTTCAACTTTCCTTTGAAAATTAGCTTGTTGACCCCCTGCCCCCAATTATTTTCGCTGGCTGCAATTAAATTTTTCCTTGTGTTATAGGGTACCCTGAAAGAGTATTAAAACAACTAGGGATAGGACTGTCAGATTTAGCAAGTAAAAAGTACAGGACACTCAGGGCGCCTCGGTAGCTCAGTTGGTTAAGTGTCTGATTCTTGATTTTGGCTCAGGTCATGATCTAAGGGTCCTGGAATTGAGTCCAGCTCAGGCTCTGCACTCAGAGATGGGTCTGCTTAGGACTCTCTCTCTCTCTCTCAAATAAATAAATAAATAAATAAATAAATAAATAAATAAAATCTTGAAGAAGTACAAGACACTCAATTTGCATTTGAATTTCACATAAACAATAATTTTTTTTAAAGTATAGGTTCTACGGTGCAAGAGATAAATATGAATTTCAGATAAACAAGAAATAATGTTTTAGTGTATCTCTCATGGAACGTTTAGGACATAATTACACTAAAAAAATATTGGTTATTTATTTGAAACTCAAATCTAATAACTCTCATGAATTTTTTGTGTGTCGTGTGTGTATTTCCCATATGCACGAGTTAAATTTGTCTGCCTTTTCTCCCCCATGATATTGCGAAAGCACGAACTATTGCTCGAGCAGAGCAGGCTGAACTTCAGTCTTGTTGGTCTGGTTCTGCCTTCAGCCTCTGACTTCCTACAAGGTTTCTCTTTTTCTCTTTTTTTCATGATCCAAGGACTGAGATCCCCCAGAACAATCCGGTGGGACTTTGTGATGTGCTTTGAACTAGGTGAACTTAGAGCCTAAGTACTTTCATCCCATGCTAGCACTGTCCACAGTTTTCAGCCCTGATTCTGAGGAACCAGACAGTGTGCTGATAGCACTGTCCACAGTTTTCAGCCCTGATTCTGAGGAACCAGACAGTGTGCTGACTATAATCAAATTAGCAACAGGCAAACTCTTTTAGTCCTAATGCTTTGATGAGAGGGAAGGTGCAGACGAGAATGTTCTGGGCCATATTGGATATAGGCTGAGGTGTGAGTAAAAACTCGGATGAGAAAAATGTTGGGGTGAGTGGCAGGCAATTGGGTCATGGTGCCGGTTCCTCAAGAAGTCAACCCGTTAAGTCCTCAGTTAGGAGGGACAATCCAGTTAGCCCATGGCAGCCCTGAGAAGTGTATTGGAAGAGTGATCTTCACCTACCCATTCCAAATCTTAACTATCCCAAATTTAAAAGTTTTTCTCCAAAAAAAGTTGGATTGACATTAAAACACACGTGTCTCAATTATCTCTCTGAGTCCTTTATAAACAAATAGACCAAGACTTGGAAGGGCACACCTTAGGTTACAGAGTGTTTTCCTGGGCTGGGCTCCAGAGCTTCCTGACTCTTGAACAATAATGTGTTCTTTCCATGCTACTTTACGTATTTATTTTACAGCAGTCTTGTGCTTTTTATCCATTCATCTCCACTTGGAAACATACTTGTGTGCTGCAAGAGCAGAGGTGCAGAAATTGTGGAGTCTTTTCTATTTAGAGACTCCATAGGCTCTGGGTGCTGAGGGTCAGGGAACAACAACTCCTCCTCCTCCTCCTTCTCTTCCTCCTCCCATTCCTTTCTAGCCTCCCCCCTCCTTTTTCTTAAAAATCATAGCATATTTTTTTCTCATCATGTGCCTGTAAATATTTTTATTGGGCATTCTTGACTGGGATTTCTAAACATCCTGATAGGCGAAGTTGGGTATTTCTTCATGTGATAAATTCCTTAAAGAGAGAGTTGAGTTGTTTTGATTTTTAGTTTTCTTTTTTCATTCAGTTTCCTTGCTGTCTAAAGATGTAACATTTCTGGTCATAAGGCCAACGCCCAAGCTGTAATTTGTGATAATGACTGAAAGATGTGATTGGAATTCTTATTTTAGGTTCAGTAGGGACCATTCACTTATAAAATATAAGATGCCAAAATTAGGAGATTTGATCTAGTTCAACACTTAGCCTCACTGGAGCAAATGGAGACTCAGTGATGTGAAGTGAGTTCCCCGAAGTCACACAGAGGAGTTAGTGGAGAAGTTGTGAGTAGGAAGGACTGGGTTGCCGAGCTCCAGAGCAGAACTTTCTCCCAACTGGATATTTACTTTATTTTTGTGCTTTTCTGTAAATTGGGACTTTTTTTTTAAACAAAGATTAAAATTCTTTATAACTAAAAACAAGTCTATTTTATTTGGAAACTTAATATGCATGAGTGATATAGATTCCGAGTGAGGATTTTCTTGCCCTGAGACCACGATCCATTTTATTTCTTCTCATTGGAGAGGTTGATGTAAAGTTCTACTTAGGTTTTAAACTAAGCCCACGGGCCACCTCTACTGAGATGTCATTGTCTTTGACTACTTGTCTCGGCTCAGACTCCAAAGCACAGCACTGTTCTTGTACTTCTGGTGTGGCATTTGCCGCATTTTGGTTTTTCCCCTCTGTGCCTTTCCTGTCCTCTAGTGGGCATATTCCTCTGTTATCTTAGGTCTTCCCCTTAGTGTCTAGTGTTGAGCCATGTGCTTAGTAGGTGTCCAGATGTAAATATTTGTGGAGTGACATCTACAGTGGCTTGCCATCTGCCATTGTTGCTTACCTAGGGGATTTAAGATTTATCTTGATAATCGAGGCTGTCTGCCGAGTGACTCCAGGAATGTAAGAGATTGCTATCTGTCTAAATACAGAAAATATTATGAGACGTTCCATTAGACAGGCCCCGCTCCATGTTTATGGATCTAATAGGACAATCCAGCTTTTAGGGGTGGAGTAACTGAGCCAAAGAAAGAGAGTTTGGGGTAACCAAGGTCATGTAATGAAAAATACTGAATCAGAAAGACTTCAGCCTAATATGAGCCATTGGTAGGCTGAAATTATATATATATGTATATTTTGAATGAAAACCCCAACTTCCAAAGGCTCTTCAATTTTCAGTTACATTGAAATGTAATTCATTGATGTGTTAGGTCAAAAAATGACTCCCACCCCCAATAGATGTCCAGGTCCTGATCCCTGTAACCTGTGAATACATTTCCTTACATGGCAGAAAGGAGTCTGCAGATGTGACTGAGTGAAGGATCTTGAGATGGAGGGATTATCCTGGATTTTTCCAGTGAGTCTAACATCATGACAAGCAATCTTATAAACAGGAGGTGAGAGGATCAGTCAGAGAAGGAGATGTGATTGACAGGATGGGAGCAAAGGTGCCAGTGACACAGGGCCATGAGCCAAGGAATGCGGACAGCCTTTAGAAGCTGTAAGAGGCGAGGAATAAGGCTCCTGGAGGAACCCAGCTCTGCCCACTCCTAGATTTTAGCCCTGTAAGACCCAGTTTGACTTCTGACCCCGCAGCCATAAGATGACACATTTGTGCTGTTCCAAGCTCCTAAGTTTGTGCTGATTTGTTACAGCAGCTGTAGGAGACTAATACAGTCTGCATTCACATATTTGTTATTTCTTGACTCCTTTTGGTCTACGAGTGCCCAGATACTTGGACCTGAACAAAGAAAAGAGGTTCTCACATGGTTCTAGGCTACAGAACTTTCCATTTCTATATATTCTCAAGTGACCAGAAGAAGATTCCCCCCCACACACACACACTGCAGCGACACACATGCACACACATACACAACTGCACTTCAGGGGAAATAGTTGTGAGAAAGAATGCATATTTCAGTTGGTTTTAGCTGACTGAGTGCACTGAATGTGCAGATGCTGCCCTGATTCTGAAAAGATGTCAAGCTAAAGGAAGATACAAGCTGTTGCCTCCCTGGGATTGAGACCAAAACTGTTCATTAACATTTTAGTGTCAGGTATTTTCTGTTGGAGATAACCAACCCCTCCTTTGAAACGTTGCCACTCTCCATGCAAATCATTTAAATTATGATACCATGTACAGCATAATATAGGATCTCAGGACCTAAGACACCTTAGAGAGATAATTGTCATTTATTGCCTACCAACCAGGTGAACAGCTTCCATGCAAGTGAGGGGTGGGGTGGGGAAGGGCAGAGAGGCTTAATGGAGAGGTGAGGTTCTCTCTGTGGATGAAGATCATCAACTTTGGGAGAAGGATCTATGGCACTAAGTGCATCTGTTTCTTTTTTCTTTCTTTCTTTCTTTTTTTTTTTTAAGAAAAGATTTATTTATTTATTTGAGAGAGAGAGAGCATGTGTGCACAAGCAGCAGGGCAGGGGGAAGGGCAGAGGGAGAGAGAGAATCTCAAGCAGACTCCCTGTTGAGCGCAGAGCCCCACTTGGGCTCGATCATGACCTGAGCCGAAATCAAGAGTCCCAACGCTCAACCGACTGAGCCACCCAGGCACCCCTGTTTATTTCTAATACTATTAATAATTACCAATTAGTTTTGAAGTGGGGCTGAGGGCGGGACATTTTCTGTGCTTATAGGGCAATCTTGACTTCCCTCTCCATGAGATACTGGTTTTATAGCCAGAGTTGAAAGGTGATGAGTCACTCTGATCAGAGGTTAGGCTAGGAGTTGCTATTGGATACCCTGTGACCTCGTCATACAATCAAAGCAGTCACGGATTTGTGAAGGGGGCGGTCATAGATCATGGATACCTTTCCAAAGTGATCAGAACTTGGGGCCTAGTGGACATTTATTTCCCCTAGTCCAAATCCAGTTTTTTTTTTCTTGATCTCTTGCATTAACAGTGGTCACAGGGCAAAGAAAAGTACAGGCATGTCCCCATGTCTTTTCCAGCAGTATTACAAACGGAGAGGGAAGACAGGGAAGACAGTACTCTCATCAGCACAGCTGATTTGCTTTGGAATTAAAAAGAGACTTACACATTGTTGTGTCTATGGCTAATCATATTTTCCACTGACAGAGCCTTGTGTCATTTGGGGTAACTTTGACTTTTATTTCCACTCAGTTTGAGGAAAAGACCATAAGACACAATTGGAGTAAATTCTGGAAAAAAGAAGTAAATGCTTCATAGAGTGCTATAAAGTCTTTTCATAATAAGTAATTGATGAACATTCTTTTATTTTCCATAATTCTTCAGGAAAGTAAATGCACTGTATACATCCCTCTTTTAAGCAAAATGGTCAGAAAACAATGTAATCCTCTTCTAGAAACTTGGCTTTCCCCCACTTGCTCATCTCATGAAGGGGAAGCGCGAGGCATGTAATTGTGTGCTCTGAACTGTATGAACCAGCTGACTGAACCAGGTGGAAGCAGCCTCTGCCTAACCATTTTTTAAATATCCACAGAGACTTCAGGTTAGTTGTTCATGACCTTTAACTGGTCATCATAGTTTAACATGGGGTCGGTAATTTCTTCATAGAGCAGGCATGGAGTACTACCTCGATCTCCGTCATCTGCTGAGGTCAGCCCCTTCGTCACATGCTCCATGTTTGGACATGAGCATGAGGCTCAAGGCCCGTGTGCCTTCCCCATTTTGTGACGTTGTTCTGGGGTGGAGTTCTAGGGCTGTTGCCTTGGACAAAACATCTCCATTCTTCGTCCTTAGAGGGTGACAGTTTTGCTAACAAGACTTGAACATCAGTTTTCTCCAAGTTTGAGAACCACTTTGTTCCCTGCATAGTCCCTACGATGAAAAACCACATTTTGAGAAAGCTGGCGACAAGGGTACAAGGAAAGAAATCACGTATTTTTATAAACACTTGACAACTGATCTTTTGTCTTTATTTGAAAGGGAAAGAGTTTACTTAAGGAAGATCTCATAGAGAGTTTTAGAATTTCAGAATGAAAAGGGGGTCTCAGATTAACTAATCAAGTAGCTAATTAATTCATCCAACTAGAAAGACTTAATGAACACCTACTGGGTAGAGGATTTTTGTGCTAGGAAATTTGCTTACATGTTGAACACAACAGATGTGGTCCCTGTCTCAAGGCACTCACAGACTAGGGGGTAACAGAAAATATTTAAATAATTAAAAAAAATATCTCTAACCAGAAATTAAAAGAATGGTGAGTCCACCATAGGAGAGGCTGGGGGCTCTGAGAGCATAGGTGGGGAGGGGACCAGATCTAGCCTGGGGGAAGGTGGTGGTAGGTCAAGGTGATGAATGGGAATTAATGCAGAGGAGGGAGGAGGTGATCTGATTGTCCACTGTTGACCACACACATAGCTACCTAAGGGTTTGGCAGGCAGGGAAAGGACCTTCTTGACATCTAAAATAAATGTCCATTTAGAAGGAAGACATGTGGAGAAAGGAGAAAAGGTTTGTGTTCGTATTTTACAAGTTGTGGTCATCAAGATGTCTGAGAGCTAGTGTCTCCATTTTCTTGTTCTTCTCTTTTTTGCTGTTCATGGCCTCCATTGTCAAATGAAACAAAAGCGAAAGAGGAGGAAGTGGAACGCTTACCTCTTAGACCTTACTTCTAATTCTGGTGCAGCATTATTTGGGAGAGAGTTTGAAATGATAATCCAAAATTATCTCTCGCTTTGGATGGCTATAGAAGTTAATCATTTAAACCTTGTTTTTAACACTTAATTGTATCCAATTCTCTCTCTATTTTTTGCACCTTACTTTATGTTCAAAGTCAGTTTTCCGAGGGTAATACTGATTTATCCAGCCCGTTTCAGATTATTTCCCTCCCCAGAGGTAATAACAATATCTTTTCAGCTATGTGTTCATCTGCTATGTTTTGCACCATCTGTCACATCAGGACATTAGGTATGCACTATTTACAAAATCAACTGGAAATGGATTAGGAAAATGAAATAGAATGTAATTTGTTGATCCTGTTAAGATACATATTTAAGAGATGGTATAACTTTAAATGTTATTTGGGAGACAGTTTTACAACCAAAGCTTGAAACAGCTGTAGAAGTGTAGAGTCCAGAATGCTTAGATTTTTGCTCTCGGTTGGGATAACCTTGCTTTGGGAAGCTTTAGGATAAGATTCTGGCCCTCATGTCGTCAGTCGAGTTTGCATCTGAGAACCAGTCTTGCGCTCGTCACCAAATGAGGTCCTCCGCGGTCTTCCAAGACAACATCTATTTAGACTAGTGAGGGCCAGCCTTTCTCAGCCTGCTCACATTGGAGTCGGCCTTATTTGGACTCAGCTACACAGCTCCCTTCCTCGGGCTCCCGTGGACATTGGAGGGCTGGTGTATGGACCAGACCTTCTGGAGAACACCTGCGTAGCATCCCAGCACCATGGTGCTCCCATAACCCAGGACTGTGCTGTCCAGCGCTAGAGTCAGTAGCCTCATTTGGCTAAAGAGCACTTGAGATGTGGTGATACGAATGAGGAATTGGATTTAATTTAATTTAAATTAATTTTAATTTAAACTTTAAAACTGATATTCAAATCCATGATTGGAAAACTTGAGTATACGAGTTTACTTTTTCAGCTGCTAATTTTATGATCGAATATTTCCAATAGGAATTCAGCATCCAAGTTGAGATGTACTCTCTATATAAAATACACACCGAATTTTGAATACTCAGTAATATAAAAATGTTGAATACATGTTGAAATGGTAACACCTTGATTATGTTAGGTTAAGTAAAATATATTATTAAAATAATTTTACCTTTTAAAAAAAATGTGACTACTAGAGAATTTAAAATTACATAAAGCTTACCTTATTTTCATTGTTGGGCACTGATCTAGAGCTTACTGAAAAAAGATACGAGGGCCCCATTTGCCATGGTAGTCTGTGGCCTGAAGTACTAGGAGACTCAGTACATACCCTTTCTATTCCATAATGTCAATAGCACTAAAAAGCAACAGGACAAATCCTGGCTGTAAGGAGACCTCAGTTTCCCTCAGCAAAATAAAACTGGCAGCCTATTATATTGGATAAGAGGTACATGAAAATACACAGAAGAGCTAAAGGAAGCTTTAATTAGTTATGCAGTGAAATAAAGTAGGTCTTTTAAGAAACTACTTTCATGTTTGCTGCTTTTTAGGGAGAATACCTTCAATAAAAATGTATATTTTATATGCATATTTATTAAGGTGTGAACATATTAATGAATAAAATAACTTTGTATAGTTTTATCTTTCTGTCTCACAGTTCTAAATGTATATAAGCAAGAACTAACTTGCTATGCCATAGTGCTTTGGTATTGGGCTTGTTATATTATGGGCTCCAAGTGTAAATTCATAAAAAAAGCTCGGAGTTTTGTTGAAACTCCCACCTCTTTAAAGAGATGGGCTTGTACGTGTTGATTCTGAGACACCCCGTCTTGGCATGAGACCAAGTTTGATACTCGGAGAACCACTCTGTTTTTACCTTTGTGTTTTCTGGGGAAAACGGATTGTTCACGTACTGGAGCTGTTTATTTTTTAAATTTAAATTCAGTTAATTAGCATACAGTGTATTATTAGTTTCAGAGGTAGAGTTTTGTGATTCATCAGTTGCTATTGATTCATCAGTTGTTAGATACAACATCCAGTGCTGCTCTGGTGCAGCGACTCTGGGAAACAGTATGGAGGGTCCTCAAAAAGTTAAAAATAGACCTACCTTAATTAAGACCCAGCAACTGCATTGCTAGGTATTTATCCAAAGGATACAAACATAGTGATCTGAGGGGGCACCTGTACCCCACTGTTGATAGCAGCAATGTCCACAATAGCCAAACTACGGATGGAGCTGTTCATTTTAAGCAGGCTTAGTTTTGTTTTTTCAAAGCAAAATCATAGAAGAAGGAAAATTCTGTACTCCATGTGCCTATCTTGTTAGATAGGCAGATGATTTCTAATAAAATAGTGTCACTAAAGTGTTTTGAAGATAACAGAGCTCTTTCCTTACTTATCTTTAAGGCTGTGTATTCTGTTATTTATGCATTTGGTCAGTCAACCGAAATTTAAGGAAAACACTTCCATTTCGAGCTCTTGAAATCACAGAATGAAATGATTATTTGTGAGGCTCCCTGGTTAAGTATATGTATATATGTGAACCTTGGTGTATTGTGTAAATTGTTGAAAGCCAATGATATTTCCTACTCACTTCCAAGGCAATTTTTGCATAGTTTGCTGTTTATGTACTTTGTCAATTATTGAAGAACCAAAATTTAAGGAAATCACTTTCACTTTGACCTATTGAAATCATTCAATGGAATGATTAAGTAATTGTAAATGTTCCTGGTTAAATAGGTATGTATATCTGTACACTGATGGATGACATAATTTAGTGAAAGCCGATGAAAAACTGCAGAAACCTGGGGTGCCTGGGTGGCACAGCGGTTAAGCGTTTGCCTTCGGCTCAGGGCATGATCCCGGCATTATGGGATCGGGCCCCACATCAGGCTCTTCTGCTATGAGCCTGCTTCTTCCTCTCCCACTCCCCCTGCTTGTGTTCCCTCTCTAGCTGGCTGTCTCTGTCTCTGTCGAATAAATAAATAAAATCTTTAAAAAAAAAACTGCAGAAACCTGTAATTTGAACATTACTATTTTAGATTGCTGTAATAGATGTGACCAGATTTTCGGTTTCCTTTAAAAAACCCATGAGCCTCTTTAGTTACCTCTTTCTGCTCCCTCTGCATCAGCCGTCACTGTCCCTCTTCCCAGTCGTTTTTTTCCTTGATAATAAAACCCCAGCTTTGCTCGGGCCTCTCCCTTCCGTTGCTTTAGGTAAGTCGTCTAAAACATGACTTGCCAGAGTTTTGATTTCCCAACCCTTAGAATTGATGTGAGAGCTTTAAATTCAGAGGCTTGGGCTGTGCTCACAGATTTTCTGATTTAATTAGTCTGACGTGGGACCTGGGTTAAGCCATTTTGAAATAGGTTCTTTGTGACTTGTAGCTGAAGGCATTCCAATAGACACTAGAGAAGTAAGGGGACCACAGAATTTATCGCTCAAGTCTGTTATGTTTCTAAATGTCTTCTGAATTCCTACTTCCCACTCAGGTTTTTGAAATGGCTTGGTGCAAACATATTCTTTTCCAGCATTAAAAACATTAGCAGGTTGTTTTGTTTCATAAACTCTTCCTACTCTTTCTTGGTGAGCCAGATTGTATGTTTTAATCTGGTGGTGCTGCCATAATTCATTATGCCTTTTGAGGTAGTAATGTGGTGTGATGGTTAGCAATCACTGAATTCTTGGGGCCTTTTGTCTGGTTCCAGAGAGGTGAAATTGTCAGGGAAAGACTAGAAGAAGAATATGGAAAGAGTTTAAAGATGATACGTGAACAAAATAGTAAAATATCTGCCAAACTAATCCTAGTACAGAAAGCATTTTTTTTTTCCAACAAATAATTATTTGCTGGCACTATTCTCAGTACTGGGTTGCAATGGAAAACAAGGCAGGTAAGGATTTTCTCTTCTAAAACTTGAAAGAATACCAAAAACGAAGACATAAAGGAAATAACTACAAATGTGACAAGCTATAAAACACCAGAATGCTGGAATAGCACAAAACGAGGGAGCTCTGCCTTCATCCCTACTTTAGAGGCCTCTAAAGGCAGATTGGCTTTAAAAAGTTTTTTTTTTAATTTAAGTTGAATTTAGGTAACATATAGTGTATTATTAGTTTCAGGGGTAGAATTTAGTGATTCATCTGTTCCCAGTGCTCATTATATCAAGTGCCCTCCTTAATGCTTATCACCCAGTTACCCCATCCCCCCCACCCATCTCTCCTCCAGCAACCCTCAGTTTGTTTCCTATAGTTAAGAGTCTCTTATGGTTTGCCTCCCTCTTCGTTTTTATCTTCTTTTATTTTTCCTTCCCTTCTCATATGTTCATCTGTTTCGTTTCTTGAACTCCATATATGAGTGAAATCATTGGTGTTTATCTTTATTTGACTGACTTATTTTGCTTAGCATAATACCCTCTAGTTCCATTCATGTTGTTGCAAATGGCAAGATTTCATTTTTTTGATATCTGAGTAATATTTCATTGTGTATGTATGTATATATGCACACCACATCTTCTTTATCCATTGATCTGTCAGTGGACATTACAGAAAACATTTTTTTAAAAATATTGAATTCACAAGGTGCCTGGGTGCCTCAGTTGGTTAAGTATCTGACTCTTGGTTTTGGCTCAGGTCATGATCTCAGGGTCGTGTGATTGAGCCCCACTTTGGACTTCCCCCTCAGTGCAGAGTCTGCTTGTCCCTCTCCCTCTGCTCCTCCCCTGCTCGCTCTCTCTCTATAATAAATAAATAAAACCTTTAAAAAAATACTGAGTTCATTAAAGACTAGATAACCAAACTGTTCTTAGAGGGAAGAACATGCACGATTAAGGAAACACTTAAGAAAGAACATCTTAATAAAATCTGATCTCTAGTGAGAGATGCTATTTTCCAATCACATCTAGAATTTTACCTTGAGTCATATTTTCTGATTGGCATTTTTATTTTTCCTTTGAAAATGAATAATTGTTGGATTCTCCTTGTTTCAGCTCCCTTATATATTATTGTGTTAACTCTCTGGTGGGGGCTGCCAAACTTAGACAACGGGTATTAGGACATTCAGGATGAACAATGACATAAGATAGGCTTACTCAGTTGTATATCACAGTGCAATATCAAAACATTCTGTCCCAGGAAGAGATGACGATGACTCAGAAAATCCTGTTGGAGTTGTATGATAATGTAGAAAACCATTTCGGCATTACTGTCTGACATGTGGGCATCTGGGACGCTGACCTCATTCCATGGCCACATGTTCTTATAAATTTAATTGTCAGGGTGCTGTTCTCTGTAGGGCTATGCGGGATGCATGGCTACACCGATCAGTTCATTGCGATTGCATAGCAGTGAGCCTGAGTTCTTGCTCTGATGATTGAGTTCTTATTCATAAAAACATTTCTTCCATGGCTGAGTGGCATAAGATGCAACTATAGCAATTTTCACTCTGTAAAATCCCGGCTTTAATCTTCCTTCTGTTCAGTCATCCAGATCTTCCTTGCAGTATGCTGGGACCTGCTTTTGTGTTATTGTTTCTCCAGACTTAAAGCGCAAAAGTTTCAGGAATGTTTTTGTTCCCAAGAATGGCTATTTTTCAATTGTATTTTCTTCTAGTACATGCCCAACTATGGTGTTCTGTGTGGATCGTCTTAAAAATTACTTATTATTATTATGAAGGGTTTGAGGAAAACATTTCCAAGAAGTTTTAGACTTTGAGTGTTGGTGAGGAGAACCCGCCGGCTGATGTGCAGAGCCGTTCCTGATACCTCTCTGCTTTCTCACCCTCTGTGCCCCCTGTAAGGCAACTGTGGTAGTTAGGGTTTGTAAACAATTTGAGTAGCTGCCTTAGATTTCCCTCCTAGAGTAATTAAACATCATTTCTTGGAAATGCAAACAAGAGACTGAGAATTAAGTTGTGGTAATACATTTGGCAGAGGAATTGTGTATTGGAAAAAGAAAAATATCCTGAAGTGAGTTTCAGTTTTGCAGATAAGGGAACTGGCTTTATTTAGCAGATTGGAACAATACAAGCCCCTGTGCCCTCATGTCAGAACAGTACTTTCTCTTCCCAGATGAGTCTACCTGGGCTCAAGACCAACTTCCAAATAACATTTGAAAGTAAATGGCACAAAACAGAGACAGAGCCCTTGAAACTAGGTTTTTGTACTACAGCATCATAAAAATAATTTATTTGCTATCAAAATAAGCCTAAAACAGAACCACTGTCTGACAGATGGCTTTTCCTCTGTCCTTAAGATGACAGTATCTGTCACTCCAGTCATTGGTTGTAAGCCTGACATGTTAAAAAAAAAAAATAGCGTGGTGGGATGCCAGCACCTAGTGGCAGTGGAGGCTGATGTTTATCTATTATTTTATGAGTCTCTAAAAATGAAAGTAAGTGTAATTTCTTGAGTCACTTACTTCTAGATTCTTCCCAGAGAACTCTAAGTAGTATCATACTGAAGAATAGGAGTGCACTATCATTTGTTTAAAAAAAAATGGCCCAGAATAAATCTTCTGTTTCTCTGTGAAGGTAATTGATCTGAAATTTTTTTGTGTGTTTTTCAGGGGTGGCATAACACAGTGTTCAAAACTGTCAGGCCGTCTGTGTCAGGTGAACAGCTCTGTGGGCGGGCTTCTGGCGGACTGCAAATGTGTTTTTGGTTGTTTATACTTGGATGCTTTGGATGGGAATAGTCAGGGAGTCAGCCTTTCATTTCAGGCAGGGGAGTGTGGCGAATTAGACACAACTTTGGACCTAGGTCCCAGAGAACTTGGTTCCCATCCCGGACCAGTTACTTACTAGCTGTGTGGGCATCACTTCATTTGTCTGAATCTCCCATTTTCCTTTTGTAAAATCAGGATGTTGGCTCATCTGTGTGGTCCCTTCCAACATTGTGTTTTTGTGAGTTGGAGACTGCACATTTGAAGTGAGAGCTCATAAAGGGTCATCTGAGCTGTGTAGTCCTGTTTGCTACTCAGGGAGGCTGAGAGAAGCAGCTGGGTGACCCAAACCAAGACTTTTATGGGGCAGGTCCCCACCTCAGGTCCCCCGAAGGTCTCATGATCTTGGACATCACTGGTCGTTCCCTAACCTTTCTCTTTAAAAGACACATGTCAGGCCTTTTCTCTGTTGCGATTAAGCTGTCTTTTTGTCTTAGACTTATTTACTCAGATTCTCCATAGAGAATGATAGCTTTTATTTTATTTTATTATTTTATTTTTTTAAAGATTTTATTTATTTATTTGACAGAGAGAGAGACAGCCAGCGAGAGAGGGAACACAAGCAGGGGGAGTGGGAGAGGAAGAAGCAGGCTTCCAGCAGAGCAGGGAGCCTGATGCGGGGCTCGATCCCAGGTCCCTGGGATCACGCTGAGCTGAAGGCAGACACTTAACGACTGAGGCACCCAGCGCCCCGAGGATGATAGCTTTTAAGAAAGTTCCCAAAGAAAAATAAAAGCTCTCATCCAAGATAGGCCCCAGAACCTTTTTTTCATCACGATGGGGTATCATCTTTATTTTGCATTTGTTTGTTGGTTCAATTCATTCATTCAGTAAATATTTTTGAGGGTTTGCTGAGCACTGGGTCTTACTAGACACTTGGAGACAAAGAGAAATCAGACACAGGTCTTACCTTCGAGACGCTTTATACCCTGGCAGTGATGCCCTTGGTGTGTTATATAAGCTGTGTATATGTGTGTTCATATAGATGAAATTATAGCTACTTCAAGTTTTAGCAAAGCCTGGTAGATAGCAAAATTGTTCTTTGTGTTGGTTGCACTGAATTTTGCTTTGATATTTCCCCCTCTGTTTATAAGAAAAGTTACTGCAAATGATTATAGAGAGTCACCTTTGGCGTTCACCGTGGAGATGATATTGAGGACATTGATATCATACTGTAGCAGCCCCCTCATGAAGTTCCGCCGTGGACATTTCTTTGAAGCCGAAGTGTAATATAAAACAAAACAATAATAACAACAAGCAGTGTATCTTGAGTAACTTGAAAGGATTTTTTTCCACTTGTGACTGTACATTTTCTCCCTTGTCAGTCATGTTTTCTTGTTTCGTTTTGCCCCTGAGGAGGCTCAGAGTTGAATTCTGTTATTAAAGTACAATTTTCCTGCCCCTGTAGCTCTCCCTCTGTTGTGTTTTCCCTGTGTGGGTTTTAGTATTTTATTACTATTAGGAAAAATAATAACGACTATATGTATGGTAATTCATAGATTACAAATATTTTTAGAAAGATCTTGTCCGATTCTTGGGATCTTTAGCTTCATGTCTTAAGTTCCCATTTAAACATTTTCTTCTGGTTCTTTTCAGTTTGAGAAGTGGGGTTTGAGGCAGTGACTAAGTATTTAGGAAATCCATTAAGGAATGAATTATTCAGCAGAACGGGCTCAGAGTTAGGGTGCGGGTTTACAGGACAGAAATAAGGAGATGGCAAAGTTATATAAAGAGAAGATGCTTCAATACAGAAATCATCTTCCGGGGTAATTTATTCTTAGAAAGAGATCACACACAAAGCTCGGTGTTTGAAGTCAGAAGAAAGGAAAGTGAACATTTGGATGAAAAGGCTGTTGGATTGGCATGACTTTTACTACTGTTTTTCCTTTGGAAGATGGACCAAATTGTGAGCCTTGTGGATTTCATGTGCTGAGAATTCTAGCTAAAATAGATCCTTATGTTGAGACATTTCCTAAATTCTACACCCACATACTCAGTCTTTGTGTTACTGCCAGTAACACATTTTCCAAAATGCCAGAATTGCATTATAATCCTTTTAATATTGAATTAAATGTATGTTCAAAAGAAAGAGTGCATTTAATTTACTTTTGGTTTAGTAATAATTTAAATTATGAATGGAGATAATGTAATTCTGTGTCTGTATTGGTTGTTAAGATATTTGGACTCAGTAGTACATTTATGTGTTTCCAAATTTGACAGATAAAAGGGACAGAGTGCAAACTCCTTCCCATGTCTGTCCCCAGCCATGCAGGTCACCTCCCCACAGGCAGCTGGCATTGTCGGTTTCTTGCATATCCTTCTAGCTATCCCAAAAATACAAAAGAATATTATTTTCTTCCTGTTTTTATGCTATTAATGATGTGCTATGTTCATTGTTCTGTGGTGTATGCATTATGTTCAGTTAGTTCCTGAGGAAAAAAATGAAACAGATAGAGTAAATCGGGAGCCTGTGGTATTCCCCACCAGAAACAAAGGGGCTCAAAGGACAGTGTTGTAAATAATCACAAAAACCTTAATTAGGTAATTAATCAGAACATGGAGCTATGTAGTGGTAAGTGACCTGTGTATGAGCCACCATGTTTTTGTGAAGCAGTGGTGAGTTTTGTGGCCAACATCTAGAGGAACTTGCTGTTGCCCTATTATTTATGGAGAATTTTGCCTGTGTATTTGGACATTTCCATGCTTCTCATTTAATTTAAATTTTAGTTATAAGTATATTCAATTAGCACTTATTTCTTTTTTCCATTTTATAGAGACATTGAGTAAATAGTTAACTAATATATGAGCTACTTTATTTTGTGAGGGGAACTCGCCATCTTTCTTGGTTAAGAAATGTGGTACATTCATTGAGTTCTTACTGAATTTAAGGTACATGATGGGATCTGAGACCGGGGACTGGGGCTTGGTCTGCCATGCCCACACATGCTTCTTTTCTTCAGTAGACCCTTCTCTCCATGTTTTGCACCTCAGCACTCAGGACATTTTGGGGTGGTAGAGCTATGGATGAGCACATTTTCTTGGACCCAGCAGCCTTTCCAACCTCCCTTCCCCAGCCCAGACAAAAGATCTTCCAGTATCATGTAGGTACAGTGAATTAGATAGTTCTCCACCTGCAAAGTGGCATTTGCCAGTCTGTGGGAGGTGCATTGCAGGTGCCACAGCGTTATTTTCTGTGTCGGTTCATGCACCCATCTTTCCCACGTAGCTCTGAGTGGCTTCAGAGCCAGGGCTTGCTTACCCCTAGAGTCTAGTACATGGTGGGATGCCATGCACGCTGAATGAATGCAGATGAAGCTGACTCTTCCAGAGTCCGGTTCTGAGTGTAGGGCACTTGAAGGTTGTGTAAACAAGTCTAGACTTTGGTTGGGAGCAGAAGGAAACAGTAAAAGAGATGAATGCAGGAGATGGGGCAGAAGAGTGATAGGCTTCTATGGGGTTCCTAATAAGTTATTCCTAGTGGCGTTAGATGAGGGGAGATGGTGGGATAAGAGGCTAGTTAGAAAGCTTTTGACAAAGGCGAGTGACGATGGAGCTCTGCATTGCTTAATCCTCATTGCTGTAACTAGACTTCTCAGTAAAAAAAGTACTTCTATTAGATTTTTGCAGTACTTACAGTTGAATAAATTTGACATTGGAATGCCTTTGATATTTTAAAGTTTCAGAAAGAACAGTATAATCAAGGAATATAGGGAGTTAGTAACTACCTTGTGATCAGTAAGGATGTTTTTTCAACAGTTGGTGTTTTTTACACTGTATTATGATAATAAAAGAGAAAACTCATCAGGGGGTTGAGAATCCTGCTTGGGGAACTTTGCATTCATCTCTTGAACCTGCAGATATTCACCTAGCCCCTTTTCTATGCTCCTGGAAGCTAGAAGGATTTAAAAGATGGATAAGATACAGGGTATTTATGTCTGTGTTTTAGATAGTGAACTCCAAACGTAAAAGAAATATCGAATTATTCTTTATGTAAGAGAAATGTTTATGCGAGCTGTGTGTAAATCAGCCCTAAGTAAATTGAATTAAGTGGAATGTGCTGACAGAAGTTGCTATTTAAAGAAACCCTGTGATGAAACTTTTGTGAAAAAAAGAACTTTTACGAACTGAAATCCAAATAAGCACACTCTGATTCGTATGGTTTTTCCCAAGGCAGAGTATCCCTTATGTATCTTCTGTGTTGATTGAATTCCAGTTGGCCAACCACCTGACTGGTTAATAGAGTATACCATTAACTCAATCAGTGACACTGGAGTTCTCCAAAGGAAGTAAAATAATTTGCAGTTGTACAAAATCAGCTATTAAATAGGTTTTAATTCTCTAGCTTGGGTGGGTGTGATTTGCATCTTTCCTAACAGACAAGCATCTGCAAGTGTTTTGCCTGCAGAAGCTCATTAAAAATCAGTGCAAATCCTGAGGACATCTCAAGCAGCAGGCATTAACTTGCAGAACCCTTGTAAGTGGATTGCATTTCCCGTATCAGTAAAGCTTCCTGACTGTTCATGCCACCATGAAAGTTTGTCCTCTAAGACTTAATATGAGCAGTACCACTCAAACAATGCTGATTTTTTAATAAAACCAAGGGAAACTGGCAAAGAATTAAAGAATGCATAAATTGAAAAGGAAACAGAAATTCTCAGATTGTTTACTTACTTAAAATTAATGTATGCTATGAATTAAGCTAAGAAAAATACTTTGTAATTTAAACATCCTCAACAGTCTGCAGAAATTTCCAGCAACATTCAAGAGCACTGTGGTAAGGCTGGACTTTTCTGTCACGATCCTTTTACGTTTGCTTTCATTTTTGTAAAAAGTTTGCCATTAGTTATTTCAGTAAAGCAGCTCTGTTGTTCTATGATACTGCTTGATGAGCTGAAGCCTTTTGGGAAACAGCATTTGCAGAGAGCCACGGTGTAATAGCTGAACCCACTGGCACGTGTCCCAGAGCAAGCAGGGCTGGAAGCTTTTAGTGGAGTTAAAAGATGCCAGTCTGTCATTTGCATCCATTGAAATTGAGCAAGAGATTTCAGATGGAGCTTTACATTATACTTCCAGCAAGAGCAGCTGGGGAAGGGCTGCCGATTCCGATTCCTTGTGAGCTGGGACCTATCAGCTGGTGTGTTTAATGGAATCCTGCTTCATCTTGGGAGCAGTTTCTGGGGCATAATAATAATAATGCACACTCTTGGTGAAAGATAATGCTTGTGGTTATTAGAATGTGCCGACTGAGTAGGGGCCTTGGCGTTAAGAATGGTAGTGGTCGGGGAAGGCAAATATTTAATAAAAGGATAATGATGAGGAGAAAGCAGATATTTTATAGGATAAGGAAAGCCACAAATACATGATCAGTTTAAAAGTTTTAAGTAAAATGTTCATAAAAACGTGAGCCCTTCAGTACTAATCAGGCAAAATGTCCACAATCTCTAGCTTCCTTTATAAAACTCTACTCATCCTTGGAGGGTCACTTGCTTTTGTTCAAAGTCAACCTTTTCCTCCAGAGATATGTTAATTAAGACCATCATCTTCCATTAGTGATCGTGCCCATCCAGTCATTCTTTTCACTCCTGCTGTCCTGCCACCTTTTTCTTGACTCAAAAAATAATTTGTGGTAATCTTCCTACCACTGAAACTCTTCCTGTTACTTTTTTACTCAGAAACCTTCAGTACCTCCCACAGCCCGAGTCACATGCACAGAGGCCCTTGACAATCTGTTCCGCCTCATCTTCAGCATTACCCCTGTTCTGACCAGGTTCTAACCATACCCACCTGATTACCAGCAACCATGGTGGTGTGGTTTTATCTGTTTGGATGCCAGCCCTCTCCCTGGCNGCTGGTGGTTGGAACTGCTGGAGCTCCTGGGGCATTTCTCTCTCTTCCTGTGTTATTTCTCCACGTGGCAGCCTCAGGTAGCTGGACTTCTTCCATGGTGGAGACCGGCAGGACCTGCCTGGCCTTGAAAGTCACACACAGTTGTATCAGCAGCACTGTATCCATTGATATGGTCACAAAGTCCTGCTCATGTGTGGGGGAGTTACATAGACCCCACCTCTTGATGGGAGGAGTGTCACAGAACTAAGGGACATGGGTTTTTTGTTGTTGTTGTTTGTTTTTTGTTTTGGTTTATTTTTTAGATTTTTAGTTGTGGTAAAATGCATAGAACATACAATTTACTGTCTTAACCATTTTGAAGTGCATAGTTTGGTGACATTAAGCGCATTCACATTATTATGTAACCATCACCATGTTTATCCATAGAGCTCTTTTCATCTTGGAAAGAACTAAGTTCAGTACCCATTAAACATTTTCCCATCCGTCCAGCTCCTCGCACCCACTTCTACTTTCTGTTTCTATGAATTCTGCTTCCTATAAGTGAAATCATATAGTAGTTGACTTTTTGTGCCAGGCTTATTTCACTTAGTGTAACATCCTCAAGATTCATCCAAGTTGTAGTTTGTGTTAGAATTTACTTCCTTTTTAAAGGCTGAATAATATTCTGTTGTATGTATATAGTGTATAGATCTTATTTATCCATTTATCTGTCGATGGACACTTGGCTTGCTCCCACCTTTTGGCGATTGTGAATAATGCTGCTGTGAACGTGGCTCTACAGTGAAGGACATGTTTTAAAATCAGCTCGCTGTTGTGGTTTGTTCTGTCTTTTGGTTTTTTTTCTTCCCTGAACTGGAGATACTTGAGAACACAAATAGTGTCTTTCCTTCTTTAAATCCCTAAGGCCCAGCACAGGCACAAAAAATCTATTAGTAAGAGTGATGAATGGATCAATGAATGGACGGATGGATGGATGACAACTATTTAAACAAGATGGAAAGTTTCGTTTCTAAAGTGTGGCAACGGCTATATTTTGTCCTGTTGAAGATGGGACCATCCCATAACATGCATCCTAAAGCAGTCACTGCCGAGTTGTGCTCTATTATTTTAGTATCCTTATTGGACAGCACCTGGTACAGAGTGAACATTTTATAAATATGGGTTGAGTTGAGTTAAACTGCAGTTGGGAAGTGGAGCTTGTAAGATGATGTTTTAATAATCTTTCATCATTTTATGCCTTCCACTGTGCTTAACATGTGATCCTGTATTGAGTAATTTCTCAGAAATTCAAGGAGCTGTGAAGTAGGACACTTCCTTTCTGTGTTGATTAGTTTCTATTTAATTACATTTTAAGCCTGGCAACCCTGATAATGACATATTATGTGCAAATTGTGTAATATTAGACTTGATTTTCACTACATCCATTTTAGCCCTTTTCATGTGCAGACTTGGGGGGTAGCAGCTCTTTCTAAAGCACAGTCCACGTGACACTAATAGTGACTGTGGACGGCATGGTGGCTCATAGTAAAATCTCTTTTATTTTAGTGAAATTAAAGACCAGAGAGGAAGGAGGATGTATGTTAATATATCAAATAAACAGCTATTCTTGTTTTCCTTTGTCTTCTTTTATTATCCACCCCCACTAGAGAGTTTATGCAAAAAAAAAAAAAGCCCAATAAACAAAAACGAAAATGAAAGTGATCATAATATCCTGACTTCCTGTTTTATTATAAATGAGATAAACACTGGATAGTATTTTCCTTTAATTTCTTCATGCGTGTTCTTCACATTAACACTTGAGGGACGGTTTGGAGCTTCCATATGCCTCCTACATCTTTTATTTAGACAGTATGGTAAAATGGAAACGCTTTGGATTTGGAGTTGGATAGGCTTAGATTTGGATTTTTTTTTTTAAGATTTTTTAATTTATTTATTCAACAGAGATAGAGACAGCCAGCGAGAGAGGGAACACAAGCAGGAGGAGTGGGAGAGGAAGAAG
>NC_048224.1:84930244-84931123 GCF_002007445.2 Ailuropoda melanoleuca | reverse complement strand
AATGGGTAGACTGGTGATGGGTAGTAAGGAGGGCACGTATTGCATGGTGCACTGGGTGTTATACGCAACTAATGAATCATCGAGCTTTACATCGGAAACCTGGGATATAGTGTATGGTGACTAACATTATATAATAAAAAATCATTAAAAAAAGATTAAGTACATAGTTGTTGTTTTTAGGGTCATGTGTCTGGAGTGTTCTTTATTGACTTTTTATAATTATATATTATGTTAAATGATTTGTCAGGAAGGAATCTCAAACTCCTCATGGACAGCAAGGAGTAAACCTTCCATAACTACATAAGTACAAAAGTAGAAAACGGCCTCAATAAGACAGTTAATTATTCACAGCATAGAAATCTGCAGGAATGTCCATACCTCCAAGTCTCAGAGGCAATGCAATTAGCCCACTGTGTGGGAAGTTATGCCGCAGGAGAGAAATAGAGGGCCAAGGGCTCAGGGTCTTCTAGAGCAAACAGGAAACAAGCCAGTACCAGTTGTTAAAGAGAGCAACAGATGGCCAAAAAAACCACTGCCATCCCAATAGCAGACAATCATGACCCACTGTCCTTAACATATAAACATATAACCCATAGAGTACGGGTCACTCTAGTTTAGGGATTATTCAGTTTGATTTGGATCACCATTACATGGGTTTGGATTGTCGTACATGATAAAACTCAAGGTTGCTTGGGCCTCAGGAGACCAATAGAAATTTTTTTACCAGTCATATAGAAGCAGGTTTGTGACTGTCCATATTTTTCCTATATGGGAGAGGGGAGATCCACACTGGGAACCTTTGACAATAGTGTTGAGCACAGAAAAATTCCTGGACAGTCATGCTCATGAATGTTTCTGTTCCCATAGCATGTGAATGAG